>NW_016803343.1:4047130-4125260 GCF_001698545.2 Rhinopithecus bieti | reverse complement strand
TTTGACCATTGAGTTTCTACCTCAAATTTAAAGTTTTTGTGGACTTTGTATTTATTTATATTTGCACAGGCTTTAATTTTTGTGGAAGGGCCAAAGGAAAGTTATTGAACATGAGGCAAAGACAGACAGACTTAACTAAAGGTGGTAAACGCTCTTCATATTTCTATCAAATAATTTGAATATCTATATGTACCAGCTTTGTTACCAGTATTTATTTTTATTTGAACAGCAAATGTTTCAGTAAGTATTTATACATAAAAAAATACTCTTTGGGAATTAAAACTATAAGAAATAGAGAAAAGAGAAAAGAAACTAAACTTATCATCAGTTTTCTCTTAAGTCAAATCAGTCTTCAGAGAAATTGCTGTGTATTATAAAATTTTAAACAAAGTAACATTCAGAAAATCTTAAGAGTCTAAAGAAAATACTGTTGTTTATTATAATGTACATTTCTATTGTTATAGTGAATTTGTGCATTCTCTCCTCAAAAAAATGTTAAAAAAATAAATGTACATTGACTTGATAATGATGAGCGTCTTTATAACCCTGGACTTTTAATACCATATTTTTTTATCTCATTTTATGGAGCTTTGTGTACTGTTAAAAAGGGTGTTACTAGCCAGAACCACCTTGCATTTGTACAGCACCTTAGAAGTTGTGGGCCTCGAACGGTGGCTCACACCTGTCACCCCAGCACTTTGGAACGCCGAGATGAGCGGATCACGAGGTCAGGAGATCGAGACCATCCTGGCTATCAAGGTGAAATCTGGTCTCTACTAAAAACACAAAAAAATTAGCCGGGCGTGGTGGCAGGCACCTGTAGTCCCAGCTACTCCAGAGGCTGAGGCAGGAGAATGGCGTGAACTCGGGAGGCGGAGCTTGTAGTGAACTGAGATCACGCCACTACGCTCCAGCCTGGAAGACAGACCGAGACCCTGTCTCAAAAAAAAAAAGTTATAGGAGAAAAACATCCAAATGATCTGATTTAATACCCAAATACTGTGGAAAACACCTAGTTCTCCCTTTCTTTGTCTAGAAAAGAAAATGTAGACCTTGCATTGATAGGACTTAAAGTGAGTGAGTGGTAAAATTGTAGCTTGAACTTGGGTCTTCTCACTCTAGTGACATATTCATACACTACTTTACAATATCTCCACTGAAACAATGCAATATTACTGTGGAAACTTACCAAAGAAAAAGAGAATACATCACCTATGCTTTCTTCTCCGGACAAAGGAAGGGAGAGAGACCTTAAAGTGTAGTGTAATTGACATTTCATGCAAATTTAGTTTATGCAAATTTGAAATCGTGTGATATAAAATATTAAAGTCACTGTATACACAAAATTTTATATAATAAAATATGTTTTTAAAAATCAAGAAACGTATTATTTCTGAAGTAGAAAGCCAAGTGAATTATAAACTGTAGTATACAGTCACCAAATGGCAAAATAACTTATCCTTTGCCAAAATCATGTGAATCTTATCATTGTACGTATCAGAACTTTGGCAGATAATTCTGGTGACTATCTGTTAGTGTGATACTCACTATTATGAATGTATGTAGCCTTTTAATATATTTTAATAACATTTCTAATTATTCATCAAATCATAGTGCTAGGGCAAAGAAAAAATCTCCAAAAATAACAACTTTGGGACAAAGGTTAGATATGCTAAAACACTTCAAAGAGGACTAGATAATTGCCGTGAAACAATGAGCTGCTGATTTAGGAAAGAAGTGTGATAAATAATAAATAATTTTTCACCTAAATATATAAAAGCATTATTGAAGGAAGAGGAGAGGGATAAGAGGAAGAGGAGGAGAATGAGAAGGAAGAAGGAAGAGAAAGAAGAAGGAAGTGAGGGAAGAACTGAGACAATGGGGTATAGATTTTATCCTCTGACATGCACTCTTCTTCTTTACACTTCCTACTTTGGGAAAATTAGCCTTGGATCATTTAAATTATGTTTTTATGCAAAGTCATTAATAACGAACCACTCACATAAAATAAGATTTCCCTTTATAAATCAACGCACTCAGATTCAGCACTATGGATAGTTCACCCATGGAAGATTCAGTCATATGGTGAACTCAAGGTGGAAATGAAGCTTAGAGTTTTTCTGCTTCAAACGTTTTGGCAGGGAATCTATGAAATCATTTTTAATGATTCAAGTGATCTAGAGATCTATAGGTCAATTAGGCCTTTGAGTTTGCAACGTATTTTTATGTTTATAATCTTTTAATTTTTTTTATAATCTTTTTAATTTTTTTTAAGTTGAGGATCTCACTGTCTCCCAGGCTGGAGTGCAGTGGTTAATCTCAACTCACTGCAACCTCCGCATCCCGAATTCAATCAATTCTCATACCTTAGCCTCCCGAGTAGCTGGGACTACAGGTGTACAGCATAATACCCCACTAAGTCTTGTTGTTTGTTTGTTTGTTTGTTTTTGATAGAGACAGGGTTTCACCATGTTTCTCAGGCTGGTCTAGAACTCCTGACCTCAAATGATCCACCTGCCTTGGCCTCTCAAAGTCCTGGGATTGCAGGTGTGAGCACACCTGGCTTTTTAATTTTTTTAACTTTTGTTTTAAGTTCAGGAGTACATGTGCAGGTTTCTTTTTTTACATAGATAAAATTATGTCATGGGCATTTCTTATTTCATCACCCAGTTATTAAGCCTAGTACCCATTAGTTATTTTTCCCAGTCCTCTGCTTCTTCCCACCCTCCAACCTCTGCTAGATCCCAGTGTGTTTTTCCTGTCTGTGTGCCCATGTGTTCTCATTATTTAGTTCTAACTTAATAAGTGAAAACATGTGGTGTTTGGTTTCCTGTTCCTGTGTTAGTTTGCTAAGGATAAAGGCCTCCAGCTCCATCCATGACCCTGAAAAGGATACAACCTCGTTCTTTTTATGGCTGCATAGTATTCCATGGTGTATATGTACCACATGTTCTTTAGCCAGTCTATCATTGATGGGCGTTTAGGTTGATTCCATGTCTTTGCTATTGTGAATAATGCTGCAGTGAACATACACATGCATGTGTCTTTATAATAGAATAATTTATGCTCCTTTGGGGATATACCTAGTAATTGTTGAGTGGAATGGTATTTCTGTCTTTAGGTGTTTGAGGAATTGCCACACTATCTTCCACAATTGTTGAGTTAATTTACATTCCCACCAACAGTCTATAAATGTTCCATTTTTTTCCACAACCTCACCAGCACCTGTTATTTTTTGACATTTTAATAATAGCAGTTCTGACTGGGGTGAGATGGTATCTCATTGTGGTTTTCATTTGCATTTCTCTAATGATCAATGATGTTGAGCTTTTCTTTATATTCTCATTGGCCACATGTATGTCTTCTTTTGAAAACTGTGTATGTCTGACCAACTTTTAATGGGGTTGTTTCTTTGTTTCTTGTAAATTTGTTTAAGTTCCTTAGAGATGCTGGATATTAGACCTTTGTCAGATGCATAGTTTGCAAAAATTTTCTCCCATTCTATAGGTTGTCTATTTACTCTGATGATAGTTTCTTTTGATATACAGAAGCTCTTTAGCTTAATTAGATCTGATTTGTCAAATTTTGCTTTTGTTGCAATTGCTTTTAGCATCTTCATCATGAAATCTTTGCCCATGCCTATGTTTTGAATGGTATTGCCTAGGTTGTCTTCAAGGGATTTTATAATTTTGGGTTTTACATTTAAGTCATTAATCCATCTTGAGTTAATTTTGCATATGGTGTAAGGAAGGGGTCCAATTTCAATCTTCTGCATTTGGCTAGCGAGTTAACCCCGCACCATTTATTGAATAGGGAATCCTTTCCCCATTGCTTGTTTTTGTCAGGTTTGTCAAAGATCAGATAGTTGTAGGTGTGTGGCCTTATTTCTGGGCTCCCTATTTTGTTCCATTGGTCTATGTGGCTGTTTTTGTACCAGTACCATGCTATTTTGGTTACTTCAACTCTGTAGTATAGTTTGAAGTTGGGTAGTGTGATGCCTCTGGCTTTGTTCCTTTTGCTTAGGATTGTGTCAGCTGTTTGGGCTTTTGTTTTGTTTTGTTTTACATAAAGTTTAAAATACATTTTTCTAGTTCTGTGAAGAATCTCAACAGTAGTTTAATAAGAATGGCATTGAATCTATAAATTGCTTTGGGCACTATGGCCATTATGATATTGATTATTCATATCCATGAGCATAGAATGTTTTCCCATTTGTTCATGTCATCTCTGATTTATTTGAGCCATGTTTTTCAGTTCTCCTAATAGAGATTTTTCACCTCCCTAGTTAAGTGTATTCCTAGATATTTTATTCGTTTTGTGGCAATTGTGAATGGGGCTACATTCCTGTTTTGGTTCTTGACTTGACTCTTGGTATATAGAAATGCTCGTGATTTTTGCACATTGATTTTGTATCCTGAGACTTTGCTGAACTTGTTTATCAGCTTAAGAAGCTTTTAGGCTGAGACTATGGGGTTTTCTATATATAGGATCATGTCATCTGCAAATTAGGATATTTTGACTTCCTCTCTTCCTGCTTGGATGTCTTTTATTTCTTTCTTTTGCCTGATTGTCCTGGTCAGGATGTCCAATACTATTTTGAATAGGAGCAGTGAGAAAGGATATACTTGTCTTGGGCCAGATGTCAAGAGGAATGCTTCTAGCTTTTGTCCATTCAGTATGATGTTGGCTGTGAATTTTTTTATATGGCTCTCATTATTTTGAGGTATGTTCATTCAATAATGAGTTTATTGGGAATTTTTTACATGAATGAACACTGAATTTTATTAAAAGCCTTTTCTACATATATTGAGATAATTATGTGGTTTTTGTCTTTAGTGCTGTTTATGTGATGAATCACATTTATTTATTTGTGTATGCTGAACCAACCTTGCATTCCAGAAATAATGCCTGCTTGTTTGTGGTTAACAAGTTGTTGATGTGCTGATGGATTCGGTTTGCCAGTATTTTGTTGAGGATTTTTACATTGATATTCAACAAGAATATTGATCTGAAGTGTTTTTTTTCTGTGTCTCTGGCAGGATTCGATATAAGGGTGATGCTGGCCTCATAGAATGAGTTAGGGAGGAGCCCCTAGTCCTCAAAATTTTGGAATAGTTTCAGTAGGAATAGTACCAGCTCTTCTTTGTACATCTGGGAAAATTCAGCTGTGAATACATCTGCTCCTGGCTTTTTTTTTTTTTTTTCTTTTTTTTTTTTTGGTTAGTAGGCTATTTATTACTGCCTCAATTTCAGAGCTCATTATTGGTCTTTTCAGGGATTAAATGTATTCCTGTTTCAGTCTTGGGAGGGTGTGTATTAGTCTCTTCTCATGTTGCTAATAAAGACATACCTGACACTGGGTAATTTATAAAGGAAAGAAGTTTGACTCACAGTTCAGCATAGCTGGGAAGGCCTCAGGAAACTTACAAGCATGGCAGAAGGGAAAGCAAACATATCTTCCTTCACGTGGCAGCAGGAAGAATGAGTAGACAGTGGACTGGAAGCCACTTTTAAAACCTCATGAGAACTAACTCACTATCACAAGAACAGAATGGGGGAACCACCCCTGTGATTCAATTATTTCCACCTAGTCCCTCCCATAACATGTGGGGATCATGGGAACCACAATTAAAGATGAGATTTGGGTGGCTACAAGACCAAACCATATTATTCCCTTCCTGTCCCCTCCTAATTCTCCTGTCCTCATAATTCAAAACACAGTTATGTCCTTCCAACAGTCCTCCAAAGTCTTAACTCATTCCAGCATTAACTCAAAAGTCCAAGTCCAAAGTCTCATCTGAGACCAGGCAAGTACCTCTGCCTATGAGCCTGTAAAATCAAAAGCAAGTTAGTTACTTCCTAGATACAATGGGGTACAAGCATTGGTTAAGTATACCCATTCCAAATGGGAGAAATTGGCCAAAACAAAGGGCCTCAAGACCCCATGCAAGTCTGAAATCTAATAAGGCAATTTTTAAACCTTAAAGTTCCAAAATTATCTCTTTTAATTCCATGTTTCGTATCCACATAATGCTGATTTAAGAGATGGGCTCCCAGGGCTTTGAACAGTTCTGCCCCTGTGACTTTGAAAGGTACAATCCCCCTCCCAGCTGCTTTCACAGGCTAGTGTTTAGTGTCTGCAGCTTTTCCAGGTGCACAGTGCAAGCTGTCAGTGGATCTACCATTCTGGGGTCTGGAGGATAGTGAGCTTCTTCTCACACCTCCACTAGGCAGTGCCCCAGTGGGAACTCTGTGTGGTGGCTCCAACCCCAGAGTTCCCTTCTGCACTGACCTGGCAGAGGTTCTCCATGAGGGCTCCACCCCTGCAGCAGGTTTCTGCCTGGACATCCAGGCATTTCTATACATCCTCTGAAATCTAGGCAGAGATTCCCAAACCTCATTTCTTGGATTCTACACACTACAGGATGAACACCACATGGAACCTATCAGGGCTTGGGGCTTGCACCCTCTGAAGCCACAGCACTAGCTGTACCTTGTCCTCTTTTAGGCATGTCTGGGGCAGCTGGGATACAGGGCACCAAGTTCCCATGACACAGAGCAGGGGGGCCCTGGACCCAGCTCAGGAAACCGTTTTTCCCTCCTAGGCCTCCAGGCCTATGAGAGGGTCTGCCATTAAGGTCTCTGACATGCCCTGCAGACATTTTCCCCATTGTCTTGGTGATTAGTGTTTGGCTACTTATTACTTATGCAAATTTCTGCATTAAGCTTGACTTTCTCCCTAGGAAATGGGTTTTCTTTTCTATTGCATCATCAGGCTGCAAATTTTCCAAACTTTTATGCTCTATCAACTCTTCAATGCCTTGCTGCTTATAAATTTATTCCTTCAGATACCCTAAATCATCTCTCACAAATTCAATGTTCCACAGATCTCTAGGTCAGGGGTAAAAAATCCACCAGTCTCTTTGCTAAAGCATACCAAGATTCACCTTTATTCCAGTTCCCAGCAAGTTTCTCATCTGCATCTGAGACCAACTCACCCTGGATTTCATTGTCTATGTTACTGTTAGCATTTTGGTCAAAGCCATTCAATACGTCTCTAGAAAGGTCCAAACTTTCCCACATCTTCCTGTCTTCTAAGCCTCCCAAGTCTCTGGAGTTCCAAATTTTCCCACATTTTCATATCTTCTTCTGAACCTTCCAAATGGTTCCAACCTCTGCCTGTTATCCAGTTCCAAAGCTGCTTCCACATTTTTTGGTATAGTTACAGCAGCACCCCGTTCTCCCAGTATCAATTTACTGTATTAGTCCATTCTCACTCTGCTAATAAATACTCACCTGAGACTGGGTCATTTATAAGATAAGAGGTTTAATTGACTCACAGTTCAGCATGGCTGGGAGGCCTCAGGAAACTAACAATTGTGGTGGAAGGGAAAGTAAACATATCCTTCTTCATATGGCAACGGAAAGGAGAAGAATGAGTGCCCAGTGAAAGGGAAAGCCCCTTATAAAACCATAAGATCTCATGAGAACTAACTCACTATCATGAGTACAGGATGGGGGAAACCATCCTTTTGATTCAATTATCTCCACCTGGCCCCTCTCATGACCTGTGGGGATCATGGGAACTACAATTCAAGATGAGATTTGAGTGGAGACACAGCCAAACCATATCAGGTGAATGTGTACAGTAATTTATCCATTTCTTCTAGATTTTCTAGATTGTTTGCAAAGATGTGTCCATAATATTCTCTGAAGGTTGTTTGTATTTCTGTGAGATCACTGGTAATAGCCCCCTTGTCATTTCTGATTGTGTTTATTTGAATCTTTTCTCTTTTCTTCTTTATTACTCTAGCTAGAAGTCTGTCTATTTTATCAATTTTTTTCAAAAATCAACTCCTGGATTAGTTGATATTTTGAACGTGTTTTCGTTTCTCAGTCTTATTCAGTTCAGCTCTGATTTTTGTAATTTCTTGTTTTCTGCTAGCTTTTGGATTTCTTTGCACTTGATTCTCTGGTTCTTTCAGTTGTGATGTTAGGTTGTTAACTTGAGATCTTTCTAACTTTTTGATGTGTGCATTTTGTGCTATAAATTTCCCTTTTAACATCACCTTAACTGTGTTCTGTACATTCTGATATGTGGTACCTTTGTTCTCAAAAGTAAATAATGAAATTATTTCCCAAAAAAGTAAATAACTTTTACCAAAAAGTAAACAATGAAATTCAGAAGGAAGTTATTCAATTTCCTTGTAATTGCATGGTTTTGAGTGAATTTCTTAGTCTTGATTTGAATTTGATTGTGCTGTAGTCCAAGAGATTGTTATCATTTCAATTCTTCTACGTTTGCTGAGGAGTATTTCACTTCGATTATGTGATCAATTTTAGAGTATGTGCCATGTAGTGATAAGAAGAATGTATATTCTCTTGTTTTGGGGTGAAGAGTTCTGTAGGTATCTATCAGATCCATTTGATCCAGGGCTTAGTTCAGGTCCTGAATATCTTTGTTAATTTTCTGTCTCAGTGAGCAGTCTAACATTTTCAGTAGGATGTTAAAGTATCCCATTATTATTGTGTGGAAGTCTAAGTCTCCTTGAAGTCTCTTTGAAGAATTTGCCTTATGAATCTGGGTGCTCCTGTGTTGAGTACATATATATTTAGGATAGCTAGATCTTCTTGTTGAATTGAACCCTTTACTATTATGTAATGCCCCTTTTTGTCTTTTTTTGATATTTGTTGATTTAAGGTCTATTTTGTCAGAAGCTAGAATTGCAACCCCTGCTTTTTTCTGTTTTCCATTTGCTTGGTAGATTTTTTCTTTTTCCACACATTTCTTTTAAACCTATATGTGTCATTGCATGTGAGATGGATTTCTTGAAGACAGCAGTCCAATGGGTCTTAGTTCTTTATCCAGCTCACCTCTCTATGCCTTTTAATTGGAGCATTTAGCCCATTTGCACTTAAGTTTAGCATTGACATCTGTGGATTTGATCCTGTCATAATGTTAGCTGGTTATTTTGCAGACTTGTTTATGTTGTTGCTTTATAGTGTCACTGGTATGTGTACTTCAGTGTGTTTTTGTAGTGGCTGGTAATGGTCTTTCCTTTCCATAGTGCTTCCTTCAGAAGCTCTTGTAAGACAGGTCTGGTGGTAACAAATTCCCTCAGCATTTGCTTGTCTGAAAAGAATCTTACTTCTCCTTCTCTTATGAAGCTTAGTTTAGCTGGATGTGAAATTCTGGGTTAAAAGTTCCTTTTTTAAGAATGTTGAATATTGGTCCCCAATCTCTTCTATCTTATAGGATTTCAGCTAAGAGGTCCACCATTAGTCTGATGGGCTTCCCTTTGAGGTGACCTGACCTTTCTCTCTAGCTGTCTTTAACACCTTTTCTTTCATTTTTACCTTGGAGAATGAGTATGTGTCTTGGGGACGATCTTGTGAAGTACCTTACTGGGGTTCTCTGTGTTTCCTGAATTTGAATGTTGGCTTGTCTAGCTAGTTTGGGGAAGTTCTTATGGAAAATATCCTGAAATAAGTCTTACAAGTTGGTTCTATTCTCCCCATCTCTTTCAGGGACACCAAGGAGTCATAGATTCATAACACCAAGAGTTACAGATTTGTCTCTTTACATAATCTCATATTGTTTGGACATTTTGTTCATTCTTTTTCATTCTCTTTTCTCTATTCTTGTCTGCCTGTCTTATTTCAGAAAGCCAGTCTTCACGTTCTAAGAGTCTTTCCTCCACTTGGTCTATTCTGCTATTAATACTTGTGATTGCATTATGAAATTCTTGTATTTTTTAGCCCTGTCTGGTCAGTTACATTCTTATCTATACTGGCTATTTTGTCTGCCAGTGTCTGCATTGTTTTATAATAATTTTTAGCTTCATTGCATTGCGTTTCAGCATACTCCTGTAGCTCAGTGAATTTCATTCCTATCTATATACTGAATTCTATTTTCTGTCATTTCAGCCATGTTAGCAGTTCAGAACCCTTGCCAAAGCAGTGATGCAGTTGTTTGGATGAAAGAAAGCACTCTGCATTTTTTAGTTTTCAGACTTCTTGTGTTGATTTGTTCTCATCTTTGTGAGCTTATTTCCTTTCAGTCTTTGAGGTTGCTGATTTTTTATTTTTTTTCTTTTATTCTATTTGATGACCTTGAAGATTTAATTGTGGTATAAGGTGGATTCAGCTGACTGACTTGTCTCTAGGAGATTTTAGGGGGCTAACCCTCAGCTTCCAATTGCTAGACTGCATGCTCCAACTCTGGAGGACTTGTATTCAGCCCCGACTTTATTATCTGACTCTTCAAGGTTTTGGGTCCACTGTGCTGGGAGAGCTGAGGTGCAGCAGCTGCAGCAGAGTGCTAGCAGATGCAGGGGTGCCTGCCTTCCTGTGGGCATCCACCGCAGTGGTGGGGGCAATGCAACCAGGAGGTACAGAGGACCCCTGCTGGAGCCTGTGTGTGCTGTTGCACTAGAAGTGGTGTTGGCTTGGGGCAGGATGCTGACCAGCGCAGGCCTGGGTGCCTTCTCCCTGCCCAGCAAGCAGAATCACTCAGGTCATGGAAGGATCCATTGTTGTCTGCACAGTGTTGGTGCAAAAGCAGGACTCTGGTGGGGGTGGGGCTTGCTGGCTCTGTGTCAGCCAAGGATCCCTGCAATGGTGGCTAGTGAGTGAAGGGGAGTGGACTGCACTCTTGCATCCTGATGGGCAAAATAAAGCAAAACCCACCCCTGAAGACACACACCAGCAAAGAGACGTGGGGAACTGGTGTGGGCTTGGGAGAAGCTGCAGTATGGGGAGGGAGCATACAGGCTGGTGTGAGGCCATAAGGGTTGGCTCACTGGAGCTCTCCACCAGTCAGGTAAGGTCTGCCAGTGCAGAATCTATGGTTTGAGCCCCCCAGGCACCAAAAACTGCTCTGTAAACTGGCATGACCAGGCTGGGGCCCTGGGAGAGGCCAGGAGACCAAGGGGTGCTCAGGTCAGCCCAGCCCTGTCTGATGTCCAAGACCACCCTGTGGAGATCAGAACTGACAGTTCCCCTAGGGCTACAGTCTCCTATGAGAGCAATTTGAGCTTAGGAGGATGGCTGTCCCTGACTATGCTCCACTACAGACACTCCTGCCTGCTCCAAACTCTCTGGGCTTCACATCAGCTGGCGTGCCATCCCACCACTTCTCTAGGCAGCTCTTGCTGCTACTTCAAGTGTCAGGTGGTGGTCAAGAGTTCCCCTCCTGCCGGGATTCCAGAGGCCTGTGGCAAGAAACAGTTGCTCCTTGTCAATTCAACTCACCCATTCCCCTGGAGCTGTCGTGGTTCAAAAATGAGTCCCAGTGTGTGGTGGCCCGTGCAAGGTCGGTGCCTTTCCTCTGAAGATCTGAAAGTTCTGGCCTTTTTCCAGCAGCTTTAGGCATCTATCCAAGCCAGTATTACCAAGAAGACTGAGAATTCTTGACTCAAGCCTACAGAAGACACTCACTTTGCCTCTTTTCATTTTCAGAATAATTCTGTGCAGATGTAATTACATTAATTTTACAGTGCAAATATTAATGCCCATGTTAGTTGCTTATGGATACTAAACTAGCTAGAAAAAGACCAGATCTTCTCACAACCAATTCAGTACTTATCTGCTATCAACTAAATAATTCCACTTCACTGTCTAAAACATTTACAGGATTTCTTTAAAATTCCATTTTAAGCCTAAAGCCTTAATAAAGTACACATAATTTTGGAAAGCATATACACAAGCTCTCTTATAGCTTCCCATCCCTACCCAGGGAGGTAAATTAAATCCCTAGACCTCTGGAACTTAGATTCAGTGAAAGGACTTTTCGGGCCATACTGTCATGTGGGGCTAGCCCAATGCCCTTCTTTCTCAAAAGGAAATCAAGCCCAACAAGGTGAAGAGATATGCTCTGGGTCATCACATTGCCATTTCCTTACAGAAAATAAGAATTCTAACTATTCTCCCATGCCTAATATGACTGAGATTTAGGAAGAGATCTGAGAAGATATTTGCAACATATATTATTCATGACATAGAAACAAGAGCTCATTACTTTTTCCAACCAACTCATCCCCAATCACCAATATCTTTTTGATGAGTAGTGTTTAAAAAAAACCAACAACAGGAAATTGTTGATGCTTTAAACTACTCTTCAAACAGAGTTTTAAAGCTGTAGAGCGAATTTGCCTGGTTGAGTGTGAAACTGAGCCCCACTCAGCAGTATTACAAGAGCCAAAGGTCCTCCCCTACAGGATTTTACTGTGACAGCCTATCTAAACTCACTTAATTAATGCTGCTTACAATCTACATAGACTTTTCAAGCAAAAATAGATTTCATCTAATGATTTTTAAAGCTCCAATAGCATTCACATCTATACAAATATCAGTGCTAAAAAACTGTTAGTCAAGGGATATGAACCGAATCTGAGACCATCACTGTCAAATCTTTGTTCATGGAAGCAGGTAGAGTTACGGCAGATACACCAGACATTCTTCCTTACTGAAAGCATCTAGTCCCACTGCCTGATACAAAGTGAGTTCTTAACAATTTTTTCCTTTACTTCTGCTTAAGTAGCTTTATCTTACCTGTTTCCTGCAACTTTATCATCATGTATATAGTAATGGGCTTGTTGGTAGGGACGTATTTTCAGGCCAAGGAAAGGTTGGGAGACAAGAGGAGAAGGATGAAGATTAGTTATGTTGTTAATTGTGCAGACAGCCTTATTCCCTTAAAGTTTTAAGATAGTCAAGAAAAATGTTTGAAAGGTGATTAATATTAACATGAAAAAAGGGAAAACGAAAAGGGAAAGAGGATCAGTAAATAAACAAAAAAGAGACAGATGATGACAATGACCATGAGTTCTTGACCAATAATATTAGTAATTATCTATTCAGGAGCTTCTATTTGCTAGGTGCTGAATACATTCTTATCTCTGTCAGGTACTCATAGACTCATTTTGCAAGTGAGAAAAGGGATTGAGTGCAAGGCCACAGAACTGGAATGTTTTTGGAGTTGGGATTTTCCTACATGCTTTCCACCATTCCATTATTCCCAAGGCTTTTAGAAAAACAGAAATGGCTGGATAAAGGAGGGGAGGGGGGTAAAAGGAAAAGTAAGATATTTAGTTCTCCGTTTTTACTACTCTGGCCTCCTGCTGGTCATTTCAGTAAGGTGATGATATGGAGACCCTGGTAAGTACCATTCAGGCACCCACTCCCCTATAAAGTAGCTGTTCATGTTCATTATTCATGTTGAAATTGATAAAGAAACCAAAGGTTTTAATCACAGCAAAGAGAAACTGTTATTCTTTAGCTAACAGTGCTCAGCTAATGCTGGACCAGAATTATAGGAAAATATATATAGCATAAATGAGTCATAAAAACTTTGAGAGTCACATGAATGTATGAACATTCTCCACAGGCCTTGTTTATGTAATCATGTATCTACTTACATGGGTGTGTTTATCTTAGCTTTTCCATGTGGAACATTGCTTGCTGTAGACCCAATCTCTTTCTAAATAGTGAGTAATCAAAAGGAATTCATCTGTGAGTAACTTCACACATTTATTATAAGATGTTAGAGTGAGGAATAAGGTGGTTTAAATGATGGCATAAAGTAACACGGTTCCCAGAGTTTTAAGTCTAGAAAAAATTCAGGAGTCAGGTCTGTGGTGAATCTCTCAAGCAATAAAGAAAATGCTTTCATTTATAGACCAATTAACATCAGGACTTGGAGAAAGGAGTCATTTCACTTTATAATGCTGGAATTTGAAAGATATGGCATTAGTAGTTGGTAAAGTCTTTTTATGTTTAATTTTATTTAAAATCTCCATCTTCCAGGGAAAACAACCAGGTTTCAAGTGTCATTGTAAAAATTGACATGCCCTGTGACACTCCCAAACAAATGTTTTCTGATAGTTCAAACTCGTGATGGCAGCTCCCAAGCAGAGAGGTCAACTAATAAGAGATAATCTCTTCTCTCTTTTATGCTAGCTGTAAAATATTCTGGGTATCACCCCTGCATACATTCCAAACCTAGAAGCATACTATGTGTTTCAAATTTATCTAGACCTAGATATCTGTCTAGATATGGTAGTCATTAGCCAAACAAGGCTAAATTAATTAAATTCAACAAAATTAAGAATTCCAAAATTCTGTCTCACTAGCCAAATTTCAAGTGTTCAATTGCCATATGGGGCTAGTGGCTATTGTATTTGTCAGCACATGGTTATAGAATATTTCTACTATTGCAAAAAAATTTTCTTCATCAGTGCTTCTCTAGGCAAGTATCTTCCCTTCACAAAGATGGAAATCTGTTTTTAAAGATACTTTGTTGGAAGGGAGAACAAGAAAGCAATCACCTTACTTCCTCTCCTACAATTTAAGAATATGAGACTCAAGAGGTTAACTGGCTTTGTCAAACTCAACACCAGTTAATGAGAGAACCAAGACTAAAGTCCACCTTTCTTGCATCATGCTCATTCCCAGGCTATTCCGGGGTCGTTTCATTAAACACTATGAATAAATGGCATATTTGAATGGTCAAGTATTTTCCAACCATCTTCAGTTCCTGACTCCTATCAGATGAAATTTTCACAAGTCTCCAGGCTCTTTCATTTCTATTTCTACTTCTCTAAGTACACACCACTACCACCACTATCATCCTTTCCTCCTCTTCAAACTCAAATCCAAGTTAGCATAAACTCTCCTGTAAGCTCCTTTCTAGGGTTATCTAAGCCAAAAACCCAGGCTCTCTCCCATAAATCATGGTTCCACATCTCATGCTCCCAACCCCAATCCTCAAGCTGGTCGCCTAAACCAGTCATATCCTGGGAACCTGCCCACTGACTACATCCCTATACAGCCCTTCTGGTAGCTTCACCTCAGACTTTTGAGCAGAGGCCTATTCTGAGTCCCTGAACAGTATCGATGGAGGGGTGATTCCTTGGACAGTTTTCTAGGTGGTCACTTCCTGTCCCAAGCAGCAAAGAAGGGAATGAATCTCAGGCCTGTGAAAACCATGCTGCCAGCATGCTGTGCAGCAGCTTCTTGGGGGTAAGAGATAATATGCTCACTTGTCTCTTAGGTCATTCCATAGGCTAGAGCTGGCCTACCTAAGAACATGTATCAGGTACTGTGAAATTATGAAAAGTTGTTTCATTGTCTCCCTTCAAGTAATACAAATGAGAGAGTAGGTTTTATTTTCATAAAGTTAACGATTACAGAAATGTTGTTCAAATTAGAGTTTAATCACACAGGAAAGAATGCTTAAAAATGAGTTCCAGATATACACACACTCCAGAAGAAGGGTTATGATGTTTGTATTTTGGGAAAACTTAAAAAAAGAATGCTTTTGTAGTTGTCTGTAACAGCCTTTTCTTTGTCAACAAAACTTTAAAAAAGTATTGTTATTCATTCCTGTGCTTTTGAACTGTAATTTATATTCAGCATATCTGAAATAATCATAGTTAAAAGGAAATACCAAAATCAGAGTCAAAGCCATCTCCTCCAGGAAACAGAATGTCAAGTATCCTGGAGTCAGTGGTAAGAGAAATAAAACCCCATCTCCTTCAGCCAAAAACATTACATAGGAACATAGATGTGGAAGCAGAGGAAGAAAGGCACAAATGTTTGGCCCTCATTCTATGAAGCTCCTACTTCTACCACCCACACATCAGACCAAGACACACCTTTAAATGTGTAGGGAGGGAGGGGAAACTGTTGTCTTGTCAGAGCTCACAGTCAGTTGCCCAAGGCTGAACGTGAATAACCACTCCAAGACATGCACTGATGACCCATATTTCCTGCCTTTGGTGTCAGCAACCAGAGGCAGAAGGCATTTATTTGCCTACTTCTCAAATTACCAGCTGCTTGATCTTCCACAAAGTACTTAGTCTTGGAGATTCAGTGTTTCTATTTGTAGCAAGGTCATGATAATTCTAAGCTCATAGGAATTTTATAATAATTAAATGAGATAATGTATGCAAAGCGCCTGGCACAGGGAGGACCTCCCCACATAACAGCTGACGTTCCTTTGTGCAATTATATGCCCTTGACAAAGGTAAGGTGACATTAGCAACCCTCACCATCTAGTCTTTGATTGTGCAGAAACAACCACATTTGGAGCATTTAGAAGGTCCACACTATTTCCCAATGCATGCAGATGAAATTTGACTTGACACAATGTCTGTCTAACCTCAAAACTTTCAACTCTCAATCCAAGCTAGCACTACTGAAACCTCAGGAACTTCATAAAAGAGAGGAAGTCATTCTTTCCCAGTTTGTAGTCCCTCTGCCAGGCCCCAACTTTATCCTTTGATTATTAAGAAAAGTTCTCTCTGCACTCCAGACTCTACCCAACTCTAATATAACTTGCTATCTGCACCTTCCCAAACCCCCAGTATTTTGCAAGTGCACATTATAGTCCACACCAATGTTCCTGTGCCTCCAGGAAAACACCAGACTCCTCTACCAAAGAAGCTTTACAGTTAGCTTGACTTATTTACCATATCAACACGAAACCAGCCATTAGAGGACCCACAGAAAGAATACAAATACCTAATGTGGACGATGGATTGATGAGTGCAGCAAACCACCATCGCACATTTATACCTGTGTAACAATCCTGTACATTCTGCATATTTATCCCAGAACTCAAAGTATAGTAACTATATATACATATACAGCAAAAAAAAAAAAAAAAAAAAAAAAAAAAAAGGAATACTTAGTTCTTTTCATTTGCAAGTGCAAGTGGAGACAGAAGGAGAAAAGGCCTAAGGGAGGATATGAGTGGCAAGTGGTACTGATTTTCAGGGTCAAATTTCAGGGCATCTGGTATAAACTTTTAGGTGAGTGGAACAGAGACATCTGCTACTTACCAGCTGTGAGACATTGGGTAAGCTAATTAAATATTTTTATCATTAGTTTTCTCATCTGAGTAAAGAAGAGAAAAGTAACTCTCAGAGTTGTTGGGATGGTTAAATGATATAAAATATTCTAAATAAATGAGAGCAATTACTGTCAGTATTTGTATGCCAGCACTACTACTTGGAAAAATCAGAAGTATTGCTACTGTTGCAGTTGGTACTCTGAAGTGCCATGCTCTTGGCAGGGGTAGAGATAACAAGGGTAAGAACCTTACAACTCCTCTCAGATACTTGTGCCAATTTTGCAGTAAAGATGATCAGGATCGAGTGCTGATTACCTCACAGTAATTCTGCACTTGACTGCCCATTAAAATCATCTGAGAGCTTTAAAAATTCCTGATGCCCAGGTGATGCCCTGTGCCAATTCTCAGAATCTCTGGGAGGAGAACCCAGGCATAAGTAATTTTTAAAGGTGATGCTAATATGCAGCCAAGAGTGAAAACTGTTAAAATCATTAAATGGGAGCCATTAGACTGAGGTGATTCTCGCACCCTGGGTTCCTACCTAAGCAAACAGAAACCTAGTTCAGATTCATTTCATGTAAGGGACTCATTTAAAAGAAAACGAAACTTCAGCTCAGCCAATCATAGGAGGCCAACTAACCGCTGTTATATCGTCTTGAACTTCCCACCAGGACAGACCAAGTAAGGCAATTGCTCAAACTTTAACCATTCGAATAATTTATTTGCTCTACTTCCACATTCAACCTATTAAATCCTTCCCTTTGTGCGTCTTGGGCAGAGCCCTAAATCACTTCCAGTTTGGAGCTGGCTGATTCATGAATTGCTATCTGCTCAAATAAACTCTTTAAAATGTTAACGTGCCAAAGTTTATATTTTAAGAGAACCATAGTTTCAGTGTCTGCCTTAGGAGGTTACTACTCTTATTGGGGTTTCTAGGGCTTTCTGTTTGTAACTCTATTATCATACCTGTCCCCTTCTAGGTAATCATTTTTAAGTGTGCTTCAGTGAATGCATATACCCTCACAAGACTGCTCAAGAACAGGGACCACGGTTTATTCATCCTCGTACCACTAGTGGTGGTAATATGTAATAATGGTAATGGTGATGGAAGTCAACTTCCACAGAGCACTAGCTATCTGTGCCTGGCATTGGGCTATGCTGGTCAAAAATCTTCTCTTTAATTCTCTCAACAATCTGTGGGGTCAAATGCTATTGTTTACCTCATTTTACACCTGAGGAAACTGATGCACTGACAGTGTAGAAAACTTGCTTAAAGCTATACAAGTAGTCTGATGGTAGAGCTTATGCTCTTCCATTAAGGTATAGAAACCTCCATATCATAGTGTGGACTTAGAGTGGGACTTTGCCAACAAAAATAACAACAGTAGCAACAGCATTACCTACAACTTATTGACAGCTCCCTCTATACCATGAGCTATGTCGATCCCTTTACCTACTTTATTTCATTTAATTCTCACCAAAAAAGCCCCTATAACACAGTTCCTATTATTATTCCCTTTTACGAAGAGGATATTGAAGCTTAGTTATAGGTTAAATAACTTCAAATGTGGTCATTCAGGCAGATAGATTTGAACTTAAGTGTGACTGATTTCTGGCTCTTAATTACTAAACAATACAGCATGCATTTGTTAATTTACCAATCAGTGGGTGAGAAAACAAATGGATGAATGAGCGAATGAATAAATAATACTCTAAAGTCTCTTTCTAGCTTTACCGTCTTTATCAACATTCCCAGCAAGCATTTCTGGTTTATAAGAAGCTTAACTCCTCTTATAGGTTAAAGGAGGAAAAAATAGCAGTGTACTAGTTCTATTTAGGGGAAGAAGAAAGGAAAATCAGCATGAAGAAAATGAGTCTCTGCAAATTCCCAAAGATTTGGAGCCGAAGCCAATTTGTTAGTTTGCAAATGAAAACGTTGTTTCCACTTTTCACTACTCTGTTTCATGCCTTTAAAATTCAAACAGGAGGATTAACATCTGCTATGTGTATTGGAATATCAAGAGGGCTGTGAACACTAAACAGAAAATGTACTGGATATTTTCAAATGTTTCCAGTTGCTAGGCAACAGTCTTCCTGCTTTCCAAGTATCGTGGCTAGATCACCTGGGCTCCAGCTCTAGGGAAGTCTTGAATTAAACTTCTAACTATAGGCTATGGCAAAGTATTGAAACAGAACCATAGAAGATGGCATTTAATTTTACCCTGGTTTTCTGAGATTGTCACTAGCAGCAGTCACTGTCAGTGCTAGGTCAATAGCAAAAGATGGGTTAACACAATGTGGGATTTTAAGACTGTTTTATACAGTACGATTCCCTAACTCAAACATCAGAAAGGGCACATCTGAAATGGTAAAAAGTATCAATTGCAGAATATTTCACAGAATGGAATTTTGTTCATTCAGTTAAGTTCAGTGACTTCAAACGAACTCACAAAATTTTCAAGTAGAAATTTTGTTTTAGTGAAAGTTGAGAATTTTTAAAAATTAACACATTAAGACACCAGTTTAAGCAATTCTGGTGTTTGTTTCCCAGTCTCCCCCAGATTTTATTTGTACTGCTCATTTAAGCAATTCCATGTACATCTTGTTTCATCTCCACTACAATTCTGGGGGGAAAATATTTTCACTGATTTTACAGATAATAAGCAGCTGAGATTGTATGGATAAGATCCCTGTGTGGAACATAGTTAGGGTCCAGAAACTTTCAGAGAAGCCCAGAATCAAAAGCACTTTCTACCGAGCACTTAAATCTCCGTCTAAGCTCTGGAAATGCACATTTACCTTCTCTGAACTCTGAAACTCCTGTGTGTACCTATCCATTCAGATAACCTCCTATCCCTGGCAGGTAGCCTCCAGGGACCTGAAGTAATATAGTTAACCAAAAATTAACTATATTAATTTAGTTAATATAAAGGGTTTTTTTTCCCTACCACTGGCAGGAGGAACCCAGGCATGAACTAAATGGCACCCTGAAGCCACTGGAGTCAAGCAGGGGCTTACTTCAGCTCATTCTCAGGGCAAGGCCTTCTCAGGGCCCAGAGGTATATTCATTTCTGAACGTCCCTTGAGGTTTTTTTTTTCTTTCCCCATTGTAAGAAAGTACTACCTTGAACTGCCCATATTCAAACTGGGGGAAGGAATGCAGGGCAGTCTAGGACTTTAGAGCAAACCTTATTAGGAAGACACAATTCTCGGGTGCCTTATTCCAAGCCTCAGACCTCAATCATCCTAAATTCTAGATTTGCATGACAGCTAAAGGAAACCATACTTGTGTTTCTCCTCCCCAACCTATATGAACCCCTGTTTATAGAAGGCTATAACTAAGCCCAAGGCCTGGAGGCAGGTTGTTTTCAGAGGTTTCCCCCACTCATATGTGTATGTGTGTGTGTGAGTGGGTGTGCGTGTCTGTGTGTATAAGAGGGAGGCCAAAAAAACGCATTATGCAGATGAAAGCCATTTAAAACATTCAAGTTCTCCCTAGTACTAAATGGGGGTAGAAAGCACTTTGAAAGTTTTCCTTGAGGCTCTTATTAATTTTATTTTAACATTAAACCTCCTTATAGTATTGATATTTTACTTCATCCTCCTGATCTGAGGTCCTTCTAATACTTCTTCTGTTACATCCATTACGCATTCATTTATTTATCCAACCCACATTTAATATTTGCTGAGTGCCTACTATACAGAAGGAGCTGGAGACACGGGGTTGAATTGAATGGACATGGGTTCTGCCCTCAAGGAGATTGCTGTCCATGGGACATTACTTGAGTGCTTGCTCTGTTCCAGGAACTATACCTATCCCTTTATAGTTTATTCGGTTTTCATTGCATTCAATTCTCACAAAAATCAGCTGAGGTAGATATTATGATTAATATTCTTTTTACAGTTAAAAAAACTAATGAGAAAGTGGCACTTGCCAATAATGAGTGAAAATTCAAGCCAGGGTTTTCCAGAGCGCAAACTCTTCACCACCGTGACACACTGCATTTATTTTAATTGTGTATATTTGCAAATATTTTAGTTATAAAGATTAAATATCACAGTACAAGTAAAAACTCTTAATATTGTGCCTGGCATTTGGTCTGCAGCAATTTGTTTTTATTCTTCCATCTTGCACGGAGAGAACTTAGCTAACCCTGAGCTCCCAAAACTTCTACCATACCCATCACCCCTTAATATAGCTCTAGACAATCATTCTGGCCTTGTGCTGTCTCTCCCATCAAGACAGATTTCTACCTATTCTTTAGGAACCAAGAGATAAGATTTGGTCATAAGACAGTAAGAATGCAAGATAAGAACCAACTTCTGAATTAGATTTAGTTGGGACTGGGAGCAGTCTCAGTCAGTGAAGCCACTTCCTATATGGAACCCAGAGAAAACAGAGTCCTTAGAACAGTCCAGAAGCCCCAGTTAAAATTAAAGGCAGGTTAAACATCACTTCCACCATCATCTCTGATCAGCCAGAAGAAATAAAATAAAACTTTCTTTAAAATTCTCCACTTACGGAGAATTTTCTATGTGCAGGCTTAATGTAGTGCCGAAAGGACTGGTTTTGGATAAGATGACCTCCTTTCAAATTATGTTGTTTCCTTGGAAAATTATGTGATTTCCCTGAACTTCTGATTCCACATCTGTGGAGTGGAAAGTGTAAAATGCTGTGTTGTTATAAGGATTAACTAAAATCACTTATCTGGTCTCTGATGACATGCAACAAATGTTGGTTCCCTCAGTTCCATCCACTCTCCGTCAGACAAAATGTTTGCTTCTATCACTGTGACTAGGGAGTATTCAATTCTGTGTTTTCTACTTTGATGTTGTGAGTTTAATCCTTGTATTATGCCACCTAAGTTTGAAAAGATCTCTACCTTAGCATGTCTGTTCAAACCAGGAGATTAATAGTGTACTGCTAGTGCCATACCACTTTTTTCCTAATAGAAAATAACAAGAGTAACATATTTACAAGGGGGCCTAATCACCTGTGTGCCATAATAGGTAGATGTTTTGTATAACGGGAGGAACTTGGAACTGATTAGAAGTTTACGTGTTATTTTGAACACCTATCCCAAGATAGTCTCTAAATATTGTTCAGTTCAGAGTGCATACAGTCTAATTGAAGGAGGTTGCAGTCATGTGAATAAGTGTGGGGTTATGTTGACTCGACAAATATTTATTGAATGTTTCCTAGGTGCCAGCCAGTGGTCTGAGTGCTGAAGATGTTGAACAAGACAAACAGTGTCCTGGCTCTTGTAGCATGTGACTCCAGTGAAAAAATTCTGCCAATGATAGCTGACATTTATTGCATGCACACTGTATGTGAGGCACTGCAATACTAGGTGTTGTTGATGTGTGTTATTTTCTTAGGAACCCAACAAGCATTTGCTGCTTTTATTATCTTCACTTTACAGATGGGGAATCTAAAGCACAGAGAGGTCAGTTAACTTGCCCAAGATCGCACACATGATAAATATCAGAGCCAGGATTCAGACAGACTCCAGAGACTTCTGCCTCAATCACAGTGCAAACTGCCTTTCTATATAATCTGGAGTTTTGAGTGGTATTTTGTATTATTCAAAGATATTTTATAGTTTATTCTGTGAACTTTGTAACACATCTGTGAATTGGGAATACTAGGTGTTACAAATCACCATTTTAGAAACTAAAACTAAAAAGAAAGTTAAAGCAACTGGAAAACTCATAGCCCTAGTCCATAGGGGACGGAAACAAGAACCTAGGTTTCTCATACTTTTCGTCTTTAGTATTCCTCTTGCTACATATACATACACATTTAGTTGGGAAAAGAGAGGAAGAGTCTGTTCAAATATGAAATGGGCTGAGTGATCTTAGACCATGCTCAGTCTCCTCCTTGTAAAATAAGGTTAAAACTATGGCTTTGGATTGGTTATTATAAGGACTGACAAAGCATGTATAGTGATTAGCATGTAATGATTACTTTGTAAATGTTAGAGCCTCTTCATCCTGTGATTACAGATTCGTGTTTTTATTCTTTCACGTTGGAGATGAGCAAATACTCAGAAAAATTGCATTTCATTCTTGGGAAATTTCTTAACAGTCAAATCACTGTTAATTACAATACAAAACCAGCTCTGTAAAGCGGGTCCACATGAATGTTTAATGGGCAGACAAAATAAGAAAAATAATATTGTAGCTGAAAATTAAGAGAAAGATTTACTTACTCCTGAAGTCACCCACTCCTAGAGCAAAAATATTTCTTAGAGATTACTTTATAGATCTGGTTCAACAAATCTAGAAACCAAACACAGATATGAACTGTTCTGTCCAAAGTTCCACATCCAATTGGGGCAACATCTTGCACTAGACTCCTGCTCTACCATTCTGCCCCCTACCTCCACTCTTCACCCCACCCCCATACGTATGGTCTGTGCCACACAGAAGGACTTCCCCAAAGCTCTCCGTGGACCCTACAAAGCCACCTGATGAGCCATGCTCTGACACTGCTTCCACACAAAGCCACCTTCACATGATCTCTCTTTAGTACAATTTAATGAATGGAGGCCCTTGAATGTGCTCCGAGAATGACCATCATTATAAAAATCTCAGCTCTGTGGAGCAAACCTACATAGAAGCTTGCAAGTAATAGAGCCCCTGAAATGCATGAATCCCTCATTATTAACCCTGTGGGAAAAGCGTTCGTGTTGTCTTACTAGTCTGCTCATGTATTTAAGAAAAATTCCCCTTGTATATAAAAATAAATCATTATCTTGTTAAACTGTCAAGTATTTGTTGTCTGTGAAAATAAAATCTTTCAGAAAAGTAGCTACTGAACAGAAAACTTGGTATTAATTTTTCAAGGAATCGATTCCTGGTTATACTTGAGCTGCATGCCTCTTCCATCAGTCACACACACACACACACACACAGTGGAAATACCAGACACACTCTTTCTTCTTCAGTGCTCCTGGACTTACCATGTATTTCATTGCAATATTTTTTCATTTATTCATTGAGCAAATATTCCTTCAGACCTGCTATGCATTAGGTCCTATGCTAGACGTAAGCTACAGTTCTTACTCTGGAGGCATTCATTGGGGAGACAGACCCTCAAACAAGTAAGTCACAAGTGCTCTCCTAGACTCATGAGGAGGGACACAGTGTTGGCTAAGGCAGCAAAAGGAGCAGCCATCTCTTCCTGAGACATCTGAGAGGCTTCACAAAAGAAGTGACTTTGCACTAAGTCTTGGAGGACCAGTGGGAATTTGCCAGGTGATGACTGGGGAGGGTTTTTGGAAGGGAGAAGAGCATGTGTAAGGATGTAGACTCAGGAGAAAGCACGATATGGTTAGCGAATGACAAGGAACAGTGCGCAGAAGTGAGCGAGCCCAGTTTGGAAAGATAGGTTGCAATCATAATGAGGAGGCTCTTTTGGGTCAAATGAAAGCATTTGAACTTGTTCATGGGTAGGTGGGCAGTTTTGCTCTGGTGAAGGCTTCTAAACAGTAGTGAGCAGACTCGGGGTCATTTTAGGAAAATCTAATGTTGGCAAAGCTTGTGCCCTTGAGGCTGGGTCCACTTTCTTAGACTTTGAGAAGAGATTGAACATGGAAATCACGGCTCCACCAGTCTCCTGTCTAGAAAAACATCTAGACTTCTGTTTAGAAAAAACATCTAGTTGCATCTGCAGCTTCCTGAAGCTCTTCATTCTTGAATGTGAAGTTCTATATGTCTGCCCGGGCATTTTTATAGCACTGAAAAGAAAAAAATATCTGACCACTTTGTTTATTTTGGAGGAAAATTACAGAGAGATTTTGAAGGTTCCAGCCCACTTTTCAGTTTGAGGTTTTAAAAGAGAGAAAGAGAGAGTTTGGGTCTGATTTGAATAACGGCCTGTGTTCCCGAGAGCTTTGTGCTTTGGTAAGCAATGTGGGCTGATTATTGCCTCATGCTTTTCTGAAACAGCTGTCTGTCTGCTTTTAGAGCTCTATTCTAGGGGGATTGCAGGAGCCACAGAAGAAAATTTAACTCCTAAACACTCACATTACTTGGGAAGAAGAGATCCGAAAGAGCAGTGGTGTGGTTTTGTCTATTGGTTTGTTTGTTGTTGTTGTTGTTTTGGCTTCAGAAAGTTCGTGGTTCGTGGAGGCAAATAGTGAAAGATTCCTTCTGTGGACTCACATGGAAGGTTTACACAAGCCATTCCTCTGAAGTTCACCTTCTCAACATTTTGATGTATGTCTCCCTGTGTCTTTGAGCTAAGTTTACAGCTAGGATTCACTGTTTCAGGGAGGAACAAGTTAGGACCTATATCACTAGGCTGCTTTTCTGGTTTCTGAGTCCTACTGTATATCAAGCATATCTGGAAACCACACCATGCTGCTGTCATGGGTTTTATTGTTATATCCAACTTGGACCTGCCTCTTCCTCATTTGGTGATTATTTACCAAACACCATGTGCAGCTGGCATTTGTTAAGTACTGTGTGTGTTTAGTTGATGAAGTTTGTTTCCTATCACTGGTGTAACAAAGGGCCCTTGGCTTAGTGAGCTTCCCTTTCATGGTAAGATGACAACTAAACAGAGTTGACCAGGAGACCAGGGCCCTGGGTGAACAGAAGTCAATTTTTCAGGTAGCAAGTCCAAGGCCTGTAGTGGTCCAACAGCCCTGATTGAGATCTGGATAAGATGCCAGAACTGCCTGCCCTTCTCTTATGCTTTAGAAGACTTTGCTGTCATTGCCTCCGACCCTGTGAGGTATCTTCCCATACTGTCAGTTATTCCCAACTGAATACACAAATCTCTCTAACCAAAGCTTACAGTTCAGTCAACTCCCAATTGTTCTTCTGAATTAACAGAATTAGCAGAACATTCTACAGTTTGATCACACATGCACCAACAGTGAGTTTAGCTTCTCTTCCACATTTGATATTTGTGAATTTTTCTGAATGCCCACATAATGTACATAATAACATTGATAATATCAAATATTTGTTGAGCATTTGCAATATGTCAGGGTCTCATTAAACATTCATGTTATCACATTTTTCTCCCTCACAACAACCTCTTGGGCTACATACTATTGTCCTTTCCATTCAATTGAGAGAAAACTGAGTCTCAGAAAGATGATTCATCAGTGGTCACAGAACTGGTAAGAGGTGGAGCCACAACTAAAACCTGCATTTCTTTTTCTTTTTTTTTTTTTGAAACGGAATCTTGCTCTGTTGCCCAGGCTAGAGTGCAATACAATGGCGCAATCTCGGCTCAGTGCAACTTCTGCCTCCCGGGTTCAAGCAATTGTCCTGCCTCAGCCTCCTGAGTAGCTGGGATTACAGGTGCGCTCCACCATGCCCAGCTAATTTTTGCATTTTGAGTAGAGATGGGTTTTGCCATGTTGGCCAGGCTGGCCTCAAACTCCTGAACTCAGGTGATATGCCCGCCTCGGCTTCTCCACGTGCTGGGATTATAGGCGTGAGCCACCACCCCTGGCCAAAACCTTCATTTCTTGATACCTCAGGCCTTGAGAGCATCTCAGGGACAGGTTTTCCACATATTTGCATATTAGTAACTGCAGGAAGTTGGGAGGAAGAAGTCCCTGGACCAAATTATATTTCACCCCCAAGCAGAGACTGAGGATATTCCAGGGACACCCCTTCTTTCTCCAGGATATCATTCATATCCAGAGGTCATAGTAGAGTCAGTCTTTCGGCATTGCTTAGAAAAACATAAAGCACTGCCTTTTTGGAATAAGTTAAATGATCAACTTGTCAGGCTTATGCCCATGTTTTATGTTTGGGCAAATTTCAGCAACTTAACAAAAAAAATGAATTATTCAAGTTCCAACATGTCTAACCTAAAATAAGTATATGTCAACATCAAGATGTATCCATATATAAATGGAAAATTAAAGAGAATAAAGCTAGTGTGTTTCTATTATGTTTTTTAACCTCATATCTAGTTTGACCTGGGCTTTTAAACTGGCCACCTGTTTGCAAAGCATGGACTTCCAGCACCACTGTGTTCACGAACCATTTACCTTCATCCTGCCTTGCATCAAATTTTTTTTCACCCATTTTTAACCTCCTCAGATCCTGCCCAGGGCTTCACATTCATACTTTGGGACCTTTGATTATGTTTTTCTTAAGCTGACATTGATTTCCTTCCTTGGCTATAAATTGCTAGAAAATTGCTTCCAGGCCCTCCAGTTAATGATGAAGCCTAATACAACCTCAGGATAGGATGCTGCCCAAGTGCCAGTCTGCCACGTCCAAACTGCCCTGGGTTTGCTTCAACTCTCCCGGAGAGAATGGGACAATTGAAGTTAAACACCCTTTCTGTTCACATCAAGCGTGATAACTGACTCCTGGAATTAAAATAGCTTCAGGGAGGCATCTTCTCAAGAGATACACTAATTCCTTATGTGGCCCTTTAGAGCTTACAAAGTCAACATTATCAAATTATTCAGCAAGCATTTATTGAGTACCTGCTGTATGCTAGGCACTTTACTAGAGTAGTCTAATAAGTGATACAAAGATGAATAAGGCATCCTTGGGATAACCTGGGGAGTAGGTGGACAAAGTAGATAGTGATGGGAACTTACGCAGGAAGGAGGACCAGAGTCAGAATTTTGCCAGTACTTTGTTTACCAAAACAAACAAACAAAAAACAAAAACAGACATCTTCACCTTTCGTGACTCCTGAGAATCTGAAGTGAGATCACCATTCCTAAACTGTCATCCATTTCTAGAGACTTACCTGTTTTGTTTCAAAACTGCCACCATTTCTTTATCAATAATAAATGGATATGACCTATCCCTTTTGTAAATAGATTTTACTTTCACGCATTTCCCTCTGAATAATCAACTTGTCAGGCTTGTGTCTTGTCACTTGTTAGCAAGTGTTTCTCACTTGCTGTCCTTCTATCAGCAGTCTCTGATCTGAGCCCCTTTGTGTCAGCCACTCTACATCCCTTCCGTGGTAGAAGTAGATCAGAATAACACTTAACAAATTACAGGTATTTGGGATACAAGTGTCTTGCAGCTTTGTCCCTGAGAAGGGAGTTTTCCTTATAATTTTCTCTCCAGTAGGTGTCGTTCCATTGCATTGCCCTGCATGCAGGTAAAAAACCAAACAAGAAAATCTTACCAAGTCCTTGAGGTTTTTTTGTGTGTGTATCTATCTCTGTATGTACGTACGTATGTGTCCAGCTAGCTAGCTAATATTCCTCTAAAGGAAGTAAACTTTTTCTCTCAGAAGTTAGGTAGGCCTGCCTGTAAGACAAAAATTATTTCCTTACATGTTCCTTCACTCTGGAATCAGAAGATCTGAGTTAAAGCCAGTATGGCACTAAATGACAGGGTTACCCAAGACAAGTCATTTTGTCTTTCTGGGACTCAGTTTCTCGGTTTGAGATCAGAAGTGGCATAGATTAGGTGAGCTATAAGTTGGAATACAGTGGGAGATTGCTCTAGACCACATGTTGAGTTGGGATAGAGCAGGGGTTTAGACCAATTCCCACTATCTTTCCACTGTCCCATACCTTCTCAGAAAGTCAAATCATGAAGCACTTCAGCACACTTTAGTCTGATTTTTTTTCTCTATATTGTATTTGCATCTTACTGACCTAAGCAAATATATGGTCATACCAACATCATAGGGACACAAATCTCTGTCTCATTCTAAACTCATAGTCCTGGATTTGGAAGCCCAAGTCTAATGTGATCTGTCCCATTACAGAAGCAGCCAGACCCCAAGTGGCTATAAGATGGGGTTTAACTTGAGCTATGGACAGCTAGAGGTAGGGCTGGGTCTCTAAGCTGATGAGCTCTCACAGCCTCCAGCCCAGCCCTGTGACGTTTTCAGAAGCATCACTGCGTCAGTCTGGACCTATTATCTCTTGATTAGGGCTGCTTATAGAGTACAACATTTTACAGCTTAGCCTAGCTTCTTGCATTTTCAATACTTGCTTTATTTTTTTCCTTAACAATTACTGTATGTCAACACCCTTTCTCCTGTCAGCATATCAAATCCTGCACAGGAAGCTGGCATTGTTCCAAGTAGACTAAAGTTGGGCTTTCCTCTTATTACAATCTTTTAATCCCAAGAGAGTTGCAGGATCTTTGAACATTCCTGGGGATTCCATTTCAAGATACCTCCCTACAGGCTGTGGCAATGCCGCATTTAACCTTGATCCCCAGAAACTAGGAATGGCCTGGCTTTATAACTCATAGGTGACGGCTTATGTGACTCTGCTCTGGGCCTCTTAACCACTTCTGAAGTGATTAACCCTGTTATCAGAGGGCAGTGGGAAGCATTTGGCTTCACTGTATTCTTTCTCCAAGTTTGGTTCCTTTTTCTTTCTTTTTTGCTTATAAAACCTGGCTGAGGAATACTTATAATTTTCAGGTGGAATAAACTCATGATTTTATGTTCTCTCCTGTCCCACATCAAAATACCTTTGCAAACTGGAGATATAAGAAGATTTTTCAGCTTCTGCCATCTTGATGTCCAAATATACATTGTTTCTCAGTTAAAAAAAAAATAGCATACAGTAAAATTGACTCTTTTTTGGTGTTTGGTTCTGTATATTTTAATACATGTATTGTGTCATGTAACTATCACCACAATCAGGATACACTGTTCTCTCAATTCCCTCAAATTCCCTCCTGCTGTACTCAAATCTCTGCCCTTTGCCCAGTATCTAGCCCCTGGCAGCCACTGTCCTAAAGCTTTCCCTTGTCCAGAATAACATAAATGGAGTCACGGGGTATATAATCTTTTGAGTCTGGCTTATTTCAATTAGCTTAATGCATTTGAGATTTACTCTGTTGTTGTTTGTATAGTTTGCTACTTTTTATTGCTGAGTAGTATCCCATTGTAGAGCTGTAGGACAGTGGTTTATCCATTCATCCCTTGAAGGATATTTCAGTAGTTTCAGTTTATGGTGATTGTGAGTAATTTGCTATAAACATTTGTGTGTACATTTTATATGTAACATAAGTTTTTATTTTTCTGGAATGAAAACCCCAGAGCACAATTACTGGGGTCATGTCATGAGTGTATGTTTAGCTTTGTCAGAAACTACCACACTGTGGATGAGTGGGTGCACCATTTTGAATTCCCATCAGCAATGCAAGAGAGTTCCACGTTTTCCACATTTTTTCAAACACCAAGTATTAATTGTCAGTGTGTTTCCATTTTAGCCATTTTAATCAATGTGTCATACTATCTTATTTTGGTTTGAACTCACATTGCAAAATAGCTAATGGTGTTGATTACCTTTTATGTGCTAATTTTCCATTTTAAATCTACTTTGGTGAAATGTCTGTTCAAGCCATTTATCCATTTAAAAATTTTGAACTTTTAGAAATTTTTTACACATCCTTCTTACAAGTCCTTTGTCAGATATGTAATTTCAAATATTTTCTCTTAGTCCATAGCTTGTATTTTTATTCTCTTAACAGAGTCTTTTGCAGACCAAAAGGTTTCATTTTGATAAAGTACAATTTATCCTTTTTGGTGTCATATCTGACAACTCTGCTTAATTCCGAGTCACAAAGATTTCCCCGTTTTTTTCCTAAAACTTTATAGTTTAATGTTGTAGCTTTTACCTATCATCTATTTTTAGTTAATTTTTTAATAAGGGGGTATGAGGTTTAAATTGAGGTCCTTTTTTACACACATGTATACATATATAATTGTTCCAATTGCTTTGTTGAAAAGACTTGATTGGTTTTGTGTTGCTAAAACAGAATACCACTGACTGGGTAATTTATAAAAAAAAAAAGAAAGAAATTTATTTCTCACAGCTCTGGAGGCTGTGAAGTTCAAAATCAAGCTTTTGGCATCTGGCAAAGGCCTTCTTGCTGCATCATCCCATGGTGGAAAGCAAGAGGGTGAGAGAGGATAAGAAAGCACAAGAGAGGGCTGAACTTATTTTTATAACAAACTCACTCTCGTGATAATGAGCCGACTCTAGAGATAACAATATTAATCCATTCGTAAGAGTTCTGCCCTCATATATTAGTCACCTTTAAATGGTCCCACCTTTGGTGGGGCACGGTGACTTATGCCTGTAATCCCAGCACGTTGGGGACTGAGATGGGCGGCTGGCTTGAGCTCTGGAGTTCAAGACCAGCTTAGGCAACATGGGGAAACCTCATCTCTACAAAGAACAAAAATTAGCTGCATGTGGTGATGCATGCTTGTGGTCCCAGTTACTCAGCAGGCTGAGTTGGAAAGATGGCTTGAGCCCTGGGGGCAGAGGTTGTCGTGAGCTGAGATTGCACCACTGCATTCCAGCCTGGACAACAGAGCAAGACCCTGTCTTAAAGGAAAAAAAAGGTCCCACCTTTGCATTGGGGATTAAATTACCAATACACGAACTTTAGGGGACACATTCAAACCATAACAGTGTCCTTTCGATATTGAGTTGTCTTTGTGTCTTTGTTAAAAAAAAAAATCAGTTGACTGTAGTCGTGTGAATCAGTTTCTGGACTCTATTCAATTTCATTCATCTATGTGTCTATCCTTTCACCAATACCACATTGTCTTACTATAACTTTATAGTAATCTTAAAATCAGTAATATAATAATTCCTCCAACTTAGTTTTTCATTATCACATATAATGGTTTTGGCTATTCTAATTCCTTTGCTTTTCCATATAAAATATAGAATCAGGTTGTGATATCTTTAAAATATCCTGCTGGAATTTTGATTGAAATTGTACTAAATCTATGAATCAATTTGGGGATAATTGACATCTTTACTATATTGAGTCTTCCAATTCATTAGCATAATGTGTATCTCCATTTATTCATGTCTTTCATTAGCATTTTGTAGTTTTCGGCAAATAAAATAGGTAGAATGCTCTTTAGAAGAGTATTTTTAATGTCTAAGTGTTTGGAGACTTTCCCCAATATCTTTCCTTCTTTTATTTTTTGTTTTATTTTAGATTCAGGGAATACATGTGCAGGTTTATTACCTATTACATTATACTGAAGTTGGGGCTTCTAAGGATCCTGTTGCCTAAGGAGTGAATATAGTACTTGATAGGTAGTTTTTCAACCCCTGCTTCTCTCTTTATCTCCCTCTTTGGAACCCCCAGTGTCTATTGTTCCCATCTTGGTGTCCATGTGTACCCAATGTTTAGCTCCCACTTACAAATGAGAGTATGTGGTACCTTATATTCTGTTTCTGTGTTTATTTGCTTAGGATTATGGCCTCTAGCTGTATCCATGTTGTTGCAAAGGATATGATTTCATTCTTTTTATGGCTGCATAGTATTCCATGGTATATGTATACTGGTCTTTATCCAGTCCACTGTTAATGGGTGCCTAGGTTGAGTCTATGTTTTTGCTATTGTGAATAGTGCCGTGATAAGCATACAAGTGCAGGTATCATTTTAGTAGAACTATTTATTTTCCTTTGGGTATATACCCAGTAATGAGATTGCTGAGTTGAATGGTAGTTCTGTTTTAAGTTCTTTGAGAAATCTCCCAACTGCTTTCCCCAGGGGCTGAACTAATTTGCATTCCCACTGACAGTGTATAAGTATTCCCTTTTCTCTCTAACCTCACCAACGTCTGTTTTTTGTTGTTGTTGTTGTTTTACTCTTTAGTAATAGCCATTCTGATAATTTTGAGAAGGTATCTCTTTGTGATTTTGATTTGCATTTCTCTGACGATTAATGATGCTGAACATTATTTCACATATTTGTCAGCCACTGGTATGTCTTCTTTTGAGGAGGATCTGTTCATGTTCTTTGCCTACTTTTTAATAGGGTTATTTGCTTTCTTCTTGTTGACCTGTTTAAATTCCTTATAGATTCTGGATATTAGTCCTTTGTCAGATGCATAGTTTGCAAATATTTTGTCCCATTCTGTAGGGACAAAAGTCCCGTTTGTCTATTTTTTATTTTCTTGCATTTGCTTTCCCTGGGTCTCTTCAGAAATTCTTTGCCTAGGTCAATGTCTAGAAGAATATTTTCTAGGGTTTCTTCTAGGATTTTTATAGTTTAAGGTCTTACCTGTACATCTTTAATCCATCTTGCATTAATTTTTGCATATGGTGAGAGGTAGGGGTCCAGTTTCTCTCTTCTGCATATGGCTAGCCAGTTTTCCAGCACCACTTATTGAATAGCATACCTTTTCCCCACTGTTTATTTTTGTTAACTTTGTCAAATATCATTTTGCTTTTGGTGTGCAGCTTTATTTCAGGGGTCTGTATTCTCTTCCATTGGTCTATGTGTCTATTTTTGTATCAGTACAATGCTGTTTTGGTTACTGTAGCTTTGTAGCATAGTTTGAATTTGGGTAATCTAATGCCTCCAGCTTTATTTTTTTTATTTTTGCTCAGGGTTGCTTTGGCTATTGAGGCTCCTTTTTTAGTTAGAAATGAATTTTGGAATACTTTTTTCAAATTCTGTTTAAAATGACATTGGTAATTTGATAAGAATAGTATTGAATCTGTATATTGCTTTAGCAAGTATGGACATTTTAACAATATTGATTCTTCCAACCCATTGCATGGAATACTTCTCCACTTGTTTGTATCATCTCTGATTTCTTTAGGCAATGTTTTATAGGTCTCCTCTTAGAAATCTTTCATCTATTTGGTTACATGTAGTCACAGGTATTTGTATGTGTGTGTGGCTATTGTAAATGGGATTAGATTTTTGATTTGGTTCTCACCACTCCTATTCAACATAGTACTAGAAGTCTTAGCCAGAGCAATCAGGCAAGAGAAAGTAATAAAAGGCACTGCCCTCCCCCCACCAGAAAAGGAAAACATTATCACCACTAATAATATGATTCCATATCTAGGAAACCCTAAAGATTCTGCAAAAAAGACTCCTAGACTTGATAAACAACTTGAGTAAAGTCTCAGGATAAAATCAGTCTCAGATAAAAAGTCTCAGATAAAATCCTGATAAAATCAGGATATAAAAATCAGTAGCATCTCTATACACGTGATATCTTTCAAATAGATTTTCCGGTTTAATTCTACTATGCTCAGAGATCATCTTTTATTATTTCAACTTTTCAACTTGTTAAAGTTTGTTTTTCTCAGAATATAATCTATCTTAGTGAATTTCCCATTCACACTTAGGAAGGAATATTTCATGTGCTTTTATTGGATGGAATGTTGTCAGATATTAGTATAAACATTTCCATTTACTTTTGATTAGTGTTTTCATGATGTATCATTTTCTAACCTTTTACCTTTAACCTACCTATATTATTTCCTTTGAAGTGAGTTTCCTGTAGATAGTATGTAGTTGGTTTATTTTTTTAATCCATCTATCCTGACAATCTCTGTCTTTTAGTTGGTATATTTAAACGATTTGCTTTTAATATAATTATTATGAATTTAGCTCTCCCATTTTATTTGTTTTCTCTATTTTTCATTCCTTTGTTTCCTATTCCCTGACTTTTTTGGATAATTTAAATATTTTAATGCTTAAATTTAATCTATCTAATGTGTTTTAATTATCTCAGTGAATAATACTTTAGTAGCCCTTTTAAAGTTACAGTCTACATATATAACGTTTCATAGTCCATGTAGAATCAATATTTTACTAGTTCAAGTAGAATGTAAAACTTTTGCCACCAAATAGTTTCCTTTATCTTCCCCCTTTATCTTACAATTATTTTATATATGATATCTGCACATACTGAGAACCTCATATGACAATATCCTAACTTTTACTTTCAGCCATCAAACATACTTCAAGAATTCAAGAGGAAAAAAATAATCTACTATGTTTACCATTTCTGTTGGTCTTTTCTCATTTGTGATGTTCTGAGTTTCCTTCTGGTATCATTTCTCTTCTGTCAGAAGATTTTCTTTACTGATTCTTTTAGAGTAGGTCTGCTGGCAACAAATTCTTTTGGTTTTCTTCGACTTGACTTGAAAGTGTTTTTAGTTTACCTTTGTTCCTGAAGAATATTTTCCCCGTGTATTGAATTCTGGGTTGACAGGGTTTTTTTCAAATATTTCTTTAGATATTTTTTAGATATACACTGACTCTAAGCAACACTGGAATTGCTTTTACAAATCAGAGTCTGCTCCATTTTTTCTCTTTATGATAAGAATATATATGGTAAAATAGACATTCGAATATATTACTTATTTGCGCTTCTGCACTTGCCTTGCAGATTTCAAAGTAGAAAGGTTTCTATAGCAAACATAAAATGTTTACTTATGAAAACATGAGACATTGAGCCAATGTAGCTCAAGATCACAGCCTGTCACTATTTTTATTAATTAGCCTTTCTCCCATAATTTATTGAAAAGATGTATTGTCTTTTTCATTACAGTTTCAGCTGTTGTTTCATTTGATTTTTCCATCCTGTTGTGATCACATTTTCGTTATTGCCCTGGCTAGAGACCTAAAAAACAAACAACAAACTCTATCTTCATTAATAATACCACCAGCCTCCCTCGTCAGGCTGCTGATTAAATTACAATAAGTAAGCTAATAATAGCAAAACTCTTGGCTATTTAGGTGTGTATTGAAGTAACAGGAAATAGCCGTATACCCTTTTGAAATACTAAGGAAGTATCTATTCTAGCTCTCAATGTTCTTGAATCTATGTACTGGCCTCGATTCATAGTGCTCTCATCTAATCCAAAGTTCCCATCTGGTCAAGATTCTCTTCCCCATATTTTTTCCCTTTCGCTACTCACCTGAATAATTTTAGTTTCGCCTTTTAGGACTCAAATAAATTGTTACCCCCATTTAGAAAGCTTTTATTCATGTCCTCTTTCTTCACTGCGGTAGGCAGAGTAGTAGATCCCCTAAAGATGTCTATGTCCTAATCTCTAGAACCTGAGAAGATATTACCCTACTTGGTAAGAGGAAATTTGCAGATGTGATTAAGTTAATAACCTTGAGATTTGGAAATTATCTTGTATTATTCTTGTGGGTCCAATCTAATTAAATTAGTTTTTAGAAGTGGAGAAAACTTTTGTTGGCTATGGTCAGAGAGAAACATGACTAAGGAGAAGTCAGAGAGATGCAACGCTGCTGGCTTTGAAGATGGAGGAAGGGAGTCATGAGCCAAAAAATGTGGGCAACCTCTAGTAGCTAGAAAAGAAAAGGAAATGGTTTTCCCTTAGAGCCTCCAGGAAGGAATGCATCACCGCTGACACCTTTATTTTAGCCCCATGAGACTTGTGTCAGAATTCTAACCTCTAGAACTATAAGATAATAAATTTGTGTTCTTTTAAGTCACTAAGTTTGTGGTAATTTGTTACAGTAGAAATAGAATACAATAGAAAAGTAATGTAATCCCCTCCAGGTCAGGTCAAATGCTACTTTTAAAAGTTCTTGCCACATTCCATACATATTGCTAACAATATGTGCATAGCACTTACCATACAGTATTGATTCCATTTGCTTATTTGTCTGTTTCTTGCAATAGACTGTGAGTGCCTTGGAAACAGGTATAGGCCTTATACATGGAACTGGATATCTGTGAATTTGTTCATTAACCACCCAAAATTGTTGTTGCATCATCACTCACACCAGGCTCTGGGATAGACTCTGATAATGGCAATGCATGTAATATTGCCTTTTCATTCCAATCAGTCTCCTTCCTGTGATTTTTCTTTAAAGAGACTGGGCAGGAATCAGACATAATAAAGATGGGTGGCTTCACCCAGGCATGCACCCTAGCAGTATTCATATCTTTAGATCTAGCAGTCAGAGAACATTAAAGACATACTTGTATCCACAAAATCTTTCCAGTGAATCAGTGAGGTTATTTTGGGAAACATGATGGGCCAAAATGGGGGAGAAATTGCAGAAAGGAAATGCAGTTGCTTATTTTCACACAAAAGTGTTGGGCAGGAGGCATCAAGCAATGCTGCCCATGACACCACTGGACAGATGACTATTTCTAAGCCAAGTTATGAATCATGTGAGCGCTGTCCATCCAAGAAACAAAAGAGATGAGATCAACTTTGGGATGAATCTGTGTTCTTGACAACTCTTTGCAAGAGACACCTACCAGTCACCTCCATTAGCCTCAGGTCTAGGAGGGTTCCATTCCCTCTCATCCACTTTCTCCCTCTACCTGTGCTGTCCTTTTATACACAGGGTGACTGCCTTGATCCAAAGTTGCAATTATGCTTCTTCAAAGTGAGTTTTCTATGGGGACACACTCTACCTACAAAAAATAATATATGCACTTGAAACTTGGTATCTCACCCTCTATTAAATTGAGAACTTTTCCACTCCTGGAAAGTTACTCAGGGATGTGATCTTATTTCATCATTTGCACTTATCTCCTTTTTCTGGAAACCTGCTTAGTCTATTCTCAACATAGAACCAAAGAATCAAGCATTGGTAAGTTGATACATAGCCCTAGTTAACATTTTAGGAGAAAGCTTTATGTGTTATTCTAGCCTATCACATAATTTTCCAGATGGAATGTAAGATAAACAAACAAAAGGAGGTTAACCATGTGATACCAGGTTAGAAAATCTTCACAAATATTGCAAAAAAACAAAAAAAGTAAAGCAATTGCTAGTCAGGTTTGTTAACCGAGAAGACACTAGGACGTGGAGAAGGAGGAAAGAAAATGGTTCCTCAGTACTGTATTTTTATCAAAAAAGGACCCAGTTGTGAAACAGAGTAAGTTAATAAGTCAGGCAAAATATATAATGGTGTCTAGGTCTCATCAGCTTTTCCTGGGCTCTGTTTCATGTACCACACAATCAATTTGGTCCCAGTTCACAGTATTGATTAGGAAGATGGCCAAAATGGTTGTACCTTCCCGAATCAGGTTCAGCAACTGTAAGCAGACAAAAATCCAGTTAAGTATGTCATTCACTCTCTATCTTCTCCTTCTAAAGTTTTTTAACTCCAGCACAATCTATGATCTTGCAACCCTTTATCTCTCTGAGACATTCTGTTTCTAGGTTCCTGCTATCTTGACTTTTATATTTTATGTGGTAAGATTTTCAATTAGCCTGGTACTGTAGCGAAGTCAATCAGGTCAAAGATTCCTTCCAAAAGTTCTTTTACTAATAAATAGACTAATAAAATGACCACACTGGACAAATTACAATTTTATTTCATTTCCAGGCATATTTTACACTTTGTGTATTTCAACAAACATACAATTAACAAGCTGGGATGAAGCAAATGGTCTTTGAAAAGTTGTCTTTCTCAGGTACTTCCTGGAAGATGGTTTATTTTTCTGTCTTTAAGATTTTGCTTTTGTACCACATACCAATCATCATGGGCTAGATTTTGCTGCAGTTACAAACAAATCATCTAAGCTGATTAAAACAACAGAGGTTTACTGCTTACTCAGGCTACATGCCCAGTGCTGGCTGACAAAAGGCTCTCTTCATTGTAGTCACTGAGCAGGAAACTGAGACTGACAAATTAGCCATAATCTCACCGTCTCCATGGAAAAAAAAGATCTCTAGAGAATCTTGCATTTAAAATTAAGTGCTCTAGCCTAGTTTGACACATATCACTTTCATCCACAACTCACTGGCCTCAACCAACCACAAGAAAACCAAGAAGACAATTCTATCATGTTCCAAGAAGTTAGAGACTCAAAATATTGGTGAATGACCCTAATAACAATCACATACTACTAAAATGTTTGTGCTTTGAGGTGGCCATATGCTCTACAAATGATCAAATTGCATACCCTGTTCATGATACAGATGCTTATTATCCTAATAACCTACTAGATATCTAAGGTAATTGCATGTATAAAGTCAGAATATATCTGTATGTTACAATTTTTCATATTTTCTTTATCACTATTGTCACTACCGTCCCCCATCCCCACCCACCCCCACCCACACACACCCACCACCACACACATCCCTCATCCATGTCCTCAACTACACCAATAATTTCCTGACTGGTCTCCTTGTTTCCACCCTTGCCCTGCGAAGGCCATTTCTTCGCATAACATCCAGAGCACTTCTTTGTAAAATGTAAATTTAATCACGTCTTCGCCTACTGAAGACCTTCCAATTTCTTTCCATCAAACAATAAAATGGGAGCTCTTTGCCATGACTTATGAGAGCTCAATCTTGCCAACTTCTTCAACTTTATCTGGTACCGTTTCTTCTTGCCCACTCTGTTCTAGCCACAATGGCCTTCATTCTGACCTTTAAATAAGCCAAGCTAATGCCTCCAGTCAACCCTTCACATTAAGCCTTCCCCTTGTCTGGAATGCGCTTTCCTCAAATCTTCACATGATGGGCACCTCCTCGTCATTCAGGCCTTATATCAATGCACCATCTGCAGGGAGGCTATTCCTGACCACGCAATCTAAAAGTACCCCCTTAATTGCTCACTGTTATTCATCCATTTAACAAATATTTAAGGGTTAAGTATGTGCCAGGCATATTCCTGCTTTAGTGGGGGAGACATATGATATACAATAAATTTATTAAACTATATATTTTATTAAAAGATGAATTTTAATACAGGGAAAAGAAAGAAAAAACAAGGAAAAGGAAGAAAACCAGAGCCAAGTCGAAGCTTATATGAATAGGCTCCTATTGGCCCAAGTTGGAACAATATTGAGCATCACAGTCTGAATCAGACCACTTCTATATGATTTGTACCTCAGGATACTAGAAGTTTATGATTAAAATTTGAGGAGAAGTTTCTCTAATATAAAAGTATTTCAGCTAATCATTGGAGCAGAAATGATAGAGTATCACCATTTCCCAACATTTTGGGCTGGATAATTCCTTGTTGTGAGGGACTTTCCTGTGTATTATGGGATAGTTAGCAGCCTATCTGGTCTCTACCTTCCAGGCATTGCTAAATGTCCCCTGTGGGAAGAAACATATTGTCCCTGCTTGAGAACCACTGGTCAAGGAAATGAGCATCAGTGGCAATGTATATGACTAGATGAGAAACAGACAGACATTATGTGCTCTCTGATGGGAGCACAAAACAGCCTATAAGCAGTCTTGGCAAAAAATAAAAATAAATAAACCTGAAATATGATTAAGCCTGTAGGTCTAACTATGAATATATAGGAAGTACAAGTGACAGAGGTCCTTATTAGACAATGCTAGAAGAACCACAAGCAAAATCCAGACTGTGGGAAACAATCTGTTTCTGCAACCAGATCGCAAGGTAAAAACGAGAGAAAAAAGACAGAGAAAGGTAGAGAGTAAATGTACAGATTAAAAGAGATTTAAGATATATTAAAAAAAAAAAAAGCCAGATACAATGACTGGATATTTGATTATACTAAGGAACTATTAAAATTTTGTAAAATAATCATATGGTGATTATGCTTTTAAAAGAATCTCTGTTGAAAATAGAAAATAACCTACAGTAGATTTTTATTATTTGCAGATTCCATATTTACAAATTTACCTATTTGCTATACAATTTATTTGTAACCTCAAAATCAACACTTGAAGAACTTTCACAGTCATTCAGAGACATGTGCAGAGGCAAAAAATTTAAGTTGCCTGAAGTACACATTCGCACCTGAGGCTGAACAAGGCAACAGGCTGCCTTCCTGTTTCAGCTCTCATCCTATAAACTATCCTTTTTATGATCTATTTAGTGTCATATTTTTGTGGGTTTTGTTGGTGATTTTATTGTCTAAAATGTCCCCGAAGCATAGTACCGAAGTGCTTTCTAGTGTTCCTAGGTACAAAAATGCTGTGATGTGCTTAATGGAGAAAATACATGTGTTAAATAAGCTTCATTCAAGCAAGAGTTATGATGTTGCCCTGAGTGCAATGTTAATGAATCAATAATGTATATTATATAAAGTGCATTTAAACAGAAATATACATGAAACGACGTTGTGTATTGATCTATTGATGAAAATGTGACCAGAGGCTCACAGGAACCTAACTCTGTATTTCCTCCAGGAGTCATGGTTTAGTACCCGCTAGCTCAGTGTTCACAGTAGCTTTATGGAATGTAACTACCACAAATAATGAGACAAGGCTATCTTACAAATGTAATTATATGACTGTGGGATTCACTTTAAAGTAATCTGGGATGAAGAGTGGTGATTGGGGATAGATAGCAAAAGACTGGCCATAGTTGATAATTGTTAAAATTGGGCAATAAATATTTAGGGTTTTATTATACTCTACTCTTGTGTATCTTTGAAATATTCTATAATAAAAAGTCATAAAAATAGAGTAGATAAATGGGGTAGAAATTTTAGGAGGCAGGCAGCAAAGTTTACAATTTCAGTTAAGATGGGAAGGTGACATTTCAGAAAGAGGTAAAAGAGTTGGCTATACAGATAGTTGGAACAAGAGCAATCAAAGCAGAGAGAATTGTCGATGCAAAGGCCCTGAGGCAGGACATTACTGATATATTCCAAGCACAGCAAGGAAGCCAATGTGGCTGGAGTAGAGTGAGCCAGGGCAGATGAGATCAGAGAGGTCATGAGAAGCCAAACACTGGACATCATAGACCTTTGTAAGGGGTTTGACTTTTACTCGAATTGGATAGACAGCCAATGGGAGGTTTTGAGAATAGGAGGGATATAATCTGATTTAAATTTATTTATTTTATTTTTTATTTTTATTTATTTTTTTTTTTTTGAGACATAGTCTTGCTCTGTCGCCCAGGCTGGAGGGCAATGGTGCGATCTCGGCTCACTGCAACCTCTGCCTCCTGGGTTCAAGCAACTCTCCTGCCTTAGCCTCCCGAGTAGCTGGGACTATAGGCACATGCCACTATGCCCAGCTAACTTTTGTATTTTTAGTAGAGACGGTGTTTCACCATGTTAGCCAGGATGGTCTCAATCTCCTGAAGTTGGATCCGCCTGCCTCAGCCCCTGAAAGTGCTGGGATTACAGACCTGAGCCACCGCGCCCAGCCCTTAAATTTTTAAGTGATCATCTGGTTTCTATATTGAGTCTAAACTCTAAACTATGAAGAATCTACAATAAAAGCAAAAAGATTCAGAAGAACACTGTAGTAATGCAAGTAAGAAATAATGGTAGCTGTATTGAGGTGTTGTAGCAATGGAGGAGGTGAAAAGTAATTTAATTCTAGGTGTATTTTAAAAGCAGAGCCAATAATAGGATTTTCTGACCAGTTGAATGTGGGATATGAAAGAAAAGAAGGATCAAAATTCTGTAGCTGAGCAACGGCTACAAGTTGAGTAGCCCTGTGTTTGAAATCTCAGATTTTCTCAGGTTTTGAAGCATTTGCATATACATAATGAGATAACTTGGGAGGGTGCCCAAGTCTAAGCCCAAAATTCATCTATATTTCCTCTACACCTTATACACATATCCAGAAGGTAATTTTAGACAATATTTTTTACTAATTTTGTGCATGAAACAAAGAAAGCTTGTGTTCGTACTTATATTTGAAGTTTTCCACTTGTGGCATCATGTCTTCACCCAAAACTTTCGGATTTTGGAGCATTTTGGATTTTGGACTTTCAGATTAAGGATGCTCAAGTGTATCTTGTTTATTTTTATGCTTCCTCAGTCTCCCTTCACTACAATAAAAACACCATTAAGTGCAAGGACCTTAGCCATTTGGTCCACTGATATACCTCTGGCACCTGGCAGAGAGCCTAGCACATGGTAGGTGCTTAGTGATACTTGTAGAAAAAAAATAGCCGCACAGCTTCTCTGCTTGAACGTTGGCATGCACAATTCTAGAGTTACCCATTATTTTGTGCAATCTTTAAATTCCTGACCCAAGGCATGAAACCACTTGCCTGCGTTCAAAGAGTACGTTAAGTGGCAAAACCGGGTTTTAGATCCAAGTCCTCTGATTCCAAATTTGGAGCCAGATTCCAGAAGAATCCTGTATTCTAATCCCGCCTTCTTCCTACAGATCAGTGAACTGCGTTAACTGCTATCTTCAATCAATTGATTACAGTGTATCTATTAAAAGGCCTACTAAGAACCACTTTTGTATCATTTTTAATGACTTCCAAAGATTCCCACAAACTCTTACTAACGTTCATATTCAAGTTTTCTGAAAATCCTCGTTCTTGTACACCAGCTAAGATCTTTTCACCTTCGTAAATCTCTGCCACAATTAACCCATTATCAGATCAATATCCTCATCAAGATTTGTCTCTGTAAAGACAGAGGAGAGTAGTGAATAAGACTAGGGTGTCAGATTTACCTTCTTGGCAGCTCTCCAGCCCTGAATTAAACATGTTGCCGTCTGCTACAAGCTTTAGTATCTGTCTGTAAACAAACCCAAGTAAGGTTGAAAAAAACTTGTTATGAACTAAGACAGCCAGAGAGTAACAGGGATGCCACACCAGAGAAGCTGAGCAGTCTGCCCCTGGGTAGCATCCAGTCTGCCATCCGCCAGCTGGTCAGAACTAAGGCAGGGCAGAGGGACACAGGAGATGGCCTGGATCACAGTTCTCAAAACAGTATGACTTCACTCCAGGGTGCCAAGACTGGTTATAAGGAAAGGCACCAAAAATAAAAACTAGTAACAATAAAAAAAACCCAAAGCCTGCAAATCGGAGTTGCTTTCTACCTATAAATAGGGCAGATTATCTGCATAATATCCAGTTCACTCGTTAGTATGCGAGCCAACACACACTCTAAAGGGTCCTGGCTTAGGGGTTGAAAGCCCAGTTTTGGAGGGTGTATTTAAAACAACTGAGTTCAAGTTCCAGATCCTTCACAACTCACTGTGCCCTGACTTTTTCTAAGCTCAGTTTCCAATCTTTACATATCTAAATCAGTACATATCTAAAGTGGAAGTAAGATCTATTTCTGAGCATTGTATACCTTTTAAGTGAGATGATATGCATGTCCGGCTTAGTACTGGTACATGTAACTCCTTGATAAATTGTTTTATGGTTATTGTTACATCTCAAAAGACAGAGCAGAATCAGTCAGAAGTGCAAGCTGAGAGTAAGGATTAATGGAGAAGGGGTTGGATGAAGAGATTCACTTTTTCTATGTAATGAGAGTCAGCACCATGCTTGACGACAATAGCACAGAGGGACAGAGATAATCCCAAGAACACAAAATATAGATGTGTCCACCATCAGGGATAATTCAACTACGTCCAGTAAAATGTTTATAGGAGTACAAATAAAGTCCGCCAGTTTTTGGTGTCTGCTACACATTTGGCACATTTCACACATCTTTTTTAATACTCATTACATATCTGAGGCTCAGAGGAGACACAAGGATTGCCCTGGGATACCAGACTAGTGAGTGATAGAGCTAGACTGCAAACTCAACACTTCCTTGGACACCGAAAAAATGTCTTTTCCAGAACAGCATGTTTATTTGAAAGTAGTGTTTCAAATATGGCAATAAGAAAGCTTTCAATTATATTTAGTAAAACAGAACAATCCATGTCATGCTGCTTATGAGGACTCAATAAACTTACTTAAAAGATAACCCATCTAAATGGGTTAATTAACCGTTTAAATACCAAGACCATGATGAATGTTGGCTTTAGATCTTCAAAGGGCCTGCTTCCGAATTCTGTACCTGTTTTGCTAGGCTGAGACTCCTGCATTCACACCCACTCAGACTTTCTTGTCTTTCTCACCAAAGAACAGACTGTACTCTCCTTTCCAGACCTTGCCATTCTGCAGCTAAAGAGGAATGTCTAGGACTAAGCCCCAAAAGCTATACAAACTCCTGACACAGCGCCAGAGGCGCATTCACCTCTGCCCACGCGGTAACCAGTTTGATGGATGGCTTTGGATGACATTCAGAATGGGCACCAGCTTTCAGAAGGAGGGCTGATAAAGGAGCCTCTTTAGAAACATAGACCCTGAAGGCTCCTAATGGACGTACACAGGTGCCCACCAAGTAGAGTTATAGAAAATAAGTTGAAAAGTCTGAGAGAGAACTGATACTAACGAAATATGTTTAAAGCTAACAAAAAAATGTTTAATGTTTTAAATTAAGTGCTGATGCCAAAACAATGATATATGATGCGTAAAATGTCCCTGCTCAGGTAATTATACAAGAAGTCTATGGATGAAAGACTGTCTAACCAATTTTATCAAAGAACAGCAAAAGTTAAAGTAAGACTAGCACCTGATTTTTTCCCTCCCGAACTCTGTAACTAAACTTTGTTACAATAGCATTATGGGCCAGGCACAGCAGCTCATGCCTGTAATCCCAACATTTTGGGAGGCTGAGGCAGGCAGATCACTTGAGGGCAGGAGTTCAAGACCAGCCTGCCCAACATAGTGAAACTCCATCTCTACTAAAAATACAAAAATTAGCCAGGCATGGTGGCACTCACCTGTAATCCCAACTACTCAGGAGGCTGAGGCGAGAGAATCACAGGAACCTGGGAGGTGGAGGTTGCAGTGAGCCGAGATTGTGCCACTGCACTCCAGCCTGGGCGACAGAGTAAGATTCTGTTTCAAAAAAACATTATATTATGGAAAATTTTAGTTCCATCTCTTCCCCCAAGATAAACCACTAATGGTTGTAGGTATGCACTTCAGAATGCAAGAATAAAAACAGGGTTCTTTTATTTGTTTGTTGGTTGGTTGGTTTTTTACTTTTTAACAAACTACGGCCTAAGGGATTTCAGTTTAGGTCTCAAACTTCGTCCTTATTACTTTCTAGGAAATGTTCCTACATTTACATTACAGCACATTGTTAGTAGAATAAAAAATGAGATTGAGGAATATCAAATTTAAAACTTGTCTATAATATCAAACACTCAACCAACAACCATTAGCTAAAGAATTTCCAAGTGCTAGACCTGCTCGACACTTAGGAAACAAAGGTGAATACAACATGGTCCCTGTCCTCCAGAAGCTTCCAAAGTAGTGATGGAAACAGACAAAGAATGTATACTTTAGTATGAAAAAAAAGACTCTAATGGCTTTGGTATAGTGGCTTAAGAGAGCTACATATAAAATGTAAGTTGAGGGTTGTATCAGGAAAGACAACTCAGAGATGAGGATTTGATTAAAACTTTTCTAAGTGGATCCTCAATGTTATCACTTTTTCCAGTGTAACCTAAGATATTCACTTTGAAGAAGGCTGCTAGATATCTGCATTTGCTAACAGCACCGCTATTTAGCAAATACTCAGCTAGGTATCAGTAAGTGTTTACTGACTGAATAGCTAAAAATTGTCAATATCTTCCCCCTCACCCAAGAGATCAGAAGGTATTGGTGTTTCTATTGTCAAGAGAAAGTCAGTGTGTTTGCTGATTCATTAACCACTTGTATTAACCTTTAGTACTAATTTCCTTTCCTCCAGAACTTTTCCCCCTCCACTACTCCTCATCTCAATGAGCGACACCACCACTACCCAAGACAGAAACATAGCAGTCATCCTAACACCTTCTCACTCTCACTCTCACTCCCCATCTTTAACCCCATACCAAGTCTGCTCTTCAACTTCATTCCTACCATTAGTCCCAGCCACCGGCATCTCCAGTCTTCTAACCTGTGCTCATCTATTGGGCCGTCCCTCCATCAATCTATTCTACGCTAGCAGCAAGATGGTTGTTTTCACAATTCAAATCTGATGGTGTCACTCCCTTGCTTAAAACTATTACTAACTCCACATTGTTTTCAGAATACTGGCAAAGATCCTCAGCATGGCCCCAAAGTCCTGCATGATGTGGCAGCTTCAGGTTGTACAACTCTTCCTCATTATTCAAGCACGAATCCACTGGTATTCTCTGAGTTGTCCCCGTAAGCCAAACTTCCTTCTGTCTCAAGCCCTTTGAATATCTTCTTTCCTCTGCCTGGAGCCCTCCCACCCAACTTAAAGCCCCATTTTTGACCCCAGGACAAATTTCACTTCCTGAGAAGAGCCTTCTCTGACTCTCCATAGTAGATTCCTTCCTAAACCCTAATTCTCCCCACTCACCCTCCTCCCAGCCCATTAAGACCTCTCAGTACTTTTCCTTCACTGGAATATAAGCCCCTGAGGGCAGAAACTTTGTCTAGACCGACCAGCATCTATAGTTTGTAATTACACACCTCGTGCTTATGTGACTGATGTCTGTTCTCCGTGTTCACCAGACTGTAAGTATAATGAAGTCAGAGACTATGTCTAGACCATGATGTGCCTGCAACGAATACCTACTGAATCAGTTTGTTTCCCAACATGTAGAAAATAATGCTGTCCAGGACAAGGGCATATATTTTTATAAAAATATATAATTTCCAGTGGTCAGTTGATATGTAGTTAGGAAAACATTCATAAGATGAAAGGCTAGGGGCCTCTAGCTTAGAAAAATTTCCCTAAATAACAGAAAAAAAAAAAAAACACGTATGTCAGTGAGAGATAGAAAGAGCATAAAGAGAGGAGTTAGAAGTGGGTCAACCCCACTTTCATAACCCACAGACTATGTGACGTTAGGCTCTGTCACTTAACCTCTCAGTCAGCTTCCTCATCAAAAAAACTAGAAAAAAACACTTACCTGCCCACCTCAAGTGAGAAGCTGAAGGAGAGACTTCTATGTCAACGGAAAAAAGTTTTACAAAAGTAACAGGCCATTATCATATAGCCATGGAAATCATATCTTCTTATTCCTGCTGTTTGAGTGTTTCAAAGAATGTACCTGTGCAGACAACTCCAGATTTTTTTATTGCAGAGATGAAAGAACTCCTCAAAGGCAAATGAATTATCTAGTTCAACATACTGAGTCTGACCAAAATTTCCAGCAAATGATCGTGCTTGGTAGAGGCTCTCCATAGGGCAGATAGAACTTAACAGGACACTGTCCTTTCCTTGAATTCAAGAGTGATTGTTGAATGTAGTTTCTGAAGGTAGAGAAGTTAAATCTTTCTGACCTCTAAATCCTTTGGAAAACAGTGTGCTACTGAAACATAGTCTATGGGAAAAAGATGCCCATAAAAAGAGGTCACAAACTCTAATGCTTGCAGGGGAAGGTAGGTAACATAAAGGTGAGAGGCAGTGCAAGTAGGCTTGGAGCATATGAGAGATGAAGGGAATACATAAAACTTCTCCAAATCAGAAGCAAAGAGGATGCTACTAACAATGATGCTAGGTCAGTGGGCACAAACCAAGCTGTCCCAGGAGAACCAGAACATAGACTCACCCTGGCACTATGTAGCATGATCCTGCCGACAAGGGACAGCTACAACTCAGCCCCAGCTGATGTGGGAACACTAACCTACTCTTAACAAATCTTCCTATTTTTCAAGAAAATGCAGAAATTTAGAATTTTATGTAAATATTTTTATTTTAAATATTAGCAAGTGATTATTTTTTTCCTTCTGCTGCTACTTCTGCTTCGTAAACATTTTTTATTATAGATATTAGCAGTTGGTTAGATTTTCTTTATCTGCCCATGATGTTCATAAATCAGTACATCCACTATAAATAAGAAAGAAGAATTTGTTAAAGTTTACATGTATTCTTCCACATAATAATCTCAGGAGCTATTGTTAATCTTAGTATGCCACACAAAATACATCTTTAGGAAGCCTACCCGTGCTCTCTCTTTAAGGATTTTCTCCATCATTATCACCATCATCACCATCGGCAGAGCTATTGTTCTCCAAGGAGACATTCTCTGTACCACTTTCTGCTTCAGAGGGAGAATCTTTGGTGACTACCTTAATGAACACACATGTTGAGCACCTGCCATCTATCAGGCACTGTGCTCTTTCACATATATTACCTCATTTAAACTACCCAACATTACGAGAGAAAGATTCTTACTATCTTCCACTTTACAGAAGAGAAATCAGAGGCTCAAAGTAACAAAATGATTTAATTTCCTGAACAGCAGACCTAGGATACAAAATCATCAATTCTTCACGAGTGACAAATTTAAAAAAACTTAAAAGGATATAAGGTTTAGAGGCAAGGAGAGGAGAGATGCATGAAAGCCCAAAAGTAAGGAGTGAGAGAGAAATATCCTCGACTGTCTGGCAGACAATAGGGCTCAACATTTGTTGAATTAACAAATGAACATGTTTGTCAATTTGCACTTGAGGTCTTGGCATCTGTCATGTAAAAGAGAGTGTGTTTGGAAACGAATACACCTGTGTTTGAACATCACTTTTACCATGTACTGGAATGTGAATTTTGGTAGATATTTAACCTTGCTCACTTCATTCTCCCACCTATAAAATGGACATAACATCGACTTACAGGGCTGTTTTAAGAAAAAATGGAACATCTGTGAAATAACTAGGACACTGTGTGGCACATAGCAGAAACCCAATTAATATTTATTTCCTCCCATTCCTCCTAGAAGGAAGGGGAAATATTCTTGTTTTTCTTTTTTCCACTGGCTTTTTTAGTTTTCTACAAAGACCTCTTACCTCCGTCACATTTATCCCTATCCCATGCTTCCTTTTTTACTTTCCTCCCCTTAACTGAATCTGGCTTACCGCCAACAGGTCATCCCTCCCAGTCTTCTCACAGGAAGACTCCTCTCCCCACAATCCTTTGCCTCTAGGCTGAGGTTAAAAGGGGAGGACGTTGATCCTCTCCGGGCTTCCAAATGTCAATTTCAGACCAGGGGTCCACAACCTTCCTTCAGCTATGAGAAAGCAAGTTCTTCAAGAGTCATGTTGACTTATTCTCCTCATGTTGGTGAGACTACCAGCCTAGTGTATAGTCTGGTCAACAACAGACCTTAGTAGATGCCTGCTGAGGGAATGAACTTGCCCTTATGAACGATTTAAATATTTATCTTGTAAATCCCAACTCTGCATCTACCCAAGGCTCATAGGATATATTTAGTTTTCTATTCATTCTGGAGAAGCCCAACATTAATTGGTAATGAATAAGCACCTATCTAGCTCCTAAGATTATTATGTGGAAGAATAAACGTAAGCTTTAACAAGTTCGTCTTTCTGAACTATTACAGATGCACTGATTTATGAACATAATGGGCAGGTAAAGAAAGTCTAACCAACTGTTAATATCTATAATAAAAATATTGGAAGTCATAGAACACCTTATAAAGGCAGTTTCACTGTCAGCATGTATTTCATGGAGTACAGCCATTAAAACTACTCTACGGTTAATGGTTAGGAAAATCAGGCTCATTCATTTAGAAAGATTCAAATGATACTCACATTCATAAAACCTCTAATGGAATAGCACATTCTTCCAACAGGGGTGGGGGCTTTGTTCAAACGTGTTCTACACCTGCACTCCTAGGTCTTTGCTCCAGTAAAACCCCTCTGATCTGAGGCTTATTTCGTGCTGTAAGGATCATGGCTGTGGCAAAGCAAGTAACTCTAAATGACTTTGGATTTGTCTCCAATTTTATTTCCATTTGACCCCTAATACGTCACTATACAACTTGTAGGAATAATAATTATTTTTTGATCAAGGCAAAACTTAAGCCAAAGTTTAAATCTTTGTTTAGATTTCTCAAACTTGAGACAAAGATGTCAATTAAGCCCTATTAAGGCAAGTCTGTCACTGGTATAATTAACACCTCAGCTGAAACCTGAGCCTCATGTCTCTCCTGCCTGCACAGCAACAAGGCAGTCATTGGAGAGCCCTTGTCAAAAAAATTCCCAAAGTGGTAAAGGCAGAAAAACGTACCTGTAGCACCAAACATATGGCTGGGGATAGGGCAATCTCTCAAAGGGTTTTGAGTTGATGGTCTCGCACATCTTGGAATATTGCTTCAATATGGCTGTGGGGTATTATTCTTCATCACTGTGCTGTGTGTACACTGGCCAATAAATATACAATTCAGTGACCTGGCAGAGGGAGACTTGGTAAACATCACTAGGGTCTTGTCCAGGCTGTCTCAGAGGCCTGTATGGTATTCAGGGTAAGGTAAATTGAATGATTTTTTTTTAGTCTGGGGCAGTTACAAGAAACACTATTTTGAGGGAATACCAAGGCCTGTGGGCAAAATGAGTGGGATTCCTAGAAGGGAAAGTAAAGAGAAGAAAAGGCTTAAGATAAGACACTGTGCCCTCCATAGCAGTGTAGCAGAGTGTGCAGAAAAGGAGTCCTGGGGCCCTGTGACCGTATCATGTAACAATGTTCTTGCTTGTCACACACCCTCTCCCCAAAGTTTCTGTCTCCTAGAAAGAAGTTGTAAGTGTCTGAAATATGCTTGGATAAATCTACTGTAGAAATTGTACACATAAATTTATATTTCTAGTTTTTGTCAAGACAGATACAAAAACAGATTACGATGGTAAAACCTATCATGGCCATTGCAGATGTCAGATGATGCTCACCACTCTTCCTCCTTAAAGCACTATCCTCTGAGGATACAGAGGCTCAGAGATACTCAGAGCAGCTAAGCCTTCTCATCTTCTGAATTTTCCCTGAGAAAAAGCACGCACAGACTCCCAAGTATTACTACAAGTGGCCTGACTCCCCAGGCTCCTGCTGTGTTGACAAAATTCTGCAAGCACAAATGGACTTGGACAGAAAGAGCCCTGGTTACTGTAATTCCCTAATAGTGACGTTTTCCAATCTCTGTGTCACGCCGATCACAAAGTTCCTCTGACAGTAGAGTGTTCTGATAGCAAACTGTTTCAGCTGCCGTTGGGGGGAAACACAAACACAAAAGCCTGGCAGAAATACAGCCTGAAAGGTTGACTTTTCATTTACTTCTATCCCTGGAGCTCAGGGCGCTGTAAGCTCCAGCATTAAATTTTAAGCATTTGATGCAGCAGGATCAAGGAGAAGCCTGAGTGATGTTTGGCTTCATCGACCGCTGGTCTTGCTATGAATTTTCTGCAAGAAAAAGAGAAGCATTGTTTGAAGAGAATGTATCATTGGACAGAATTAAAGCATCTATTTCTGGAGATTTGTGAAATACCATTAGCAAATTTTAGTTTAGAGGGTATAGGCATATGACCCTCAAGAAGGTCAGTATTCACTAGAATATGATTTGCTGTAGCGATAGAAGTTAAATCTTATTTTAACTACCGGCAGAGATGGAAAGAGGCTGTGAGCTCTTTGAAATTTCTATGATTAGGATGAAATACACATAATATAGTAAGTTAATAACACAGTATTTCATGTTAAATGAAGCTATAATGGGGCTTTTATTGTTAGGCATTATGCCTGATAAATTGTTGACATGATAAATATAGATTAATAACCTGAAATGTCTTTTTGCTCTCTCAGTCCTTCAGGTAATAGGAATTTGAAACACTTATTTTATAACTATTGTACAATTCCTTCTGTTTTTCAGCAGAAGGTCATTTCTCTATAACTATGTAGACTACTACATGAGGAATTAGTCATTGAAAAAAATAGTAATATCAGCAATTAGAAGAAAGAAATGCTTTACATTTGTTTTACTCCAGTTTTTTACTCATTCTCTCAAAAAGTTATTTCAGGAACCCCTACTATGTGCTATGCTAAATATTAGGTGAATGATGATGACCAAACCAAACAAATCCCTGTTTCCATGGAACAAAAATCTTTGACAAACCTTGTTTCTTCAAGACAGAACAAGTGTTGACACCCAGTGGCTCAGTGTCACTCTTGGAACAGAGGCTCAGTGGAGCCTTCTCCTGAAACAGCAAACTTCCTGCAAGGACACATAGGATCTTGTGGGATCCAAAAAACAAAGGATTAGTCATGGCCAGGCTTCCCAGGACCTGCAATGAACCCAGGGCAGCCATAAATCCCCACAGGTTGATTTCGCTCTTCTTACACAAGTTGTCAGCCACGTCTAGGGCTCAGCCCTTTCTATTTTCCTGCTCTACACTCCTCTTGCTGCTACTCATTAATTATAGAGAAGTAGAAAGAGCCCTGGTTACTGTAATTCCCTAATAGTGACATTTTCCATTACCTTCTACTGGTAATGGTAAACAAGCAGACTCTGAAACCATAAAGCCCTACTTCAAATGTCAGCTCTGCCACCTACTAGCTGTGTGACAGGAAGATGTTAATTAACCTCTGTGTGCCTTAGTTTATTCATCCACAAAGTGGAGATATTAATAAAATCTTCCTCATAAAGTTATTGAAAGATTCATGGACATAAATCATATAAACACTTAGTATGGTACCTCTCAGGTAATAAGACAAACACTGATTGTATTAGTACATTTTCATGCTGCTGATAAAGACATACCTGAGACTGGGCAATTTACAAAAGAAAGAGGTTTAATAGGACTTACAGTTCCACGTGGAACTGTACAATCATGGAGGCCTCACAATAACGGCAGAAGGCAAGGAGGAGCAAGTCATGTCTTACATGGATGGCAGCAGACAAAGAGAGAGAACTTGTGTAGAGGCATTCCCCCTTATAATAACCATCAGATCTTGTGAGACTTATTTACTATAATTAAGAACAGCACGGGAAAGACCTGCCCCCATGATTCAATCACTTCCCACTGGGTCCCTCCCACAACAGGTTGGCATTCAATATGAAATTTGGGTGCAGACACAGCCAAACCATATCATTCCACCCTTGGCCCTACTCAGATCTCATGTCCTCACATTTCAAACCAATCATGCCTTCCCAACAGTCCCCCAAAGTCTTAACTCATTTCAGTATTAACTAAAACGTCTACAGTCCAAAGTCTCATCTGAGAAAAGGCAAGTCCCTTCTGCCTATAAGCCTGTAAAATCAAAAGCAGGTTAGTTACTTCCTAGACACAATGGGGGTACAGGCATTGGGTAAATACAGCCATTCCAAATGGGAGAAATTGGCCAAAACAAAGGGGCTACAGGCCCCATGCAAGTCTGAAATTCAGCAGAGCAATCAAATCCTAAAGTTCCAAAATAATCTACTTTGACTCCATGTCTCACATCCAGGTCACATTGATGCAAGAGGTAGGTTCCCATGATCATGGACAGCTCTGCCCCTGTGGGTTTGCAGGATACAGCCTCCCTCCCAGCTGCTTTCATGGACTGGTATTGAATATATCTGTGGCTTTTCCAGGTGCACAGTGCAAGCTGTCAGTGGATCTACCATTCTGGTGTCTGGAGGATGGTGGCCCCTTTCTCACAGCTCCACTAGGTGGTGCCCCAGTAGGGACTCTGTGTGGTGGCTCCAACCCAACATTTCCCTTCTGCATTGCCCTAGCAGAGCTTCTCCATGAGAGCCCCACTCCTGCAGCAAACTTCTGCCTGGACACCCAGGTATTTCCATACATGTTCTGAAATCTAGGTGGAGGTTCCCAAACTCCAATTCTTGACTTCTGTGTACTGACAGGCTCAACAGCAAGCGGCAGCTGCCCAGGCTTGAAGCTTGCACTCTCTGAAGCCATGGCCCATGTTCTATGTTGGCCCCTTTCAGCCATGGCTGGAGTGGCTGGGACACAGGGCACCAAGTTTCTAGGCTGCACACAGCAGGGGCCCAGCCCACTAAACCATATGTTCCTCCTAGGCCTCTGCACCTGTGAGGAAAGGGGCTGCTGTGAAGACCTTAGACATGCCCTGGAGACATTTTCCTCATTGTCTTGGGGATTAACATTCGGCTCCTTGTTACTTATGCAAATTTCTGCAGCTGGCTTGAATTTCTTCTCAGAAAATGGGATCTTCTTTTCTATCACATTGTCAGCCTGTAAGTTTTCCAAACTTTTATGCTCTGCTTCCTTTGTAAAAGTGAATGCCTTTAACAGCACCCAAGTCACCTCTTGAATGCTTTGCTGGTTAGAAACTTCTTCCATCAGATACCCTAATCATCTCTCTCAAGTTCAAAATTCCACAAATGTCTAGGGCAGGGGCAAAATGCCAGCAGTCTCTGTTAAAGTATGAAAAGAGTCACCTTTGCTCCAGTTCCCAACAAGTTCCTCATCTCCATCTGAGACCACTTCAGCCTGGACCTTATTGTTCATATCACCATCAGCGTTTTTGTCAAAGCCATTCAATAAGTCTCTAGGAAGTTCCAAACTTTCCCACATTTTTCTATCTTCTTCTATAGCCTCCGAACTGTTCCGACCTCTGCTTGTTACCCAGTTCCAAAGTTGCTTCCACATTTTCAGGTATCTTTTCAGCAACATCCCACTCTACTGGTACCAATTTACTGTATTAGTCTATTTTCATGCTGCTGATGAAGACATATCTAAGACTGCACAATTTACGAAAGAAAGAGGTTTAATGGCCTTACAGTTCCACATGGCTGGGGAAGCCTCACGATCATGGCAGAAGGCAAAGAGGGGCAAGTCACATCTTACATGGATGGCACCAGGGGAAAGAGAGAGACCTTGTGCTGGGGAACTCCTCTTTATAAAACCATCAGATTTTGTGAGACTTATTCACTACCATGAGAACAGCATGGAAAAGACTTGCACCCGTGACTCAATTACCTCCCACTGGGTCCCTCCCACAACATGTGGGAATTCAAGATGAGATTTGGGTGGGGACACAGCCAAACCATATCACTGATGTAGAATTAGAAAAATGCCAGCCACTGTTCTATGGGTTTATCATGTATTAATTAAAATCCTCACAACAACCTTATAATGAAAATTATTTCCATTTTACTATTTATTTACTATTATCTTCATTTCACTGACAAGAAACCAGAACCTTAGAGATGTTAAGTAAATTACTGAAGATCACACAGCTAATAAGAATCCACATTCATTTCACTCCAAAACCTATGGTCTCAATGACTATGCTAATGTAATAACTGACTTAGTCTTGTCTTTGAGTCTATAAATCTTTTCTCAATCTCACTGTTACTTGATTGAAATGCTCCTAACTTCAGCTCACCAAGACTTCTCTTGGCCCTGATTCTATCTCATGGTTTCACTCTGTTTCCTATTTCAAATCCAATTCATCTTTTTATGATAAACCTCCTCAAAGTTAGCTAGTCCACCTTATGACAGGTGTTCACCCTGGACCAGTTTTCTGTTGCTGTAGGCAGGAAAGTCACTTGCTTGAAACAGCACCAAATAGAGGAGTCTGTTGGCATGGCAGCAATATGATTGACATTTCCAATGTACCCATTCTGCAGATTCAGCAATCAAGGTTTTTAAAAGTCTGATGACTAACCCAATTTCATTCCATTAATTGTCGCCAAAGATAGGACTTCAATTTGGAACTTTTCACTCTGGAACTTTTTACTCTGAGGCCAGTGAACCTTCCATATTTCCTCTTGGATATTTCTCTCTGTTTCTAGAGGCCAAATTCTGCCTTGTTTGGAACCATCACTTCACTCAAAGTGACTATAGTCAAAATTATATTCAACAATAGCAAGTTAAAAAAGGAAACAGAAATATTCCATATCCTGGAGTTTAGTCTACTATAAAATAAGTGTTTTGTTCACTTAAATATAATACACTTGTTCTAATAAACATCTTGTCTTTCCCCTTATTGATTCTTGTATCAAGGTTTCCTGCTTATGTGCTAAGAAGAGAGAAACTTTTCACAGCTCTGCCAACTCACAGATCTATAGATCTTAGCTCACATAGTCAGATGCCATTGGAGTGTTGGAGAAAAGACTCCCAGAATCTCCCAGAATAATCTGTAAAAAATCAAAGTTTAGAAAAGAACATTGATGGCTTACGAATGGGAGTAGGGAATTAGGCAGCATGAGATACAATCCTTTTTCCCACTCCTAAGTAGAGAGTTTGTATAAAAACTAATTCTCTATAACAAGATTAGATTTTAGTATGTACGTTTTCTTACAGGCCTGCAGGAAATATTCTGAACTTTATGCTTTTAACAATTTTGGATTAATGTTCACAAATAGAAGCTAGTTATTGAAAATTGAGAACACTTGGAGTTACCTTAGAATGCAAAGTATTTCTTAACTATCCTGAGACTTTGTGTCTTGGTGACACCATGTCCACTATCTTGAAATATTGACTGAGACATGTCCTCTGCTAGGGGAAGCAGGACAGGTGTTCATATTTAAGACACTCAATAAATTTATCTCTTGTTGACAAGTAATTGTGACCATAACAAAACAAAGATTCCAGTTTAACAAATCAATGGTTTGTAATGTCAAGGAGAGCACAAAGAACTTTATTAATGACTTTCTTAATGGTTGAACCCTGTTTATCAAGTGACCCAGAGGCAGTGTGGTTTAGTGGTTTCAACGGCATGGTCCCAAGAGTCTGACAAACCTCAGTTCAAATCCTTCTTTTGTCTTCACTTAGTTTTTCTTCCTGAGATTTAGTTTCTTCATTTTTAACAATGAGGATATTAATATCTATTACACAGTTGTCATGAAGAATGCATATATTAGAATGCCTGCAGAGAAAAGGAAACAAATAAATGTTATTGCCTTCCTTTCTTTTCTCATGAGAGACGTTTTGTAAAACAAATTTCTACTACAACAGTAAAATTTGGCATCCATGATAATCTTATCTCATTTCAACTGGCAACACCTAGCACAAAGCTATAAGCCCCTAGAGATCTAAGAGAAGTTATACAACAATAATTCTAGTCCAACTTACTCAAAAGCTGGTTACACTTTTCCTTTGAACCTTCCCACTTTTTCAATAAAGTAAAAGAGGATGTTTCTGGATACCTGTATCGTAGTCGAGAGAGCAACTTTAATCTAGATATTGTTCTGTGCCATCTGCTCATTTCGTATCCAGCACAGCTCTGTGGAGGGCAAGGAAGCTCAAGTCTTTGAAGATACAATGCTGGCACTCACCAAGAATTTTTATAATTCGCATCTAGGAAATGCTTAAAGCAATACATTTGGATAATTAACTAACTTGGCATTGCTCAAAGTTCTGAGTGTGGAGAATTAATTAAAGGCAGCATTTCAAGTGTTAGCAAGGGGTAAATTGGGGTGAAATTGTGACAGCTGAATTGAACAGATTGGAGGATAGATGTATGAGTACAGAGGTAGCTGAGAAATGTTTCTAACCTCTGGGAAAGCTGATTGAATTTACCACTCAGCATTATCTTCTGCTCTTAATTTGATTATGAGACCCAGAGTAACTATGTAAGATCGAAGACAGAGGCTTTTTCCCATAGGCATGGACATGAAAATCACAATAGAACTACAGGAGAGCTTCCTTTAAGTAAGTATGTTGTGTGCCTTTAAGACACTAAATTTGTAGGGAGCAACACATCCATTAACCACTTTTAGAGCTCAGATGTGGGAACTCTTTCCTTATTGCTGAGGAAGTCACTTGGAAAAGAAGTCAAATGGGAATTAAAATAATCCACTTACTTTCCAAGTAAGACTACCATGATCTTATTAGTCAATAACTTTGGGCCAAAAAAAAAAAACAAAAAATTAGAAATAGGCATGTTGATGTACGTGTTTGCGGAAGAAAAGAAAAGAAGCCTAAAGTTTTGACTTTGACTATTCTCTTCCACAAATGAAGTCTAAAAGTACCTAATTATGATGTCATTTCATGGGTATTATCTGCTTACTCTGTATAGCCTTCTACAAAATAAAAAAAAAAAAAAAAATACACTGCCTCAGTCCAATTCACTTTAAATACACTCTTCATTGATAAGGGCAATATAAAGACCAGTCAGCCGGGCGTGGTGCGCTCTACACCTGTAATCCCAGCACTTTTGGGGAGGCCGAGGCGCGTGGATCACGAGCTCAGGAGATCGAGACCATTCTGGCCTAACACAGTGAAGCTCCGCTCTCTACTAAAAAACAAAATAAGTAGGCGGGCGGTGGTGGGTGATGGGTGCCTGTCGAGCTACCAGCTACTTGGGAGGCTGAGGCAGTGCGAGGGGGGAATGGCCGTGAACCCGCGGAGCGGAGCTGCCCCGAGTAATGCCGAGCATCCATGCCACGGCACTCAGCCTGGGGCGACAGGAGGGAGACTCCGTCTTTAAAAAAAAAAAAAAAAAAAAAAAAAAAAAAAAAAAAAAAAATAGCGAGTCAGCCATTCTACTCTGAAGGGAGAATCCAACAGCATCTGATTCCAGAGTCTGGTACATGGAGTTTCCTAGATATCTGCCCTTGCCCTCGTCTAATCTAACCTGGGCAGAAGGAGTCACCTTGTCTCCTTTAGACTCACCTTGTCATTCAGCACACACTGCCCAGAGCATCCAGACAGACTTTCACACCCACATGGACAATAGAGTCAGTCTTTCCAACAAAAATCCTCATTTTGCACTGCTTTTCAGATAGTAGGAGCTTATGGGGTACCCAGTTGGCAGAGCCTCGTTAGGTAATAAGAGAGAAAACTTTTCACCCTGGCATTCCTAAAGAGATGAATAATAATTCCCCAGTGTTACTTCCTCATCAACTCCAGCAGGCAAATTAACTTCCTGCTTCATGTAATGCTCATGTTCTTTTAAATTCTGCCTGAGTACACCACAGCACCTTCTTCTCAAAGGATCTACTTGTTATTTAAGGGAGGAGTAGATTAATCTACCCCCAGATATTAAAAGACATTCTCAGATATGCTGCCTAGAAACCCAGGCTAGTTTTGCATGACTAATATAGACAACTCACATAACTAAATAGTTTGCAGTTTTTTGCCTACCAGGAGCATGGAAGACATTCACTTATTCTCCACTTATTGAGTCCACAAATATTTATTGATGTTACACTTCAGGCATTATACTCTGCAAGACTGAGGCTTTCTTTTATGTTCCAAGAAGACCAGAGTAAGGGTATACAAAGAAATAGTTTAGAGACAAATAGATAATAATAATCTTTTAAATCCTTCAAAATTAAAAGTAGTTAGAGCCAGGCACAGTAGCTCACACCTGTAATCTCAGCACTTTGGAAGGCCAAGACGGGTGGATCACAAGGTCTGGAGTTTGAGACCAGCCTGGCCAACATAGTGAAACTCCATCTTTACTAAAAATACAAAAAACAAGCAGGGCATGGTAGCAGGCACCCGTAATCCCAGCTGCTTGGGAGGCTGAGACAGGAGAATCGCTTGAACCTGGGAGGCAGAGGTTGCAGTGAGCCAAGATCACGCCATTGCACTCCAGCCCAGGCGACGTGCGATACTCTGTCTTAAAAAAAAAAAAAAAAAAAGCAGTTACAAAACCCTACTGAGCAGATTATTTTAGAGCAAATGGAGACATGCTGGCAGTTCACAAAAGTACAATAGGGAAGAGGAAATGTTTATTTGGAGAGTATGCTAGAATTAAACTGCACACGTGTTTTATTATGGGAGACAATCAATCCCTGAGACTGGATGTCTCATGCCAAGACTCAGTAACTTAAAATGTTGTGCCAACTTCAAATATAAAGCAACCAATCAATGGCTACCTTTTTTGAGATCCTATCATATCCAGTGCTTTGCAGATGTTACTTCTCTTAGTCTTCATAGCAATCATTGGAAAAATGAATTAGAATAGCTTCCTTTTGGCCACCGGCACAAGGATGTTAACTGGTAGAAGCAAATTTAAAGTTAACACCCTAAATACAGAAGCAAACTCGTGTTGCAAATGGTCACTGCCTGCCAAAGCCAACAGTCTATGTGGCCAGATAAGCCCTACGTATTTAAAAAGCTAAAAATATATGACATCTATGCTAGTTGTTATATAGCTACAAAGATGATTTTTTTTAAGTTCAAGGAACTTCCAATCTATTATATAAAAGGTATGCTACTTATCTCATAATATAAAACAAATAAGTGTCAGAAGAGAATTACAGTTCGAACATAGAATTGCTCAAAATAGCAATGAATTTTAGTTCAGGATCATCAGAAAATGACATTGAGCTGTGCCTTTAAGAAAATCAAACTTTTTAACAGGTGGAATTTTTGACAAGAAGGTAGGGCATGTGTCCTGGGAACATGGGAGCATATGACCCATTTTGGGAATGGTAAAGAGCAGTCTGGTGTGGTTACAATATATATAATTAATGAGGAAGTATGATGGGAAATGGTGTCCGAGGAGCAGGGTGGGGTCACATTGTGGAGTGAGTTTATGGTCTACCTTGGAGGTAAATGGAAGCCATTAATGACTTTTAACAACAAGTGATAATATCAGATGTGCATTTCATAAATGTAAATTAGAGAATGGAAAATTGGAGGAAAAACTGGAGAAAATACAGATCATACCCTGAGAGGCCAGTTAGAAACCTGTTACTGTGGTGTAATCAAAAATACTGAAATTAATGGCAGTCAGAGTAGAAGAGAGGGAATATCTTTCAAAAATACTTAGTGGGCAGGATTTAGCCACCAATTGCAGGAAAGTAGAAATTAAAGATGACACGATATTGTCTAGCTTAAGTACTAAAAAGGATATATTTGAGAGTAAACATAAAGTCAGTGAATGATCAGTTTGTATAAGAGACAAACTTAATGAAAAATCTTTTGGGGAAGCAAAAACCTAACACTGTGGGCTGAGGCTAGTAATCAGAATTCACCCAGAATTATTCCAAGTACTATGGACCCAAGCATGAGGATAATAAAGCAAAGACTTCTTTATTTCTAGCTTTCCTACGGCTGAACTTGCATTTTATACTAGCATTCATTGCTCAACTCTCTGATCGGATGCTTGCTCTCTACATGTTATTGAGCACCAACATTAGTAGAATGATGAGACTTCCTTCCTCCGAAAATGTTACAGGATGTCAATGACAATCATGTAGTAATAGTTATGTCTGTAGTAACAGTGATAATCACTTAACCTTATAAAGCACTGTAAACCTTTTAAAACACTGTAACACGCATTCATTCAACAAATATTTCTGAACCTCATCTACCACGGGAGGTAGCCATGATGATCACAAGTGTATGTTCTGGAGTCAGGTTGCCTGGGATTGAGTCCTGGCTCTGCCACACACTGTGTGACCTTGAGCAGTTCTTAACTCCTCTGTGCCATTTTCTCATCTTGTCTATAAGATAGCAACAACCATTGTATTGGAATAATGACTCTATGAGTTAATTCATGCAAAGCATTTACAAAAATGCTTGGGACTATAAGTGTTCGATATCTGTCATTACTTTCTATGAGACATTCTGGTGAACGCTTTAAAATGGCCAAAGCAGTTATCAAAAAAGAGATCTTCTCTTATGAAGAAGCACAAAGTTATTGGGAGAAAATTAGATGGAATATAGAAAATTCATAATATATTTTAATTGATAACTAAAAATTATATATATTTATGGCATACAATGTGATGTGTTGATATATGCATGCACTGTGGAAAAGCAAAATCAAGCTAATTAACAAATTCATTACCTCACATATTTATTTCTTTTGCGGTGAAAACACTTAAAATCTACTTTCATAGCAATTTTCAAGGATACAATACATTGTTATTAACTATAATCACCATATTGTAGGATGAATCTCTTGAACTTATTCCTCCTATCTGAAATTCTGTGTACTTTGACCAACATTTCTCCATTCTCTTGTCCCGTCAGACTCTCATAACCACCATTCTACTTTCTGCTCTTATAAATTCAATGTTTTTAGATTTCACGTATAAGTGAGATTATGCAGTACTTATCTTTCTGTGCCTGTCTTATTTCACTAACATAGTGTCCTCCACGTTTATTTATATGGTCACAAATAACAGGATGCCCCCTTTTTATGGCTGTATAATATTCCATTGTGTATATATACCACATTTTCTTTATTCATTCATCTACTGATGGACACATAGGTCAATTCCAGTCTTAGCTACTGTAGTAATGCTTCAATGAACACAACAGACAGATATCTCTTTGACATACTAATTTCATTTTAGTTTGTATTATTTTTAAACCAAACCTTCAAGAACTTGGCTATTTATCTCTGTACCTGATCTCACTACTCCACCCCTAACTACCACTGAAGTACTTAGAATAGTAGCCAGAATAAAGTGGGCACATCTAATAGATGTTTGTTAAGATATTTATTATATGTCCAAAGAAAGATGCTATTAAAATGCCAGTAAAATTCAAAAGGGAAGACTGTTCAGTTGGAGAAATCAGAAATGCCCTTTGGATCACCAGAGAGGAGGCAGCATTTGTGCTGCACTTGGATGAATCATTGAGATTTGATGTTATGTCATGCGTCCCCACAACAGGGGTGGTAGGTATATCACATTCTCTAAGCTGACTTTTATAGATGATACTTTGCTGTTAAAAAGCCTGAAGGTGAAGTGACTTGCTCAAGGTCACACCATTGTAGTAACATCAGTGGGCTAGGAACTGAGTGCTCCCAGCCTCTAGACCAGTTCCATCTGGTTGAGATGGCATAGACCCTGCAGCTTTACAGACAGCTTGTTTAGCACATTTGGCCTTCATTCTGGGTTACGGGCTATAAACAGACTGACTAAAGTTCCTCTCCCCCAGCCTCTAAGTGCCACTGCGCACTCCATGTTCGGGTATCAATCTGCCTTGCAGCCGTCACTGGCAATGAAATTAAAGCTCAGCGCAGAGCAGATGGACCATTTCCCCATTCTGGCAGGCACACATTAGGCTCCCCTACCTCATCTAGGAGATGCTAAAACCAGCAGCAAAGGAAGGGAAGCATGACCAATAGCTATGAGAGCGCCATTTCCACGGCAGGCCGTGTCAGCAACTCCTCCATCTGGGGCAGCAGCGACAAGGAGACATGCCTGTGCACCTGCATAGCAGGAGCACTCAACAAACGCCCCATGAAGGAACAGTTTCAAGATAGCCAATACGAGAAAAATCATAGTGAGAACTTCCTCACACTTACTGTACAGTTTCGCGTTATGTTTATTTTCAATTACGCACCACACTAGGGGTGGGAAGCACCGTTGTCTTTTCAGGTTTGACCCTTTAACAGTTGTGATCTGTTCCAATTTTCTTTCAAAGCTTAATGTGGAGTGGGAAAACGTATTTTACTATCTTTCCTTTGGTTGAGGTCGTTTTAAGAACAAAAATATTTTTAACCTCAGTAGGACCATAGCCACCCTTTTGTATCAAGCAGGTAAAACAAAATGTCAATGTTATTGTTATGATATTTTCGGTTTTGCCCAAGTTATTTCAAATATTAACTTGGGTCAGGCAGTGAGATTATTTGGGTATCAAATTTTTGATATTTCCTAGGCTATGCAAAGGATGCTCTCTGGGTTATTATTCCTTCACTTTTTTAGAAAAACTTTTGGCTGTTGGAAATTTGACAAATTTAATTTCTGAGCATGGCTGTATCAACTATATACAACTGTTTTCTGAGTTACACTCAAAACACTGCTGTCAAAGCCAGCAGAACTTTTCAAAATGAGCCTCATGCCTACAATATGATATTTCAAGTCACCCAAGGCAGAAATAGAGAAAGAAATTATGCCAGATATAGAATGAGAAACACAGCAATGAAATGAGGAAGACTTTCAGACAATACTCAGTTGAGGTCAGGGTTCAGGCACTGCTGAGGAGGATATAAATCATTACAAACTTTCTTGGTGAAAATCTGATATATTCATAAAAATGGAATAAATGTTATACAGCAGTTAAAAATTATATGACAGAAATCAGTTCATCTGGAAAGATGATCATGATGAAATGTTAAAATAGAAAAAAAGCAAATTATAGAATTGTGACAAGCATGATCCCCTTTTAATAAAACATACATATTAAAGGATATATATAGTATATGTTTTCCACATATGGGTTTGTATATGTGTGTGTGTGTGTGAACTGACAGGAAAAAGTATGCATATGGGCAGTCGATTCTCGTTATTTGCATTATTTATGTTATATAAAGTCACATGAACACTGAATTAGCCACTGTTCCTATGGAAAATAAAGAGTTAGGTTTCTGTGACCCTTTGGTCACAATGTTTCTGCCAATCAATCAGCACAAAACCTTGTTTTATGTGTGTTTCTGTTTAAAATATGACTTATTTCTTTATAATAACACACTAGTCAAGAAGAGTTTAAATTTGTCCTGAACCTGGGTAAAATGAATGTAAATTCTCTTTCAGCCTCAGAACAATGTTTTCCATTATGCCTATTTTTATCAGGCATCATCTCATGAATCCCAAAATCAGCCATTTCTCCATCTTTTCCATAGCTTTATCATGCACTGTTGATGCTACTTTAGCACTTTCCAGAGCAACCTCACCTACATGCACGTATCAGCCAATTTCCTCTTTCTTTCTCTGGATGTACCCTATTGTGGATTGCTTAGCATTGAGCTTAAAGTTAACAGCACTAAAACTCACGCCTGAATGAGGCTTATCTAACACATGCATTTTCTCCATAAGGCACATCACAGCTTTCTTGAGCTTAAAAACACTGGACAGCACTTCAGCAGTACTCTTGGGAGTGATTTTAAACAGCAAAATTGCCAAAAAAAAAAAAAAAAAAAGTACAAAAATGGGAAGAAGTGGCACTAAAGTGACAATGAAAAAACACTCTTGGAAATATATGTATATTTCAAAGCCTTTCCTCACTACACCCATCCTTGCTTATCTCTCTTACATTTCCACTGCGTCTTTGTTTCTTCTTTCTCCTTAAATTTACTTCCTTCTTGTAAAAGAAAATTTAGCTAAGATTGATAGGTTCAAGGAGAAGTAAAACCAAAAAAATAAAAAGAGTTAGAATCAAAAATTACCNAAAAAAAAAAAAAAAAAAAGTACAAAATGGGAAGAAGTGGCACTAAAGTGACAATGAAAAAACACTCTTGGAAATATATGTATATTTCAAAGCCTTTCCTCACTACACCCATCCTTGCTTATCTCTCTTACATTTCCACTGCGTCTTTGTTTCTTCTTTCTCCTTAAATTTACTTCCTTCTTGTAAAAGAAAATTTAGCTAAGATTGATAGGTTCAAGGAGAAGTAAAACCAAAAAAATAAAAAGAGTTAGAATCAAAAATTACCAGTGAAAATTGTGATACACACACACACACACGTGTGGATATATATATGTATATTTATATATATCCAAAAGGTATATACACACATATATGTGTGTGTGTGTATATATATATCCAAGAGGACATATATATATAAAAAATCCTTGGTTACATATATATATATATATACACACACATATCCAAGAGGTATATATATGTGCGTGTGTGCATATGTATATATTCCAAAAGCTGTGTGTGTGTGTGTGTACCACAATTTTCACTGGTAATTTTTGATCGCAACTCCTCTTTCTTTCTTTGGTTTTACTTCTCTTTGTACCTATCAACCTTAACTAAATTTTCTTTTACAAGAAGGAAGTAAATTTAAAGGAAAAGAAGAAACAAAGATGCAGTGGAAGTGTAAGGGAGGTAAGCAAGGATGGCTGTAGTGAGGAAAGGCTTTGAAATTGGCCCAAACAGCAGATTTAATAACAAATACAGTCTCTAAAGAAAATGTTTATAACTAGTTTCTTCCTTAGAGACAAGTAACAAATAGAAAAATACATACAAGTGTTGGCCATTGAAGGAGAGAATGATTATAGAAGATATTTAGTGTTTACTTTTTTACTTCTTATATCATTTTCTGATCAAAATGTTATCTAATAACTTGATTTACTAATAACAATATGCACCACTTGCAATTCTGGGCTCTAGGACCTCGACATTAAGAAATTGGATAAGGTCTTTAATCCCTTGAATTTCATAAAAAATGGGAAGGTGTGAGACCTTCAAGGTGTCACATCTTTAATTACTCAGATACTTAAGTTGAGGTGTGGGCAGTTTCTCTGAGTCTGCACTAACTCTGAGTCTGAATGAACTTTAACTTAATTTAAAGAAAATCTCCATGCTTAGACAAAGAGACTAGAAATGAATCACAGTGAGTGACATGCTCTGATTCTCATTCCTTGTCTCTCTGATGTCAGTGTTTCAAGGCAGTTTCCTGTGATGCCAGAGCAATAGTAGCATTGTGCATTTTTCTCAGGTCATCACCTGGAACAAGCAATAGAAATCCAATATTATTTTTTAACGCACAGAAGAAATAAAATTGTATTTCTTCTATGCAAAATCATTTCCCCATAAATCTTTCTTAACAGATATTATTTATCTGAGTGAACACTTCCTTACAGTCTATCCACATCCTATTAGTCCTAGTTTGGAGTTGGCAAAACAAAAGGTAGATTTTCAAGTGGGAAGAAGAACTGTTGAATGGCAAATGTAGTCAAGATGGCTTGTCATTTTGCTTTTTGGTGCCCAATACAGATCACCTGTGTCACTGATCAGCTAAAGCAAATCCTCCCATCCATAAAGAGTAGAAAGTGTTGTACCACAGTAAAGGAGTCCTTTATGTTCATGTGCTACTCAACAAGTATTCTTGTCAAGAGCCTAGCAGCTCTGGGAACGATGCCAGCACTGAAGAAAAGCGATACAAAAATATAGACAATGTCCCTAATGTCATGCATTGGCCCTTTTGTTGAAGGAGATACACGATAAACAAACAAACACACAAAGTAATTTCAGATTGTGAGGACCTATGAAGAAAAAAATTTAACAACAGAAAGTAATTGGAAGAAAAAGGAAAAGCAGGTGGAGCTCTTAGAAAGTGTGGTCATACAAAGAATACATGCTATTGAGCTGAATACAAAAAGGTGAGAAGAATCCAGCCAACCCAAGAGTAACGAATGGAATATTCCAGGACATGAGAACAGTATATGCAAAAGCCCTGAGAAGACGTGGCATGTCCAGTGTGGCTATATCCCAGTAAGAAAAGGAGTACAACACAACCGCATTAGAGAGAACATGCAGGCCCTATGGGGAATTCAGATTTCAAGCGCGATGGAAGCCTATTAATAGATTTAAAACAAGGGAAGCCCTGATATAATTTCCTTTTTAAAAATGCCTCTCCATCTGTTGCAGGGTATAAAATATAGGGGAACAGTCAAGAAAAAATAATACCAGTCATGAGGCAACAACTGAGATCCAGATGAGGGAAAGGTTGAAAGTTGAAACTGGGGTGGCAGTAGTGGTAATGAAGAGAAATGAACTGGTTAGAGAGATATATTGGAATTAGAAGCAACAGAGCATGGAGATTTCTGGATTTAGGAAAGCATGATGAAACAGAGAAAGAAATTAAAATTTATTATAAAATTTTAGGCTTGAGAAACTGAGTAGATTGTATGATCACTTACTGAGTTGGAAAAAAAAATGGAAATACCTCTCAGGAAAGTAATCAGAGTCCTTTTGGGATGTGTCAAGTTTTGGATGTCTAGTAGATACTTAAATAGTGTCAGGCAGAAGCATATGTGAGTCTAGAGTTTAAGAGACAAATCCAGAGATATAAATTTGGAAGTCACTTAGCGATAGATGATAATTAAAGGCCTAGAACTGGATTAGTTCATCTAGGAAGGAAGGATGTATAGATTTGTGGTGGAAAAGGCAAGCTATTAGTTAACGAACTGAAAACTGTGAGAGATTTGACAAGAAAGGTGAAGATATGAATTAATTGTTTCAGAGAGAGAAATCAAACTCATTAGGGAACTGTAGGTGATGGTTGAGTACCATTTGAAATGTATAGTCATTCTTTAATGTGAAGCCAGTAAGCCAGGCTTTGTGATTTTCTTCAGTAAAGGTTGGCTGCTGCTGTACAGGACCAGAAAAGATAGCTGTTTTCAACAAAGGTTGGGGTTCAGTCAGACAAGGACAATAAAGGGAAAATGAGGCAAAGGAGTTAAGGGTGACTGCAAGGGAGGGATTATAGGAAAAGACTATGAAATCGATTTGGATGAGGAGAGAAGCAAAGAGAGGAAGTGAGAAGTTGATAGATAATGAAAAGTAGCTGTGCCATTGGGCTGGAAGATTCGGTAAGATCAAAAAGCTATTGCACAGAGAGTCTTAGATTAAATAAGCTTCAAGTTGAATGCTGTTGACCAGGAGTAAGATGTTTAAAATCAAGATTTCTGAGATGATGCAGATACTAGTGATGATACAATTTAGGGTATGACCATGGGAGAGAGTGGGTAGGTAGAGACAAAATTTAGATCATGTCTTTTGATACTCAGCAATTTCTTGTGAGAGAATCAAACCAAACACACCACTGTGGAGTGGTAGAACAAATATTCTTTTTGGAAGTAGAAAGCCGTAGGTTATGTTATACTTCTGTCGTTTACGGGTGGCATGTCTTGGAAAAGTCTTCAGTGTCTGTTTCATGATCTGAAAAAATGGGGCTAACAATAGCTAAATTAACATTCACAGGATTTTTGTCATTGTTAAATAGAATGACATATATCAAACTCATTCTAAAGTAGAAAAACACTATAAAATGCAAGCCATAATCAGCATTATTTTATAGGTAAGAAGCAAGGCTAAGAAAACTAAATGTTCAAGGTTAGATGATAAATGAAGGACCTAGAATTAAAGCCCCATTATCTGATTCGTAGTCTACAGCTCTTTCCACCACACCATTTACAATTTTGTCAAACATAAAATCTACATCTCATTATTAAAAACAAATAACTTTGCACATTTTGATCTTTGTGCAAATACATTTATTATAACAAGAAATGAGGTGGCACACTGAATTATAAACTGATTTTTCATGAATTGTCACCCAAAAAGCAGATATTCTTAATACCATACCCTTACAACATATTACATTCATGCACCTCTTTTCTGGTCAATGATGAACTACATATAGGACAATGGTCTCATAAGATTATAATACTGTATTTTTACTCTACATTTTCTACGTTTAAATATACAAATACTTACCACTGTGTTGCAAGTGCCTACAGTGCTCAGTAGAGTAACAAAGTTCAGATTTGCAGCCTAGGAGCAATAGGCTGTACCATACAGTCTAAGTGTGTAGTAGGATATACCATTTAAGTTTGTGTAAAATACATTCTATGTTACTCACAGGACAAAATCAACACATTTCTCAGAAAATATCCATGTCATTAAGCAGTGCATGTGTGTACTTCCTTGAGTCAAAGAATGAGACTCAGAACAACTCATTATTTTGCATACTAATGCCCAGTGCAGATCCTCTTAAGACTGGTGCAGTTGCAAGAACAATCTACATTATGAACACTGTAAGTTTTTATGTTTGCATTACCCAGAGTGACACACATATATAGGAACTAAACTTTGTCCAAAAATAAAATAAAATAAAATCTCTCTCCTGGCCCAGAGCATTGTGTTAACCACAGAAGAAAATGGAAGAGTATTTAAATAGCTATTTAACTCACTCAGATAAATGAACTAATACAAGTAAAGTATAATACTTTGTGACTTTGTGTGACTCTGTGAAAATGAATCAATGAGAATAAAATAACTAAATTTAGAACAAGGAAAAATATCACATATTTATTACTCTTCTTTGATGTCTAGAATGAATAATGTAGTATGGGAATCTTCACTAAATTACAGTGTAAACACATCCAACCTAAATTGTACACTATTGCTTACAAATTATACTTTGCTGGTCAGGTAATGGTGCTGTGTCTTCTTACAAAGTAGGCACCAAAAAGTAGTCATCTCAGCATGTGAGACCGGGCATGGACTCCTAGAGTTCACTCTTTCTTTCCCAAAGTGCATTGTCGCAACTACCCCCACACACGTGTTATCAACCACCCACTAGAAAAAGATGCCTATCACTGGTCAACTATTATAAACCCGTCTTTAAGACACAGAGTGAGTGTCTGCGAGAATACATACTACAGCCTGGCTCTTTTTCTGTTTTATAAAATAAAACCGCCTCCCACTTCTTGCTGACTTTCACTTTCTACCTTTTCTTCTTTATTTTTCCAAAAGGAGCCTGAGGCCTGATTTCTAAAAGGGTGTTTACTTCAGTAAACACGACTTGGCCTTGCCACCTACACAATCTGTCACTAATTCTTCTTCCACAGCCCCATTCACGTTCTCAGCAAATGTCTAAGTTGGGCTTCTAGATCAGTTCTGCTAGAATTTGTGTGTGTGTCTGCGTGTGTGTACGTGCATGTGTGCATGTCCACACATGTGTGCATTGGAGAAACAAGACTGAAACCCTATACTTTCTGGTTTTGTACAAGACAATGCTTTTATTAATCACCTGTCTGTTCCCTAGTACCTATAACTCCTTAAAAATTGCTATTCTAGACCACCTTCCTGCTCATCAAGCCCTCAATCCCATCTCTATTCTCCTCACACTTAATTAAATGCCTTTTCTCCTACTTCTACCAGAAGATGGTGATTATAAGATATGAACCACCTTATCTTTCCTACTCCAAATATTCTAGAGTCTACTTTCCTCTGTTCCTTTGATTTTCTTCCTTCTTAATCTAAGATCTTCTTTCTTCCCCAAGACACCGTGCCTACAATATAACCAAATGTTTTTCTACCTCTCCACATCTCCACTCCTCTTTGCCTGTCCAAGTCTCATTGAACAAAAAGACCCACCTCAAATCCCACCCCCTATAGGAAGACTCCTCTTACTTCTCCAGAAGAAAAAAGAGATATACCCCTCTTCCATATTCTTATCACAAGTTTTGTTTTTATTTTTATTTTGAGATAGGGTCTTGCTCTGTCACCCAGGCTGGAGTGCAGTGGTGCCATTATAGTGCCCTAGAAGCTCAAATTCCTGGACTCAAGTGATCCCCCCGCCTTGGCCTTCCAAGTAGCTAAAATTACTGGTGTATACCACCACACCTGGGGTTTCTTTTTTTATTTTTTTTATGGTGATGAGTCTCACTGTGTTGCCCAGGCTGATCTTGAACTCCTGGCCTGAAGTGATCCTCCTGCTTCAGCTTTCCAAAGCACTGGGATTCCAGGCATAAGATACCCTGCTCAGCCCACAGATATTTTTCATACATGTGATTTGGCAGTTAACCTAATTCTGTCTTGTGACAATTGCATAATTACCTTGAATTGCTGTTTTATTTTCCTGTTTTGTTATTTAACTTTGTGCATATTTCTGATATACCTTCCCAACTAGATTTTAAGTGTTTTAAAGGAAGACACTATAACAAACATCTCTTTTCACAATTTATTAAATATGCATAGAATTATTCACTTGATTCGATATGTGGACATTACTTTAGATGTAATGTCAAATAAAAACATAAATGGTTTTAAAAGAGTATCATGATATTGATATAATTTCAGAGAGTAATTTAACAACTTAGATGCCCTGAAACCCACAATTCTGTTTCTAGATGTTTGCCCTAAGGAAATGCTTACATGTGTGTGTCAGGAGCATGACCAAGGAAACAATGCATTATTGCTTGTCATAATGAAAAATTGGAAACAATCTAAGGCAATAGTTCTCAATATGTGGGTTGCCCTCCAGGGGACATTTGGAAATGTCTGAACATATTTTCTGTTAGTCATAATTGATGTTACTGGCATCCAGTGAGTAGAGGCCAGAGAGAGTACTAAATATCCTACAATGCACCCAACAATCCCCCGAAACAAACAATTATCTGGTTCAAAATGTGCATAGTGCTGAGGTTGAGGGACCCTGATCTAAGTGTTCATCAGCAGATAAGCAACTGTATGATATCTATCTATTCAAAGGAACAACACTAAAGCAAATGAAACAATGTGTGTCAAAAATAGGTAGATCTTGAAACACAATGTTGAGTGAATCTAGAATGTGGTGAAATAATGTACACACATGGTCTGAATGTTTGTATATTCCAGAAGCACTCAAAGCCATGTTATAAATAGAACATGAACTGGAAAGGTATGAATCAAATTCATGATTTGGGGCTGCTTCAAGAATGGGAGGAAGAAGAATGGACCTAGAGAGGATGACTTGAAATAGATTTCAATTTTATTATATTACTTTACATTTAAAAAATCAATCAATATTCTCTAAAGCCCACATAAATCTGTTCCATCTTGTGGTTAATGTTACCAAGATGTTGTTGCAAAAAGAAATGCAAATTAAACTGCTAAAAACTAATTATGAGTGTAAAACGCTCACAAGAATGTCAAAGGTAGAAACTCATTTTATAAGGAGATGATGCCCCAAAAGTCTTCTTTATTCATCTACAAGCCCTGTGAGTGGGACTATTTGAGGTTGGTGTCACAGCTGTACTGCTGTGACTACTGGTCCCTTTCCAGCTTCTCTCTCTCCTCACTCACATGTCTCATTCAAGGCCAACCTGACATCTACAGCCCAAGGCGGAGGGTATTGTGTAGATTTGTGGCTCTTCAGCCGTGGATGAAACACTCCTTATCTACACACACACACACACTCCATACTGGGCCAATCCATTGGAAAGGACTTTTGTCAAGACACTTTCTCCTTTGATCTGATCATTTCCATCACCACAGGCTGCAATGTTCTCATTTGACTGATACTCACATTGGTTCTTGCCCAGTCTTTTTTTTTTTTTTTTCCAGGCATGCTACCTACTATGTGCAGATAGGAATTTAAGTGAAAATAGATTCCCCAATAACAATTTATTCAAAGATTGTTTTAGCAAATATTTACTCAGCACTTGCTGTGCTCTTGGACATAAAATCTTGATGCCTGGGCCATCTGCTGCGCTACTGCTGTGGCAGCATCTCTTCTAAGCTCAGTTTTCCCCTGATTCCCTATGCTGCTTTCGCTAATGAGTTTCTACCTGACCCTACTTCCTCTCCTTCTCCACTGACTTCATAAGACCGAGATCATTACACTCACCCCAGCCCATTACACTCCCCATCATACTTTTCATCTTACAAATTGCAGTGCCCTTGAGTATTTTAAAGCATCAGAGCAAGTGAAGACTATACACCGTACTCTAAATGATAATTTCAAATCAAAGAAATGGTTTGAGAAAAAATATATATTCAGTATATTTTTGTTTTCTATAGTACACACTATAGAAAGTAAAACTTGACAAAATGTTCTTGGCAGGCAGAAAACAGAATAAAAAGCACTGCAGGAGGTATGGATTTTCAAAGGTCAAGAAGCCTTGCTCTCAGGACACCTGCTTTGCCATTTCACTTCCCTAAAGGAACTCTGCCCATTGCTAGAGAGAGGCAACGTGCAATTACTTGTCAGGCAGATCTGCATTTTTGCCTCATGGATCTTACTGACCTATGTCTTATTTCCCCCACATAAACAATAAAAGTAATAAAAAGAGCCACATGTATATTTCACAGAGCAAATAAAAAACCATGACACACTTATCAATTTGGTGTATCTAATTTTCACATTTTCCTTTAGTTTCACATGAGTGAAATCTAAAAGGAAGAGTACCCCATAATGTACTAACATTGTGCAGTGAAGTGATAGCAACATTAGAGAGCTGTCTAATGTTCAAAGCAAAACAAACCCAGCAAACCCAACCCAATCCCTCCTCTGAGGAAGAAACACTTACATTTATTCCATCTACTGAAAGTTCACCTGCCGCTTGGAGTGCAAGACACTCAGTTTTCTAAATGTGTCTTCTTTTATTGACTTGATCAATTTAGCACTTCATTCATGGTGTGTATGGTCTCTGATTTACCTTTAATTCACTGGAACCATTTGATGTTTTGGCCATGATTTTCCCATTAAAGTATATATTGTGTAAATGGATTTTCAGGTTCACTGAGAGTACAAAAAGCTTTCACTGCTTAATGAAAGTGCGTTCTATCATGCCTTATGGTTAGTGCCTATGTAACCAGTTCTTGCACCAGGACAGGGTAAAATGGGAAAGACCAGCATCCTCTGCTGGAGTGGGGTAAGAGGGGGGTCTGACCCAGCTGTTGACACTAAAACACGGTGCACTTTGTGCAAGGCATAGATCCAGCATAAGGTAAAAATAAAAACTACAGGAGAGAGACAAAGAATCCTACCAATAGGGTACCCCAAAAGGTGGACAGAGAATAAGAATTGCAAATCCATTAATAATACTCCAGAACAAGAAGGTAGGAAGTATAAAAATACTTGATTTCGTAAAAATGTAGATTCTCCCTAAATTAATTAAAAAATTCAGAGAAATTCCAGTCAACTTCCTAAGATAATTTTAAACTTGTAAATGTGGCAAACTGTTTCTAATGTTTATCTGGAAGAAAAAGTGCTGAAGAATAGCCAATAAATTTTTATGAGAAAAAATTACAATGATGGTCTAGTGTTAGCATATATTAAAATGTGGCATAAAGCTACAGCAATCAAAACCTTGTGGATGCCAGAATATGCAAATTATATAAATAAATTAGAGTATAATTTAAAAACAGATCTATGTATTACATAGAAATGTAGTCTCTAGTAAAATTAGCTCTTAACAGAAAAAAAAGTCTGTAACTCAGTCAATAATTTATACAATTTATTGTCCAAATCAGAACAATATGAGAGTAAAAAGAAATACCAATAAGATGATACAACAACAGCCAAATATTGAACTGTCCTATGCAAATCTTAACATATGGTTACATAGTTACCTACAGGGTTGTTTCTGCATAATTTATAGCTCCTCATTTCACTCTCAGAGCCAGTTCAGGTACTAAATTTTTCAGCTGCCCAAGTTATAGAGCCTGGTTTCCAGGCAGGTGTTCAAGAGCCAAGCTCCAGGCTCTAAGAGAGGCGATGCCAAGAATAAGACAGGACCCATATTCTCAGACATGATTGGAAGTTAATATCTAGGTTACATCTACAGGAATTTGACAGCAATCAAGGCAGAGATCTAGTTTCAATGACTTGAAATACAAGAGACAGGAGCTTCAGGTTATCTTGATGTTGAGCACCAAAATACTGATCAAGAGGGACTGCCTCAGGTGTGGTGTGAACAGAAGATGAGGACCAAGTGCGGTATTGTACAGTAGACAGGACCTAGCAGAGTTTTCACTTTACTTTTGCCTACTTCATAAATGTCATGAATTTTTAGGGAAATTCTTGAGACAAACTGACCATTATTTCTACCAACATAAAAAAGCAAACTACCATAAAATGATTCTCAGTAAGAAAGCTTCAAAAGTTAAAATCAAATAAAATATGTGAAAATGGTGCAGAGGGCTGCCAAGAACTCTGATACAGAGTCCGTACACATTTTATTATCACTGAAATTTACATAAAGCAGTTATTGCTGTACACTTTACATGCACTATCTCCTTTAACCACAGCCACCACTCCAAGCTATTGTATTAGCTTCACCTAAGACAAGCTGAGGCTTCCAGGAGAGGTACCTCACATCCCGGCTAATTGGCAGAGTCAGAACTCAGGTCTTTTGGACTCTTAGCCTTAATGTCTTGTTGGTATCAGGATTGATTTGGGGGTAAATGAATAGATATGCCTGCCAGCACAGGATAAGTCCAACAGATACTCTCAGGAAAAACAATTGCACAAAATCTAGGCACTTATGTTTTAGTTTTGAAGAAAATACTCATTAAATTATAATTATTTGGCTTACCTGATAACACCAAAATCACCATATCAATCCTAGAATAATCCTTGGCTCTTCTTTTACTCACACACTCTACAATCAAATCCCGTCAGTCCAGTCTTCAAAATAGATTCAGCATCTCCATCGCTACCCTACTGCTCCACAAGTTCATCATCTCTGTCCTGACTCTTTCTAAATGCAACCTCAAAATGGGTCTTTCTGCTCCAACCCTTGCCCACTGCAAGGACTCAACCTGTAAGCCAGAAGGACTCCATTAAAAGTTACATTGATCATGTCCATTAGATGCTCAAAGTCCTGCAGCAGCTCTCCACTTCACTCCAGGCAAAAGACAAGTCCTGAACATTGCCTATAGGTCTTTTGTGATCTGGCTTCCTGCTGACTTGCTTTTTCCTTCCTCTCTCTCTCTCTCTCTCTCTCTCTCTCTCTCTCTCTCTCTCTTTCTTTCTTTCTTTCTTTCTTTCTTTCTTTCTTTGACAGGGTCTCACTCTGTCACCTAGGCTGGAGTGCAGTGGCTGCTCACTACAGCCTCGACCTCCTGGGCTCCAGCAACCCTCCCAAACTTGACCTCCCAAAGCATTGGAAATAAAGGCATGAGCCATGGCATCAGACCTCTACTAACTTTCTAATGACCCTCCCCCACTTTCATGTGACTCACTTTGCTTCTTTGCTGTTCTTCAAATAAAGTAAGTACATTATCACCTCAGGGTCTACCTTTGCCATTCTCCTGCCTTGAATGGGAAATCCTCTACTTGCTTACCTCACAGCCAGATCCCAGACCTCCTTCCCTCACCACCAAATCCCTTTCCCCCTTATCTCATGGCCAGATCCCTTATTTCTTTATCTCTTGGCCAGATTCCTTACCTCTTTATCTCATAGCTAAATTTCTTACCTCCTTACTTCATGGAGAGATCCCTTACCTCCTTACCTCATGACCAGATCCCTTACCTCCTTACCTCATTGCTAAATTTCTTGTCTACTTACCCCATAGCTAAATTCCTTACTTACTCACCTCTAGCTAAATCCTTTACCTCCTTCAGGTTCTCATCAAAATGTTGGTTTATTAGTGAGGCCACTAATATATTAACTATCAACCCCCTCCTCCCATGTATCTTCTTCCCCTGATTAATATTCTCCAAGGCATTATCACCAGCCAACATAATATATGTGCAGTCTTAATTTGTTATCTTTATCTCTTTATCACAATTGAATGTATTAGCTTGAACCATATGACATTGCCTCTTATGTAGGTAGAAAATGGTCAAATGTCTATAATTTCATTTTGTTTAACTTAGTAGTTGATATGGTTTGGCTGTGTCCCCACCCAAATCTCATCTTGAATTGTAATTCCCATGTGTCATGGGAGGAGCCTGGTGGGGCGCAATTGAATTATGGGGGCAGGTCTTTCCTGTGCTGTTCTCGTGATAGTGAATAAGGCTCACAAGATCGGGTGGTTTTAAAAAAAAAAACAGGGGTTTTCCTACACAAGCTCTCTTGTCTTGTCTGCCACCATGTGAGACGTGTCCTTCACCTTCTGCCATGATTGTGAGGCTTCCCCAGCCACTTGGAACTGTAAGTCCAATAAACCTCTTTCTTTTGTAAATTGTTCAGTCTCAGGTATGTCTTTATCAGCAGTGTGAAAACAGACTAATACAGTAACTTTATAATGATCTGTTTTATACACTGCTAAATTTCCTAATGCAGATAACAGTGCCTAGCATATAATAGGTGTTCAATAAATAATTGTTTTAAAATAACTTGTTTGGCACAAGTTTTAAAAAACTGGGGGGGGCGCGGAGCAAGATGGCCAAATAAGAACAGCTCCAGTCTCCAACTCCCAGCACAAGCGACACAGAAGACCGGTGATTTCTGCATTTTCAACTGAGGTACTGGGGTCATCTCACTAGGGAGTGCCGGACAATCGGTGCTGGTCAGCTGCTGCAGCCCGACCAGCGAGAGCTGAGGCAGGGGAGGCATCGCCTCACCTGGGAAGCGCAAGGGGAAGGGAATCCCTTTTCCAAGCCAGGGAAACTGAGACGCACAACACCTGGAAAATCGGGTAACTCCCACCCCAATACTGTGCTTTAAACAAACGGGCACACCAGGAGATTATACCCACCCCTGGTCGGGAGGGTCCCACGGCCACGGAGCCTCCCTCATTGCTAGCACAGCAGTCTGCGATCTAACCACAAGGCAGCAGCGAGGCTGGGGAGGGGCGCCTGCCATTGCTGAGGCTTAAGTAGGTAAACAAAGCCGCTGGGAAGCTCGAACTGGGTGGAGCTCACAGTGGCTCAAGGAAACCTGCCTGTATCTGTAGACCCCACTTCTGGGGACAGGGCAC
>NW_016803343.1:4004896-4043474 GCF_001698545.2 Rhinopithecus bieti | reverse complement strand
AAAATTAATAAATAAAAAACTGAAACATGTAGGAGTAGGTAGATGTCTTGTCTAACTGATGGTAATTAATTTCCTTCTCAGCCCAATTTAGTCCTCAATTATCACATCTTATATACCCAGTTAGGAAATTAGTTCAACCTGAATCACCCTTGTGGTTTCTTTGGAACTCAAAGCTAGCGATATTCACTCCACTTGCCTCTGTCACTTCAAAGACTTCAAAGCTCTGAGTTTTTCCTGTTGACAGTTTCCAAAAAAATGAAGTTATCTATTACTTTTTGCTCTTGGACCTCCCCTACATATTCCACACTTTGGAAGGGGAACCTGGCATTCTGGGGTCCCTGGCAGGCTGTTCCCGGATCACAGAGTCATGGCAACTCTTCACTAAGCTAAGAATAGGAAAAAGGTAGAAAGGCCTGTCGTCTCCCTTTCTGCTCTCTTTGTTCAAGACTTAGAGAGTCTTGATCTCCAATCTTAATATATACTAAATAACATTTTCTTTCCAATTCATTATTTTCTTGCAATTTACTCTTAACTGCTTTCTTACTATTCAACATGACTTTTATATATTCCATGGAAGATTATACATTTATAGCAGTAAATGCTCAATAATATTAATATCAGGCCTGCTTTTTCCCCTTTTTTGAATCTGGGTCCAAAATAATCAAATAGGCTTTACCCTATTTGTTCTGTCAAATGTATTTTTACTGGGTCTGAGACACTAACACAGAGAACATAATCATTACTGGAATGTAATGAGGAGAATGTGCATAGCTTGGGAATTACCATATATGCATGTTCACCACCTCTTCCTCCCCACTCTTCCCACTAACTCAGACTCCAGATCCATATTCCTTTTTGGGACTCCAGAAATTCACCAGGGATATTCTTCCAAAGGTTATGATACCTCCTTTTCTCTTGCTAATATAATTGCCAAGCTGCGTGACATAAGGAGCTCTCTATCCCGCCAGTTCTCATTTACAGACAGAAAGCCATTACATCTTCATTTCAACTACAGACCAAATGTTCAGTGTATCTTATTAAAAAGTATTAACTCAAAGTTGTTTTATTACAGAACGTTCTGTTTCAGTTACTGTCTTAGTCCATTTGTGCTGCTATAACAAAATGTGACACACTGGGTAATTCATAAAGAACAAAAATGTATTTTCTCACAACTCTGGAGGCTGGAAAGTCCATGAAGAGGTCTGAGCATTGGTGTCTGGTGAGAGACTGCTCCTTTGATGAAACCTTTGATGGTAGCATCCTCACATGACAGAAGGCAGAAGTGTGGAAAGGGCCAAAGGCTGAGTGAAGCCTCTTTTTGTAAAGGCCCTAAGCCCACGAACTTGGGCTCCACCTTTATGACTTAATCACCTCATAAAAGCCCCACATCTTAATACTATCAGGCTGGTGAGTAAGTTTTAGCAGAGGAATGGAGAGAGAGGCATTCAGACCCTACCAGTTACAGTCCTATTTTTCATGTCTACACCTTTCTTCAGACTGAGCCTTGGGAAGATATAAGGTGAAAAAAAAAGAAAAAAAGAAAAGAAAAGAAGAAGAACAGGATAGGAAACATATCTATAGAGCCCTTTCTATGTCCCAGGTTCCTGTTCCATATATTGCCTTGTTTCCATCTCATGGTTTTGGGGAATCTGTTAAATCTGGAGCAGGTGAGTAAGAAAATTCTTGAAGTCAAGGAATTAAGTAGTCTAAGACAGTGGCTGTGTGGGAAGTTACATGGAGATGGGCTCTGAACCATCATGGGGACTGTGAGCACTCTACTCTCATTTATATTCCAGCAGAGTTGTGGACATTCCTGGTCAGACCTGTGTAACAGAAGCCAGGAAAAGCACACGCTGAGGGCACCCTCACTCTGGACTGTAATGAAGGCAAAAGCGTTAGGCTTGCCAAGAAACCCTTCTACTTCCTTTTTCTCCGTTTAAACTTGAAATGACTTCACTATACTTCTTTCCCCCTTTGTAATTTAGGATATATCCAAAACGAGCAGACAGTAAGAACAATAGCTCTAAATTATACCAACAGTTGAAATATCATTTTAACACTGAGTGCAATTTTAAATGTTGTGCATTCCTTCTACCTAGCATCTCAGTATTTTCCTTGTTCCTTTGACCTTAGTTTTGACTAGAAGCTCTTCTGTGAGGTAGCAAAAGAGTTCAACTTCTGGAGGTTGCCAAGCCTCCCAGAACCATCTTTACACAAATGCAGGTATAGATCTGCTATCAGAAACAGATTCACTTTCTTTATGCCACAGGATATTAATATCCTAATTCCAGAAATGCATCTAAAGTTCAAGGGCATATTACAGCATTTTGACTTTCTGGACCAAGAACTAATATATGAGTCACACAAAATAAGAATGCTATTAAAATTGTCTATAATCTACCGGTTAATATTCACTGCCAAATCATAAATTACATCTTTGTTTTTTTTAAACACTTGATTTCTTTTAAGGTTTACCATATACCTGATACTGTCTGAAAACAGGGAATTAATCCTTCACATCTAGTGTGATATCTGACACCTACTGTGTGTTATATAAAAAATGTTATGGAAATAAATTCATCAGTAAATAAAAAGCCCAGAGAAACTGTTTTAAAGACAAAGAAAAGGAGATTAACTTTTTTTTTAGAGAAAATATTGAGGAGGAATGACCTAACACTTATATTCTAGACAAAATATAATTTTAACTATCATTTCACTGAAACCTAAACTTCCTGGATTTTCACACTAAAAATACTAGATTCTTAAAATAGGAGTTCTTTTTCTTAAGAGATAATCACTTATCCTCAGATATACTATACAAAACATGTCCATTTCATACTAAATAGCTACCCTTCTAGAGTATTTGAGAAACATTTTGATATAATGAATATGGCTCTTGTCAAACATATTATTCTCTATCTAAATGCAAATTCATTTACAAATGACAAGAATAAAGAAAATTAGAATATTTTTGCTTGAGTTTTGACACAGGAAGTCATCAAGGACAGCTCAGGGACTTTCTCCTCTGGGGCTCCCAAGAACAAAAGCTAAACTGCCGTACTCTCTCTCTATCTCGAGGGAGATTACCTTTCTCCAGACTGGTTTAAGTCAATGGATCCTGCTTTCACTTATAATTTTCAAAAGTATCCAGTAACTGATGCTTCTCCTCAGGGTTCCATCTTAAGCACCCCTTCCCTTCTCACCCTGCATAATTTTCTTAAAAGCTCTTACACTCCGAGGTCTGTATCTACAACCAGGACCTTTATTCTGAGTTCTAGCATGTGTCAACTGCCTATAACACTTTCCCCAAGTGTCCTCTTTGTCATTTTCTTTACCTTTCCCAACCACCCCTGCCTTCCTCAAAACTCCACAACTCAACCCCTGCTCCAAAGAACCTCTCATTTTATTATTTTATTATATTTCCCACATTGGTTAATAATGCCACCATCCACACAGTCCCCAAAGAGAGTCTAAAAATCATTTTTAACTCCTTCCTCCATCATCTTCACTCTCTTTAGTCCAATCAGTCACCAAGTCCTGACCCTACATCTTCTAAATACTGCCTGTATTTGTTCATTCTTATCACCCCTACCCTTGGTTGGACTATGGCCATTACCATCCAATTCCCTGCTCATCGTTTCATCTGCTCTAATTTATCCTCAACATTACGTTCTCAGTAACATTTCAAATATGTAAATATGATCATGTGGCTTATTCCCTTGCTTAAAAATGTGTGATGAAGTTCAAATTTTTTTAAAATAATTTAAATGTTTAATGAGACACCATCACCTTTCAAGATAGGGCCTGGCACCTCTGCACGGTCTTCACAAGGCAGGTGGTGAATTTCAGAATCTGACTCTTCACTCACAACTTCCTGTATGTATCATAGATGACATGCCAGCCAGGAATGTTGACATGATCATAGAATACATAAATAAAAGGAGCTGATAGTTTTGCCATTCTCAGAAGTAAATAGATGCCACCAGAAGTTGTATATTCAGAAAAACAGAATCGTGCAGTGTTTAAAAGTGTAGACTCCTAATGTAGACTGCTGGAGTTTATATCCTGGCTCCTCTACTTACCGGTTTTGAGCAAGTTATGAAGCTATGCAACCTTCATCATAAACCTTTGTCATAAAATAGGAATAATAAAAACCTTCATCGTAAAATAGGAATAATAAACCTTCATCGTAAAATAGGAAGAATAAAAATACCTATCTTATAGGGGTTTGTGGCAACTAAATTAATTAAAGTATACAAAGCAACATGAAACAATAAATGCTAATATTGTAATATACATAATACTTTAAGAGAGATATTAACCAATGGAGCATAGCCTGACATAGGGACCAGAATACGAAGACAAACTGAGATTATGCTATGTGAAGAATAATTGGAGTTATATGCAGCTCACGGTAAAGAAATGTTGGCCAGGCGCGGTGGCTCATGCCTGTAATCCCAGTACTTTGGGAGGCCAAGGCAGGCAGATCACAAGGTCAGGAGTTCAAGACCAGCCTGGCCAACATAGTGAAACCCCATCTCTACTAAAAATACAAAAAATTAGCTCAGTGTGGTGGCTGGCACCTGTAATCCCAGCTACTCAGGAGGCTGAGGTAGGAGAATTCCCTGAACCTGGGAGGCAGAGGTTTCAGTGAGCCAAGATCACGCCAATGCACTCCAGCCCGGATGACAGTGCGAGACGCCGTCTCAAAAAAAAAAAAAAAAAAAAAAAAAAAGTCAGAAATGTTGTCAAGACATTACATGGCAAGATGTACAAAAATATCTGGAAAGCAATCCAGAATGCTGAACCAGGAACATTAGTGGAACTCTTGGGAAACAATTTCTAGCTCAAATTCTAGAAACACTTTTCATCAAACAGAAATGTATAACAATAAGAGGGGTTGTCATCAGAGAAAGTGGGTTCCCATCCACTAAAGGTGTTTAACCAATAGCTGGATAACTCCTCATTTACAATATTTCAAAGAAATTGATCAAAAAATGCAGGGGAGAAAAATGGCTTCTAAGGGGCTTAGGAGTCTCAGATGACAAAGGACTTAATACATCACCTAACAGTAAATAGGTGTTTATAGTATTATTTTTAGTAAATTCCATAAAGCATAAATAGTCACGGCACAAGCTTAGGTTGATTTGTCATCGAGTTTCCCTTAATAACTCTGTTTACCCAGTGATGAGTAAAATCCAGCTCTAGGGATGCATCACATCATCTGAAATTATTTCCCCAGCTCTGTGATTCATCATGGACAACTCTAGACAAATGCTCCCTGGCTACTGCAGCTGCATTTCCTTTGTTCCCATGGAATTTTCTTGAAAAACACAATGACCATTTTTTACCTCTACAATTTGCTTGCAGTGTTTCTTTTCATTCATTTAACATGTTTTGAAAGCAATATGCCAAAGGGAATTTGAGAGGAGTTTTATTTTGACCCTATGTATCAGTTTCAAGAAGGTGAAAAAGTTCAGAAACAAAGAAATTGAGTCATCTTTTGACCTTGATACAACTGAAGCTTTAAGATAAATCCATTAAGAAGAGCTATTCGGTTGAATTCCTACTATGTACCAATAACAATTCTATTTTAAAAACAAAAAAAAACAGGCTAAGACAGGCTTAATGGCCAAGTCAAAGCCACATGGTCGATAAGGAGGAAAGCTGAGAGTCAGTCATGTGAATCTAATGTCAAATACACTATGCCTGATTCCTACCCTTTAAGACACACACACACACACACACACACACAAACACACACACACACCTGTTCCAGACTCACTCCCTGCATCATACAGTCAAGCATGTCTCAAATCTTGAAGGTAGGAGAAGCCAGTGTACCATTCTCTATGATCCTGAACCATCTTCCACTCTGAGGAACACACCGAGGCCAGTCTGAATTGGCATATAATATTTGATGTTAGAGTTTGTACCTGCACGTTACTGTTTGGCCTGGATTTGTCTACTGGCTCAGGACTAACCAGTTAAGGTTTCCCTCCCTGTAGCACCAATACCCTCCAACCGGACTCCTGGCACCTGACCACTGGGCATTTCCTTACCACCACCTGCACAAGAGTGATGTTATAATTTAGTCATTTACTCATCCATTTCAGTTGAAGTATCAAGACATCTTATGCTGTGACTGCTTATGAATGGCACAGCATAAAGTTATGCATAACTGGGAGTCTCTCTTTCAGCCTGACCTTCAGCATCTGGAAATTCCATGGCATGGAATACAAGAAAATGTGTGAAATGTGAGGAGAAAGGATGAAGAAAGCATCATCTCGTATTGATACTTAGGGGGCAAAAGGAATGTACAGTGATGAATCCCACTGTACCAAGGACCAAATCCTCCCAGACCCAAGTCTGGATTTTTCGCAGTGGGTTATTCTCCAGCTGCACAACATGGACCTTCGACTTGAAGAGGCCCCAGCCTCACACCCAGCCTTCACACAAAAGGCTAACATCAGTGAGCCTATTTGATGGCCTTTCCCAGACAGTCTTCCCACTGTTATTCATTTTCTTTGGCTATCAATATCCACCTCTTCCAGGAGACCATCTCTAAAGTTTATATTTATGGTCGCCTCCTTGAAGTAAGGCACTGCAAAAATCTTTCTTGGGTTTACTTACAGATGATGGGAAGCCATTGATAGATATACGTAAAGAAGTAAACTAGAAGAATTGTAATGGCATAGATAAAAATTAAGAAGAACAAGGGAGAACATGACTTTTTTTTCTTTACAGGTTGTAAATTAGAATTTGAAAAGTTCAAACATCATAGTCAATATGTCCTTTAAGTTACATTTAATTTATAGATTCTTTCTCCAATTTATCTTTGCAATTTATTTATTAAAGGCTCCACTTTGTAGTGTAGAGTTTCTCAGTATCAATTTTGCTGACTGACTCCCATAATATCTTATAACATGTTCCTCTGTCCTCTTTACTGTCTATAAATTGTTCATAGGATCTAGGGGATTGATTATATTTGGGTTCAGGTTTTTTGTCAGACTAAATAATAATTGATATTGTGGTTGTTCTCTTTTTGATAATAAAAATCATTCATGATCAAGGTCTCAGTACATTAACCCATTATGAGTTGCAAAGTGATGATAGTTTAATTCTACTATCCCATCCTCATTAACTAAGTTAAATACTTCTACAAAGAAAAACTTTACTTCACCTACTATTTGGTTTCCCAGTGCTTTTGTTAATAAAAGAAATATAGGAAAAATGATGGGTTCTCTTCCTATACTTATCAGGTTTCAATATAATAAATTGATTACCTAGCATCTCCTAATGATGACCAATTAGTTTTTTTTTAAAGCACTATGAAATTATGAGTTAAATATATGTGCTGGATTTCTATCCATTTCAGCTGTTGTCCTGATTGATACTTAGATTGCCCTTTCTTTGTTCCATCTTCAAGTTGGTCCCTGAACTCTTTTGAAGCAATCCTGATAGTCTTTGATAGATGTCCTGCTATTTAGTATAATTCATCTTCCATATTTCCTGTCCGACATCCGGAATCAGTCTTCTCCCTAAGGAATCTTTATTCCTTATAGGGACAATGCTGGCATTTTCTCCAACAATCTTAATCCATCCTGAATATCTTTTGCATTTCTGCACTTCACCCCAACCCCATGCCTCCCAGTTGAGGCTCAGGGATCCAAGGAGGGATTGGAAGTTCCTCATGAATATGATGACAGATAGGTTTAGGCTCAAAGATGGTTGAAGCCCAGGGATGTCCATGACATGAATGACTTGGTAGAAATTACAATTTCAAGTGGCTACTATGACACAGCCATATCAAAATGTCCTGCTGTAAGGCAAGCCAACCAGTTAGGAGGCAATTTGATTATTACAGGAAAAGCAGCATGACAGGTATTGGAGTCAAACTAACTTGGGTTTGAATCCCAGATCTACTGCTTGAAAATCTGCATGACCGGCCGAGCGCAGTGGCTCAAGCCTGTAATCCCAGCACTTTGGGAGGCCGAGACGGGCGGATCACGAGGTCAGGAGATCGAGACCATCCTGGCTAACGCGGTGAAACCCCGTCTCTACTAAAACTACAAAAAAACTAGCTGGGCGAGGTGGCGGGCGCCTGTAGTCCCAGCTACTCAGGAGGCTGAGGCAGGAGAATGGCGTAAACCCGGGAGGCGGAGCTTGTAGTGAGCTGAGATCCGGCCACTGCACTCCAGCCTGGCTGACAGAGCGAGACTCCGTCTCAAAAAAGAAAAGAAAAGAAAAGAAAATCTGCGTGACCTTGCACAAATTAGTTAACCTCCCTAAGCCTCAGCATCCTCATTCATAAAATGGAGTACTAGTAACACATATCTGATAGGGTTATCAATGTAATACATATGAAACATAAGACCTATTACATACCAAGTGCCCAATAAATAAAAATAGTGATGATTTTTGACATTTTATTATTGTTGCTAAAATTTATATATTGACAGAGAGCAGATTCTAAAACAGTGCAAAATAGTAGCCACTAGCCACAGGTGACTACTGAGCACTCCAGATGTGGTTGGTCCGCATTGCAAAGTGCTATAAGTATAAAATATGCACTGATTCTCAAAGCATTGGTGAAAGTAATGTAAATTATACCTTTTTTTATTTTTATTACATGATGATATTATAATATTTTGGGCATATTAGGTTAAATAAAATGTATTATTAGAATTAATTTTTCCTGTTTCTTTTATTATTTTAATGTAATGCTAGAAAATTTAAAATTATATACATGACACACATTCTACTTCTACTGGACAGTGCTTCTCTAGAGATATTAAGAAGATATTTTTGTTTTGTTTTGTTTTGTTTCGTTTTGTTTGCAGCAAAGGGGACCAAATGAATTAAGAATATACGATGGACGTGGTGGCTCACACCTATAATCCCAGCACTTTAGGAGGCTGAGGCAGGTGGATTACCTGAGGTCAGGGGTTCAAGACTAGCCTGGCCAACATGGTGAAACCCCGTCTCTGCTGAAAATACAAAAATCAGCTGAACGTGGTTGCACATGCCTGTAATCCCAGCCACTCAGGAGGCTGAGGCAGGAGAATTGCTTGAGCCCAGGAGACGGAGGTTGCAGTGAGCCGAGATTGTGCCACTGCACTACAGACTTGCCAACAGAGCAAGACTCTGTCAAAAACAAAAAAAAAACAAAAAACAAAGAATATATTATAAGCAAAAGTTCGGTGACTGCTGGGATGAGGGGTGAGGAACAGGAAGGAGTGATGGACCACCTCTAGTTTTCTGGCCTAAATCATTTCTTTCATGTAGCCTATGCACCCGACACCTTCTAACATGAAGCCACTTTCAATGAATGTTTCTTAACAGACTGATGTCTATTTTCCCAAGAAAACAACTATCTGTACTGGCTGCTTTCCCTATGGGCAAAGAGGCAGTTCTTCTGGGTCTTGATAGCAGATGTTGGACAAAATAACCAAATCTGTTCTTTTGGGAGAAATAATTTACATTTATTAGTACCTACCATGTTCCAGACATTTAACATGTCTTCTTGCGCCATACCAAAACAATTGTTAGAGGTAGCTATTACAACCTTCATTTTTACAGATAAGGACAATGAGATTCAGAGGTTAACTAGCTTACCACATGTCATATAGCAAGGAAGGAACAGAAGTGAGAGGTAAAACCAAGTTCATCTGCTTTCTTGATCCATGCTTCCTCGTTGTAAACTGGGTTGTCTTTTAGGAGTACATGTGCGGATTGAAGAATTCAAGATCCCAAATTCTGTTAGTCACTCATCTAAAGTGATTTCTCCTAATCCTTTGGGTTCTAAGTCCCTAATTTAGAACTCAAGAATCTGTATGCTACAAAATGTAGGAGATGCAAGCTCTTAAACTATTCTAAGTTATTTATGTTATTTATAGGGCTTCCTTGGCACCAGAGTCATCCTATCAAATGTTTTCCAGGCAATTCTGAAAGCACAGATTTTTTTAAGAGGGTATCTAATTTAATATTTCTCAAGAGTCTTTCACCATAGAATCCAAGCAACTTGACCTGACCTGGCTTTTCTTAGACCTGTAGCCATCCAAAGAGAATCATTATTCCTGTTAACTGATTTTTTAAAATATATCTTTAAGTATAACCCTTCAATGAGTCAGAGTAGGATTTAGAATTTAAAATACATTTTCCTTTATCTGCTTAATGTCTTTTGCATTGTAAAAGTCTGCTTTTACTATTGGATCCATTTGCTTCTAAGTGGACTTTTACCTGAAGCCAAAAAACTATCCAAGAAACCAAAAAGTATCCACTCTTAATGTTGGCATCTGGCCCAGAATATCCCTGACAAATGCTAATATTCAATGATTTCTCTGAATTATGTCTCAAATCCCTTCAGTCAGGCTAATGCTGTTAATTTAGCATGCTAGGAATCAAGCAGAAATATGGCCAAAAGTCTTAAATGAAAAAGAATTAAAGATGAAAAAATATTTTTAAAAATCTAATAAGCATCTAAATAGATAATAAACATCATTATTAATCAAAGAAATGAAAATGTTCAATAAGATACCATCACACACTCACTAAAATAACTAGAATGAAAATTTAGGCAATGCTAATTTTTTGAAAGATTTAGAGTAACTGTTAACTATTGTGCTCAATAAGCTATAATATAAATTTGACAGTCACATAGGAGAACTTTTTGGCAGTTTCTAATAATACAATTTAAAATACACATATTCTACATCCTATGAATTTACATGATGAAATATTATACAGTAATAATAATTGGTAATTGCCATACAGAATGACATTGAGGAATATTAAAATATAAAACTACAAACATAATATTTCAAATATAACATTACAAATAACATTATAAGATAGAAAACTACATATTGACTGATTCAAATTTTGTAAAATTTAAAACTTATGAAATGAATATATAATATTTAAAAGCAGAATAGTGGTTATCCCTGGAAAGTAAGTAGAGAATGGAAGATGAATAAAAGGGGTTCTGTGAGTCTGCTAAAATTCTGTTTCTTGACTTGGATGCTGGTTTTACATGTGTGTTTGGTTTGTAAAAATTTATTCAACTGCACACTATGATTTATAGAATTTTCTCTTTTAAAGTATATGCGCATATAAAGTTAAAACATTGGCATGTTAGGGATATTAGGATGTACAAAAAAGTATATTAATTTGTATACATATAAATCAACAGCTATGTGTAAATAAATAGCTACTAATAATGTCAGGCCTATTATTTTAATTAATCTTCACAAGAAATTTTAAAGGTTGCATTAACAGTCTCATTTTAGAGACAAGAGTATTAAGACTTAAAAAAGTTAGTTGGCTTGCGCCCAATGTAATACTGGTAGCAAAAGAACAGAAATGGAATTCAAACTCAGTCATCTCTATCTCCAGAGTTTCTTACCACAATTGCACTAAGCAATAAAAGACATGAATAAATCAAAGGAAGTTTTGTCCTATTGGCAAAAAGAAAGGGCTGAATGACTCAGTTTCAGGCTGAGAACACTGAGTTCGGTATGCTGGTTTCCTTCAGGAATAGAATTTTACACATATGATGAGTTTAGAGTGGCTGTGGACAAATTTAATTATAGTTCACCCAATAACCACCACAGTTGGATAGAATAGGTCCAGTGAACCATATTTTCTTGGCCACAAAATACCTCCCTTACCAATTTCCCATAACACTTAAAATTTCCACAATTAATCATTAGCTCCCCCTTGGGATGAGTAGTAGTTTATCCATTGTATTATAGATGGGGCTCCATGGGGAAATGGAATACAGTGAGGAAGAAACAAGTTACAAAAACGTGGTTGGATCCTAACACCATAAGAAGGTTTGTGCCCAAGATGCCCAACTCTATAGAAATGCAGCCTATAGAAATCGTTAACAAGGATCAATGGAGGGCTTTCATTTTGCCTTCCCATTTGATGCTTAATCTTTCTGCCCTCAGCTTTACTAGATTTGCCATGAGCCTTACTGAATATTCATTTAAGAAATAAACAAAATGTAAAATAGAAATTACGTTTAACCAAAGACAGATTATAAGTCAAATAAGTTGAAGGAACAGACCTTGATTGCAACTTTCCAAACTAGAACATAAGAAAACTTCTCAGGTGAAAGGAACCTTAGACTCATCTTCTTCAATCCCACATGTTACATATAAGGAATAGGAGACCAGGAGGCAAAAGGACCCCAGTTACAGATGAGTTAATAGCAGAGCTAGTGCTCTTCCCATGGGTCACTCTTTTCTTCATGCCTTTCTCCATAAAAAATTAAAGATCACATCTATGAATGTCTGCCGAATACATTCAACTGTGTGAACCTTTACACCGATTTTATCTTTCAAATCTACTATATATGTAACTCATTCTTAAGTGGTAATAGCATATACTTACTGCTTCCCACCTTGCAGACATTTTTCACACATTAACTCACATATATATCATATATATTCAGGTATTAACATATATATGTATTAACTCACATATATTCATGTTACATATAGTAGGTACTGTTACATATGCACATATATGGTATAAAATTATTGCATTGTAACATAACAAAGTATACCACATATGTTAACTCAATCTTCACAAGAATTGTATGAGGTATATACTGTTATTATCATACTAATTTTACAGAAGAAAAGACAAATATAAAAAAGTATTAGAAATTGTCCAAGACCACTCAGATAATAAGGAGCAAAGCCTAGGTTTGGGTCCATCTGTCCATATTCTTACCATTATATTTTATTCTCTTGTCCTTTTCTCAGTCTTCTATCATCCCTCATTTTCCCTCTCTCTAAATTTTGTGTCATGAAGAATTAATGGAAGAAATAAGCTGAATGTTGCCATCATCACTTAACAACCATTATTTCTTTGATAGGGGTTTTGGTACTTAATTTGCCTAGCAAAAATACACTGGTTGAGGGAACATTGGTTTTGAAGTTGTACAGGCTTGGATTGAAATTTTATCTTCACCAATGAACAGCTATGTGACCTGAGAAAATTAGTTTTCTGAATATCAGTTTTCTCTTTGGGTAAATAGAGTTCTCATAATAGTTACTGTCAGAATTAAATGACATAATGCATACAAATGCATTATGTACATAGGTCTAGAGAAGTACCTCACATCTTCATGTCTATTGTTGTCATCTCTAATTCCTCTCCATAAAGAGCTCTTCTTATAGTTTAAATCCCTTGATTATCAATTCAGATAGAAGCAGGAGTTAAACTACATTCACCATGAAGGAAAGGGTGGTTTCAACATAAATCTGTGATTTATACTGATCTAGGAGGAACACATGAGTCATGAGCAGGTTTCCTCACACCAGTTGGGTACGTGTGATGCCCAATAGAGTGAATGTTTAACAATTAAGCTGGTTTTAAATGTGTAGCATGGAAGGAATCAAACTGAATGTCGGTTGTGATTATTCACTTGTACAGTGCCTTAAAGGTAAATTATCAAATAGTGAACGAATTAAGATCATGTAAAAATGTGTTTTCCATTTCTTCAGAGAGCTTTTGGGTTCTTTGGAAAAAAAATCAAACAGAAGGGCTTTATGTATCAGTATGGCCAAATTTTGAAAAAAAATTCTGCTATTTCCCCCAAATGGAGGAAACTAACATTTACTGAGTACCTACTGAATACCATATATATTATTTCAAATAACCGTCACATAGAAATCCTGTATGACATCTGCTATTACTCTAATTTTCTTGATGAGGAAAATGAAACTCAGGGAATTTAACAATGTATTTCTGTCATATAATTACTAAATAATGGAGCTGGGATTGCACTCTGAATCCAATTTAAAAGTTCTTTCAACTAAACCCTGAGATGGTCATTTCTGACAGCTGTGATGACCAGAGAAGTGATGCAATGCAAAACTTATTTTATTATTTATGAATGTGCATAGCAATCTTATATTAAAGACACCCATCCACACTTGCCTGACCTGCTTGTCTACTCCTCTAGACCAAAGTTCTATAAGAGTAGAGGCATTGTCTGATATGTTTATCAATATGTTCCCAACACCCAACTTGGTGCCTGCCACCTAACTACAAGTTCAGTAAATATTTGTTGGATAAAGAAGTGAATGCTGAATTGATTAAAAGAATACAGATTAGCTCCACACTCATATTTTCACAGATGGTGATACTAGAGGAATAGCGGGTGTTTTGTCTGCAGTTTACTATTGCTCGATGACAGAGTGAAGATTAGAAACCCAAAGCTCTGAATAAAAGCCCATTGTTGAGTTTAATGAACCAGGTCAACAGCAGGCTAAAGGACAGGTCCATTATTTAACTTAAGCTGCTGTACTCTTGAAACAGATGTCAATGTGTCATGATTACATGAACAACAGTTGTTTTACATAACACATGACAGAGGTCACAAGTGACCACCACACCATCGCCAGTCAGAGGAGTCCATACATGGTTGCCCCAGCTACTGAAAAGCAGGTTGCAAGACAACCAAATAGAACCCTCCAGTGATCCCCACCACTGCTAAGCCATAGGAACACCAAATTGAAAGACTATCCACACAAGAAAATGCCTTCATAAGGAGCAAAAATCAGGTGAGCAATCACAGTACCAGGTTTTCACATCATAGCAAGGAAAGACACATTGAAAAGGGTAGGAAAAACAGTCTTGAATTGCCCACATTGCCACCTCCATCCCCCAGCAGAAGCTGCACAGCACAGACACAGAATCTGTGTACCTGGAAGAGAGCATAGTGATTGTGGGACTTTGCATTGAAATTCACAGCTGCCCTGTTACAGTGGAAAACATGGAGGCAGAACTCAGCTGGTACCATCAGATGGAACATTTAGACAAGCCCTAGCCAGAGAGGAACTGTCTACCTCAGTGGTGAGAGCCTGAGTTCCAGCTAGCCCCACCACTGTGGGTAAAAGTGCTCTAGGGTCCTAAATAAACTTGAAAGGCAGTCTAGGCCACAAGGACTGCAATTCCTGGGCAAGTCCTGATGCTGTGCTGGGCTCATAACCAGTGCCCTTGGTGGGCACACAACCTAGTGAGACACCATCCGGGGCAACTAAGGGAGTACTTGCGTCACCCCTCCCCCAAACCAGGGCAGTGCAGCTTGCAGCTCCAGGAGAGACTCCTTTCCTCTGCTTGAGGAGAGGCCAGGGGAGAGTAAAGGGAACTTTGTCTTGAAACTTGGATACCAGCTCAACCACAGTGGAATATGGCACCAGGCAAAGTCCTAAGGACTTTATTCCTGGCCCTTGCTTATCGATGACATTTCTAGATACACTGTGGGTCAGAAGGGAACCCACTGCCTTGAAGGGAGGAACCTAGTCCAGGTAGGATTTATCACCTGCTGACTGAAGAGTCCTTGGGCCTTGAATAAACATCAGTGATTGCCAGGCAGTACTTATCACGGGGCTTAAGTGAGACCCAGGGCCATGCTGGCTTTTAGTGTGACCCAGTACATTCTCAGCTGTGGTGGCCATAGAGAGAGACTTCTTCTGTTGAGGAAAGGAGAAGGAAGACTAAGGGGCACTTTGTCTTGCAGCTTGGGTACCAACTTGGCCACAGTAGAGTAGGGCACCAAGCAGGCTTCTGGGGTCCCCAGTTCCAGATCTTGGTTCCTGAAAGGCATTTCTGGACTCACCCTGGCTGGAGGGGTGATCACTGCCATGAAAAGAGATGCAGGCCTAGCTGGGTTCACTATCTGCTGCCTGAAGGGATTTTGTCCTTGAATGAATATCAGCAGTAGCCAGACAGTGGTCACTGTGCACCTTGGGTAAGAAATAGTGCTGTGCCGACTTTGGATCCAACCCAGTGCAGTCCCAGTGGTGGTGGCCACAGAGGTGCTTATGTCACCCCTCCAACAGCCCCAGGCAAATTGGCACAAAGAGAGAAACTTCATTTGTTCAGGGAAAAGTAAAGGAAGAGAAGAAGAGTCTCTGCCTGGTAATCCAGGGAATTCTACTGCATCTTACCAAAACAATCAAGGCAGTAGCTCTACAAGTCTACTGCAAAAGCCACAGTGTTACTGGGCTTGAGGTACCCCATAATGCAGATACAGCTGCAGTGACCAAAGATTTAGATCACAACACTTCATACCTCTTGAATACCTGGAAAGCCTTCCCAAGGACAGATACAAACTACCCCAGACTGCAAAGACTATGATAAATAGCTAACTCTTCAATGCCCAGGCATTGCTGAACATCCACAAGCATCAAGATCATCCAGGAAAACATGACCTCACAAAATGAACTAAATAAGGCATATGTGGCCAATCCCAGAATGACAGACACATGTGACCTTTCAGACAGAAAATTCAACATAGCTATTTTAAGGAAGCTCAGTGGAATTCAAGACAACACAGAGAAGGAATTAAAAATCCTACCAGTTAAATTTAACAAAGAGATTGAAATAATTTTAAAATTAAGTAGAAATTCTGGAGTTGAAAATTTAACTGACATACTGAAGAATGTATCAGTCTTCCAACAGTTGAACTAACGAAGCAGAAGAAATCATTAGTGAGCTTGGAAACAGGCTATTTGAAAACACAGTCAGAAGAGACGAAAGAGAAAAGAATAAAAAACAATGAAGCACACTGACCGGATCTGGAAAATAGCCTCCAAAGGGCAAATCTCAGAGTGATTGGCCTTAAAGTGGCAGAGAAAGAGATAGAGTAGAAAGGGTATTCAAAGGGATAATAACGAGAAAATCTCAAACCTAGAGAAAGATATCAAGTATTCAAGTACAGGACAGTTATAGAACACCAAACAGATTTAACCAAAAGAAGACTACCTCAAAGCATTGACCAATCAAACTCCCAAAGTTCAGGAATAAAGAAAGGATATGAAAAGAAGCAAGAAAAAGAAGTAAGTAACATACAAACAAGTTCCAGTATGTCTGGCAGCAGACATCTCAGTGGAAACCTCTCAGGCCAGGAGAAGGTGGCATGACATATTTAAAGGGCTAAAAGAAAAGAAAAAAAAAAAAACTTTCGTTGTAAAATAGTGTACCCAGCAAAAATATCTTTCAAACATGAAGGAGAAAATATTTTCCCATACAAAGAAAAGCTGAGGGATTTCATCAATATCAGGCCTGTCCTATGAGAAATGCAGTTCTTCAGCCTGAAAGAAAAAGATGTTAAGCAAGAAAAATCATCTGAAGGTACAAAATCCACTGAAAACAGCAAGTACACAGACAAACTCAGAATATTATAACATTGTAATTGTGTTATATAAAGTACTCATATCTTGAGTAGAAAGACTAAAAGATAAACCTATCAAAAATAAGAATTGCAACATCTTTTCCAGACATAGTATAATAAGGAATAAATAGAAACGACTAAAAGTTTAGAATTGGGATGAATTGAGTTAAAATGTCAAATTTGTATTAGTTTTCCTCTCTGCTCATTTGTCTGCTTGTTGTTTTGTTCGTTTTGAAATCAGTGCTGTCATCAGCTTAAAATAATGGGTTATAAGATGTTGTTTGCAAGCCTCATGGTAACCTCAAATCAAAAAACCTACAGCACATATGCAAAAAAATTAAAAGCAAGAAATTAAAACATACCATTAGAAAAAAAATTTCCTTCACAGAAAGGAAGATGGGAAGAAAAGAAGGAAGAAAGAGAAGACTGCAAAACAACCAGAAAGCACATAATAAAATCGCAAGAGTACATCTTTACTTGTCAATAATAACATTGGATGGAAATAAACTAAAGTCTTCAATCAAAAGACAGAGAGTGGCTGAATGGATTAAAAAAAAAAAAGACCAAATGTCTGTTGCCTACAAGGAACACACTTCACCTATGTATACCCATAGGCTAAAAATAAAAAAGTAGAAAAATATATTCCATGCAAATGAAAACCAAAAAAGAGCAGGAGGAGCTATATTTATGTGGTATGAAAGAGATTTCAAGACAAAATTAGTGATGGACTAAGAGCTCCAGCTGGGGAAGTGCCACTGCCAAGCCTGCAGCCTGACGCCCTCTCAGTAGTGCCTGCATTGGGTGTCGCAGCACCTGTCTGAGCACTGGGCACACCCATGGGCAGGCTCAGCTCCCACCCAGCCCTTCCATCTTGGCTGGTTGCTTGGAGCCTGCACTGCCACTGCTGCCCTTTCTCTCAGGCCACACAGCCGAGTAAACAGCCACAAGCTACATCGACAGTGCCCATGTTCTGCTGCTGAGCCACCATGGAGTCACTCAGCCCTTGGAGCCTAAATGTACACAGTCCTGCTCTCAGACATACCACCATTAGATTTAATAGTCAGTTTTCATCAATACTAATTTTCAGCTATGGAATCAAATATATACGGCCCTACTCTGGGACACACCTCCACTGGATTTAATAGACATTCCTCACTAACACTTTCAGCTGTGGAATTGCAGACAGTTGATGACAAAGGAATGACATTGCAAATGAATGTCAAGTGAGGGGAGCAGAATGATGCCCAAGGGTAAAAGTTCTAAAACATGATAAGAATTTTCTCTCAGTGATGACATGGCAGATAAATAAACTAGGAAAAAAAATGATAAGATGAAGTTTTTTTAACCAAGACCTCAAAGCTGGACTAGAGTGTTGGAGGGAAGGAAGTAGAGAGCAAGCCACCAAGCAGAAGCTGCTCTTCACCATGGGGGCCAATGGAGAGTAGAAGGACTCAGATACAGATGCCTCCAGCCCAGTCTCTGTTGTGGGACTGCAAGGCTGATACACTCCCTGAAGCACCACGGCATGAGGTGGAGGTTCCTACAGCCAAGAAGAAAGAGAAGCAGGGTTCTGAGAAGAGGATTAAGAAGGAACCTGTCATCCAGAAGTCCAGCCTGCTATTTGGCATGGGGCTATCTGGGATCCAAGTCAGCTACCTCATCTCTGAACACCAGCAGGTGGTTCTTCTCATGCAGATGACAGCCAAGGAGTCTGAAAACAGCCCAGAGGACAAAACACCAAATCACCCCTCCCAGTCTACAGTGTGTTGGAAGGGAATAGCTACCTCTGCCTCAAAAAACAAAGATAAAGAGAACAAGAGAAACGAACAAGGAGAGACCTTTCTGCACTGAGCTGCCATCCGAAGGGATATCCAGAATATCAAAGGGCTCATATGTGAGTGAATGGAATCAACACCAAGGACTTCACAGGCTGGACAGTGCCACATGAAACATTTAACCAGGGATATTACAAGGTTGCAAAGCAGCCACTGGCCCCAGGTACAGAGGTGAACACCAAAGGCCTGGACGGTAATACGCCTTTGCAGAACACCACCATCAACAGGCATGACAAGGTTGGCATCTTCCCTTGGCCCTTCACATGTCTGCCCTGTCCTGATGTCTGGGTCATTCTGTAGCTTCATGTTCCCCTATCCTAACTAGTCTCATGGTGCTGGGCTAGTAAGTAAGTTTCATGGTGCTGGGCTGAGGAAGTACATTTTTGCCTCCCGGACCTCAAAGGCCAGCTGTCCCCTCTATCTTCCCCCAGCTTTCTCACCTTGGATCAGCACCTGAACAGCCTCTCATAGTATTCACAGCAAGCACCATCTAAAAAAAGGCTTGTATCCATGAGACATGTAGGTCTGGTTGTGTTTTATCAGGCGAAGGATTACACCAAGTGGAAGGAGGGCTGGAGGGGTTGCTGCTGGTCCCTCTCTTTGTTACTGTGGGACTGTTAGACCTGCAAGGCAGATCCATCCAAGTCTGGAATGAGGAAATACCATTCCACAGGTATAGCCAGTGCATAGGATGATAGAATCAAGATTAGACAAAATGACCATTATAACCAGCCGAGGAGCAGTGAGCACTAAGAGGACTCAGCCTTCATGGGGAAGTGACTGCTTCCAGGTCTGAAGCAAGGAATAACATGATGTATTCAAAACCCTCTGTCCTGCTGGAAAGGAGGGCTGGTAGTCACAGGTGGGAGTGTCTTAAGTCATCACCAGAGCTCTGTGAAGAGCCCCCTGGCCATAGACAGTATAGTTGGAGTGTGGTAAGGACAAGGCCAGGGGGACAAATGAGGCCACATTTGCTTGCATCCATCATACTTTATGGCAAGTCATGCCTGGCCATTGTGGGAGATACTGGAATCCACAGCACCTAGGGTGTAAAAAGCATTTGCGAAATGACAAGTCTCTGTGGGGGATGGAGGGGACTCTGAATTAAAGATTTCTGTGACAATCAGGGAAATCTGAACTGATTCCATATTTGATGTTAAAAAAATTCCCATTAAATGTTTAGGTAAGATAATGGCATTATGGTTTGTTTTGCTTGTTTTTATAAGGACCCTTCCATAGAAATGTACTGAAAAAGTCTATGCAATGTGATTTGCTAAACAATACCCAGAAAGCAGATAGGTGTGAGTGGAATAGCACTGGCTGTGGGCTGACAGGTGATGCAGCTGGGGCAGGGGGCATCCTTTGAGTTTTTATATTTTTGTAACTATCACTTTTAAACTTTTTTTAAAAGACTCTGTCAAAGACTCTGTAAACATGGTGAGGTAAACAAGATAATGGTCCCCAAGTGCCTATGTCACGACCCTGGAAGGTATGGGTATGTGACCTCACATGGGAGATTATCCAGGATTATCTGGGCTGGCCTAGGGTAATCACATGGGTCCTTGAAGTTTAACAGCTTTTCCTGGCTGAGCCACAGCAATACCAGAAGAAGCTGAAGACATTAGAGCCTGAGGTCCCTCCTCAGGCTTCTTCTGGTATCTGGCCTTGCTGGCCTTGGAGTAGGAGGCCAAGGAATGTGGTGTCCTCTAGGGGCTGGGAACAGGAACCTCAGTCCCGCTCCTGCCAGCACCTTGACATTAGCCCAGTTAGGGAGGCAGATTTTGGACCTCTGACTTCCAGAATTGTAGCCTAAGAGTGCAGTGATTTGTTGTAAGTTGCAATAGAAAACTCATACACATAAAAACTATGTGCTGATTAAACAACATAAAATATAATATACTAAATAAAAATAGAGTATGTGTATGACAAGACTCTATATTAAACCTCATTACAGATTCTTTTACTGCACTAATCTCAGACTGAAATAAAGTTGAGATGAAATTTAATATTTGTACTTGAGTTATGTGTGTCGCTGTCCTGGGTGTATGAAACATAGTTTGCTGATGATAAACAGCTGGACACAGCTCTGGAAGTGTCATCATGGGTGTTCCTGCCACTAATATTACCACTCTTATGCTTGTAAAGCCAAGCAAGGAAGATACTATCTTACATTATAATGTAAATGAAAATGAAAAATAAACCAGCTTACAAAACTTGGAAAAAGAAGAAAATGTATAAAAAGAGACAAAGAAGGTCATTATGTAATGATAAAGGGGTTAATTCAGCAAGAGGATATAATAATTATAAATATATATGCACCCAACACTGGAGCCTCTAGATATAAAAAGCAAATATTATTAGAGCTAAAGCAAGAGATAAATCCCAAGACAATAATAGCTTCAACACCCTACTTCCAGTATTGGACAGATCATCCAGACAGAAATCAGCAAAGAAATATTGGATTTAATCTGCACTATCGCATAAATTGACGTAATAGATATTTACAGAACATTTCTTCCAATGGCTGCAGAATGCATATCTTTCTCCTCGGCACATAGATCATTCTCAACGATAAACCATATGTTATGCCACAAATAAGTCTTTAAATATTCAAAAAAATTGAAATAATATCAAATATCTTTTCTGACCACAATGGAATAAAACTAGAAATCAATATCAAGAGGAATTTCAGAAACTATACAAATATATGGAAATTAAACAATATGCTCCTGAATGACTAGAGGGTCAATGAATAAATTAAGAAGAAAATTAAAAATTTTATTGAAATAAAAATAGAAATACAATATACCCAAACCTATGGGATACGGTGAAAGCAGTAGTAAGAGGAAAGTTTATAGCAGTAGACACCTACATCAAAAAAGTAGAAAAACTTCAAATAAACAACCTAACGATGCACCTCAAAGAATTAAAAAAGCAGAAGCAAACCAAATCCATACTTAGTCAAAGAAAAGACATAACAAAGATTAGAGCAGAAATAAAGAAACTGAAATGAAGGAAAACAACACAAAAGATCAATGAAACAAAAAGTTGGTTTTTTGAAAAGATAAAGTTGAAAAACCATTAACAAGACTCAAATAAATAAAACCAGAGAAGAAAAAGGAGGCAGTACACCTGATACTACAGAAATTCAAAGGATCATTAGAGACTACTATGAGCAACTATATGGCAATAAATTGGAAAACTTAGAAGAAATAGATAAATTCCTAGACACATACAATCCACTAAAATTGAACCAGAAAGGGACTCAAAACCTGAGTAGACCAACAATAAGTAATGAGATCAAAGCCCTAGTAAAATGTTCCTGCAAAGAAAAGCCCAGTACCCAATGGATTCATTGCTGAATTTTACCAAACACTTAAAGAACAACTAATACCAATCCTACTCAAACTATTCAAAAAAATAGAGCAGTACAGAACACTTCCCAACTCTTTCTATTAGACCATTATTACCTAGATACAAAAACTAAAGACATCAAAAAAAAGAAAATGACAGACCAATATCCCTGATGAATATTGATGCAAAAATCCTCAACAAAATAACAAATCAAACTCAACAACACATTAAAAAGATAATTCATCATGACCAAGTGAGATTTATCCCAGAGATGCATGGATGGTTCAACATATGCAAATCAATCAATCTGATACATCATATAAACAAAATGAAGGACAAAAACCATATGATCATTTCAATTGATGTTGAAAAAGCATTTAATTCTCTAAAGAATGTCAATGGTAGTTTAATAGGAATAGCATTGAATCTATAAATTACTTCAGGCAGTATGGCCATTTTCACGATATTGATTCTTCCTGTCCATGAGCATGGAATATTTTTCCATTTGTTTGTGTCCTCTGTGATTTCCTTGGGCAGTGGTTTGTAGTTCTCCTTGAAGAGGTCCTTCACTTCCCTTCTTAGCTGTATTCCTAGGTATTTTATTCACTTTATAGCAAGCGTGAATGTGAGTTCATTTATGATTTGGCTCTCTGCTTGCCTGTTGTTGGTGTACAGGAATGCTTGTGACTTTTGCACATTGATTTTTTATATTGAGACCTTGCTGAAGTTGCTTATCAGCTTAAGAAACTTTTGGGCTGAGATGATGGGGTTTTCTAGATATAGGATCATGTCATGTGCAAACAAAGACAATTTGACTTCACCTCTTTCTATTTGAATATGGTTTGTTTCTTTCTCTTGCCTGATTGCCCCGGCCAGAATTTCCATACTATGTTGAATAGGAGTGATGAGAGAAGGCATCCTTGTCTTGTGCTGGTTTTCAAGGGGAATGCTTCCAGCTTTTGCCCATTTAGTATGATATTGGCTGTGAGTTTGTCATAAATGGCTTTTATTATTTTGAGGTATGTTCCTTCAATACTTAGTTTATTAAGAGTTTTTAACATGAAGGGATGTTGAATTTTATCAAAGGCCTTTTCTGCATCTATTGAGATACTTATGTGGGTTTTTTTTTTTTTAGATCCGTTTATGTGATGAATTACGTTTATTGATTCGTGTATGTTGCACCAGCCTTGTATCCTGAGGTTGAAGCCAACCTAATTGTGGTGGATAAGCTTTCTGATATGCTGCTGTATTCGGTTTGCCAGTATTTTATTGAAAATTTTTGCATGTATGTTCATCAGTGATATTGGGATATAGGTTTTCTTTTTTTGTTGTATCTCTGTCAGGTTTTGGTATGAGGATGATGCTGGCCTTATAGAATGTGTTAGGGAGAAGTCTCTCCTTTTCAATTGTTTGGAGTAGTTTCAGAAGAAAGTGTATCAGCTTTGTACTTCTGGTAGAATTCAGCTGTAAATCCATCTGGTCCTCGGCTTTTTGGGTTTTTGTTTTTTTGTTGTTGTTGTTGGTTGTTGTTGTTGTTTGTTTGTTTGGTAGGCTCGTTGCAGCACTATTCACAATAGCAAAGACATGGAATCAACCCAAATGCCCATCAATGATAGACTGGATAAAGAAAATGTGGTACATATACACCATGGAATACTATGCATCCATAAAAAGTAACAAGATCATGTTCCTTACAGGGACATAGATGGAGCTGGATGTCATTATCCTAAACAAACTAATGCGGTAACAGAAAACCAAACACCACATGTTCTCACGTATAAGTGAGAGCTGAACAATGGGAACACATAGACACCGGGAGGGGAACTACACACACTGGGGTCTGTCAGGGAGTGAGGGGAGGGGAGGGAGAGCATTAGGAAAAATAGATAATACATGCTGGGCTTAATTACTAGGTGGTGGGTTGATAGGTGCAGCTAACCATCATGGCACATGTTTACCTATGTAACAAACCTGCTCATCCTGCACTTGTACCCCATAACTTAAAAATTAAAATTAAAAAAGAAAAAAAAGAAATTAAAATAAACAATGTGATGTTGGTCACTGACTCAAAAAGAAAGCACTTAATAAAATACAATATCCCTTGATGATTAAAAAACTCTCAAAAAACTAGGCATAGAAGGAACATATCTTAACATAAGAAAGGCCATATATGACATACCCATAGCTGATATCATACTGAATGGGAAAAAAGTGAAAGCCTTTTCTCTGAGATCTGGAACACACCAAGGATGCTTACTTTTACCACTGTTATTCAACATAGTACTGGAAACCCTAGCTAGAGCAATCAGACAAGGGAGAGAAATAAAAGACATCCAAATTGGAAAGGAAGAAGTCAAATTATCCTTGTTCGAAGACTACATAATCCTATAAAACCCTAAAGACTTCCCCAAAACCTATTAGAACTGATAAACAAATTCAGTAAAGTTGCAGGATACAAAATCAACACACAAAATAGTGGAATTTCTATATACCAACAGCAAACAATCTGAAAAAGAAATTAAGAAAGTAATTCCACTTACAATAACTACAAATAAAATAAAATATCTGGAAATAAACTTAACCAAAGAGGTGAAAGAACTCTACAATGAAAACTATAAAACAATGATGCAAAATCTTGAAGAGTTCACAAAAAATGAGAAGATATTCCATAGTCATGAATTGGGAGAATCAATATTGTTAAAATGTCCATACTACCCAAAACAATCTACAGATTCAATGCAATCCCTATCAAAATACCAATGACACTCTTCACAGAAATAGAAAAATGATCCCATGATTTATACGGAACCACAAAAGACCTAGAGTAGCCAAAGTCATACTGACAAAAAAAGAGCACAACGGGAGGAATCATATTATCTGACATCAAATTATGCTATACAGCTATAGTAACCAAAACAGCATGGCACTGGAAGAAAAAGAGACAAATAGACCAATGAGACAAAATAGAGAACCCAGAAATAAATCTACACATCTACATTAAACTCATTTTCAACAAAGGTAGCAAGAACATACATTGGGGGAAAAGATAGTCTTCTTAATAAATGGTGCTGGGAAAATAAGTATCTATATGCTGAAGAATGAAACCAGACTCTATCTCTTGCCATGTGCAAAAAACAAATCAAAATGGATTAAAAACTTAAATCTAAGACCTCAAACCATGAAACCACTGTAAGAAAACATTGAGGAAGCTCTCAAGGACATTGGTCTGGGCAAAGATTTCTTGAACAATACCCCAAAACACAGGAAAACAAAGCAAAAATCGACCAATGAGATCACATCAAAGTAAAAAGCTTCTGCATAACAAAGAAAAGAATCAACAAAGTGAAGAGACAACCCACAGAATGGGAGAAAATATCTGCAATCTATCCATCTGACAAGGGATTAGTAACCACAATATATAAGGAGCTCAAACAAATCTACAGGAAAAAAATCTAATAATCTGATTAAAGAATAGGCAAAAGTTCTGAATAGACATTTCTTAATAGAAGACATACAAATGGCAAACAAGTATATGAAAAGGTGCTCATCATCATTGGTCATCAAAGAAATGCAAATTAAAACTACAGTGAGATATCATCTCACCCCAATTAAAATGGCTTTTATCCAAAAGACAGGGAATAACAAATGCTAATGAGGATGTGGAGAAAAGGGAACCCTTGTACACTGTTGGTGGGAATGTAAATTAGTACAACCAATATGGAGAACAGTTTGGAGGTTCCTCAAAAAAATAAAAATAGAACTACCATATAATCCAGCCAATCCGCTGCTAGATAAACCCAAAAGAATGCAATTCAGTATATCAAAGAGATACCTGTACTACCATGTTTGTTGCAGCACTATTCACAATAGCCAAGATTTGGAAGCAACCTAAGTGTCCATCAACAGATGAATACATAAAGAAACTATGGCACATATACACAATGGAGTACTATTCAGCCATAAAAAAATAGATCCTGTCATTTATTCCAACATAGATAGACCTGGAGGTCATTACATTAAGTGAAATAAGTCAGGCACAGAAAGAAAAAGTTTGCATGGCCTCACCCATTTGTGGAAGCTAAAAGTTAAAACAATTGAATTCATGGAGACACAGAGTAGAAGGATGGTTACCAGAGGCTGGAAGGAGAGTTGGAAATGGAATGAGGATGGTTAATGGATACAAAATATAGTTACATAGAATGAATAAGATCTAGTATTTAATAGCACAACAGGGTGACTGCAGTTTACAATAATTTATTGCACATTTTAAAATAACTAAAAGAGTAATAATTGTATGGTTTGTAACATGATGAAATGATAAATGCTCGAGGTGATGGATACCGCATTTACCCTGATATGATTATTACCCATTGGATGCCTGTATCAAAATAACTCATGTACCCCATAATATATGCAATACTATGTACCCATAAAATTAAAAAGAAAGACAGAAAAGCAGTCTGCAATAAAAATCCAAAGAATATATTATCTCTCATTTCATTCTTCTCAAAAGACAATAGTGTTCTGCAATTCACTCTTCTTTTCCTCTACAACTGGGCAGCAAGCAGGGCTATTCACTCAATCTTCTAGGCATCAAAGTGGGAGAGAAAAGTATTTTTCATTCTTGTTATGAAGCATTATCAAGAGACTATTCAGTGGTACTTACTATTTCCCAAAATTGTACTGACATTTAAGGGGTAGGTAGAGAAATAAGAATCCACAAAAGAAATTGAAGGAGCAGCTAGATAATGAGAAGGAAAGCCAAGAGATCATTGTCCTCTAAGTCAAGGTTGCAAAGCATTTACAACATTTCTCTTTATAGTAGAAGGAAATGAGCAACAATATCAAATTCAGCAAGCTGAGAGCTTAAGTAAATGTGGAGAGACAACTATTATATATACCTGCTGGGAAGTCATAGAAACCTTGGAAGAGAGCTGGTCTGGCGTAGTACAGATGTTGATTTGTTATTCTGAGTCTTCCATGGACTGCACTCCTTAGAAGCAGATCTGAATGTTTTGGTCCCCACAGTACCTAGGACAGCACCTGGAATGTAAGAGGCACTTATAAATGTTCGGCAAATAAATGAACTAAAACAAAGTAAAGTATGTAGTGGATTTGGAGGGAAAATATCCCAATGACATTTAAAATAGATTGTAATAAGATGCACCAATATTTTCTTATTTAAATCACTAAGTCTAAAATTATTACCACATATTTAGCTTCTTCCCCGAAGGCCCTGAAGCCAAAATAACTCAATTCCTAAGGAGAACATGTAATTTACCGCCTACAAAGATAAAGTCTCATACATTAGAAGCAACCCTAAGTTTCTGTGCTTAGAGTGACCTTTAGAGTTGCCAAAGTGATGTCATTAGTGTTACAGTTTTATGCAAGATTAGGCATGTCATTATGTGTTAAATAGTTCCATGGGCTCCTGCTTGCTCATTTAATAAAGCAGAGTTCATTAAGATTATCCCAAATGCGTAACTCAGGGCCACTGACACTAGAAAACTGCAACCACTTCGTTCTTTTCCTACCCCATATCTCACTTGCCCTTGCAGCTGTCACCTTGAGGCCTCAGCACTGGTAGGAAGTGAGAAGCCACTGCGAAGTGGCACCCAGCAGAAGCTTCTAGAAACAGAAAGAGTATCCATAAATAATAAAACTTAAATGAAATCAGAACCTGAGAGGTTATAGTCGTGTTTCTTGGCTGCCCATCACAATTACCTGGACAGCTTCCAAAAATACATTAATGCCAGAGACCCACCCCCAGAGGTTCTCATTGGTCTTGAGTGAGACCCAGGCATCAGTATTTTTTAAAAGTTCTTCCAGATAATTCTAATGTGTGGCCAGCATGTGTGACCAGCATTCAGAGGCACTGTCTTTATGTTTTTCTCTCTCAGAATGGGTATCAGAACTTAATGCTAATGAGAAAGTACTTCAGATTTTATCACCCTATATCTCGGAAAACCACTTTTCCTCTATTGAGTGCCACTGACCCATAAGAAAAAAAAAAAAAAAGTCAATAGTCTAAATGTACAAGCACAAAGTGACTTAATCGAATTTTTTTACAAAACGAAAAAATTCATCCATTTGTTTTAATAATGGGCTGAAAAGAAGTAACCTATTGGTTAGTGTGTGCCACTAACCAATTATTATGTTATTATGTTATTATGTTTCATGGTCTACTTTAAACACTTTTACATGTATTGTTTTATTTAGTCTCCCAAGCAACGTAGAAAGGCAAATATTATTATTCCCATTTTTACGGTCAAGGAAACAAAAACTCAGAGATGTTAAATTGACTTGTCCAAAGTCACAGAGTTGGCATATGGTGATGCCAGGAGGCAAACAAACAAATGGCTCCATCTGCTGCTCTCACTCATCTCTTTCCATCAGGCCATGCTGCCCTATCTAAAGAAAACCTTAGTGAATGATACTTCACCAAGCAATAGAAATTTTCTCTCCAAGCCAATGAAAGGGATAGATGGAGCTGGACAATCAAGAGAAGGAAAGAAAAGAAGTAGAGTAAGAAGAATGAAATTCAGGGCAAGCTAAGAGAAGGGTCAGAAAGGAGATATCAACTGCACCCAGCAGATGAGTCACAGTGCATGAGGCCAAAGTCATACTAAATGGCCACATTTCCCAATAGCTACTTAGATGGTAAGCATCTAAGTAGCAGCAGATACAACCAGTGTGTTACCATGTGTCCTGGATTGTGCTGTAAGGGTGCATAAGACACAGTCCTGCCCTACAGATGCTTATAACCTACCATGGGAGGCAGATTTGCACACAAACAGGATAGATTTTGCCTTGCCTTAGCAGAAGTAAGTACCGAGAACTGGGAGCAGAGATGAAGAAGCTGTTCATATGGGTCAGAGAAGACTTCACAGAAGAGGGTCATCTGAGATGGCTTTGAAACAGGGTAACTCATTCACCATGAAGACAGAAGGAATGGCCGAACTGAATCATGGAAATAGAAACTAGCAAGGTGTATGTTTGAGAAATGGAAAGGGCCCTTTATAAATTTCTGAGACAGGGAAATTATCCCATTCTCACTGACTCCCTCCTTTTACTCAGGGCTGAGATTGTGTCTTCTAGCTTTGAATTTTTATGTCACACTCATCTGCAGTTATATAGGAATGGTTCTGCCAGGTTCACTCCAGTTCCTAGATCATTTAATGGTGGAATTAGATTCAGGTTTCCTCTCCTCACTGCCCACAGCTCTGTGCAGCCACTATACAACGCTTATCTCTGTTTTATGTTAGGATTCCAAATTATAAAATTGTATAAAGAAGTTTCTTTTTTGGTCTCTATATCCCTATCCTGATCACAATTCAAATGATAAGTTTCTTGTCCTATAAAATGAGCAAAATTGAATTAATTTCTTAAGGTGTTCAGAAAGGCTGTCTTTGAGCTGGGAAAGAACTTCCAAGCCAGCTTCCATTAACACATTTGGAATTCTAGGTGTTTCTTTGAAGCCTGGAAATTTTTTTTTAACCTGCACAGAACCTTTACACTATTGCCTTTAAAGCAGCTACTTCCTTTTGTTTTAATTAACAATGACTTTAGCAGGTTTTAAGTAATGGTTTGTCTTTATGAAAGAAAACTAGGGTGGAAACACTCCAAATCCACTTTTTGGGATAAACTGAGGATCATTAAGTCCTTTCCAACAAGATTTAGACAGTTCATTAGAATAAATATATATTTCATCTCCCACTTTCTATATCATCTTAAAACAGAGCAAAGGTACAGTGCTGGAATAGTGACACACAGTCTGAAAAATATTCTAAATGTACTGAAATCATTGCAGTGCCTTTCACTTTGTAGTTTCAAAACATTTATAATTTGTATGATGTGTCTATTAAATGCTGCCTAATAGCCAGGAACAGGACAGCACTCAGGAATTTATTGGTTTACTTAGACTCAAATTGTGACCAAACCCTGTGAAGGAATGACTAAAGCAATCAGAGGATTCCACTGGAGTCCAAGTTGAAATAACTTCTTGAAAGTTTAAGCCAATCCTCATTCTTATGAAGTAATTCATTCAATTTAGATTAAAAGTATTCTTATTTCCTGAAAGTTAACTGGTTTTAATAATGGATGTAGTCCCTATTCTATCTGATATTTTAGAGATGCTCAAAAAGAAACATAAATGACTTTAAACAACCCAGACCTAAGCCATTTAAACAGACAGCAGATTTAATTTCTATGTCTTTCTAAATCTAGAGTCTAGGACATCCATTCAGGCGAATCCTTTGATTCCTGCCATCATCCTAGAACAAGGGTAGATGTATGAATTCTTGCATCTATACTGGTTACTAAACTCCCAGCCTCTGTTGTACCTCCCACAGTCTCTGTTACTCATAGCTCTGATGCTGACCCAAGGGTTATAAAAGGAGATCAATTCCCAGACCTAATCCCAGAAAGTAAACACACAACAACATAGTATATGCTTAGATCCATTCTTCCATTTATTGAATCACAAAATATTGGCGCTGAGAGGAATCTTAGAAGCTAACAGTTTCAAACTCTCCATGGTACAGAGTAAGCCCTAGAGATGTTAAGTGACTTTCTCAAGGTCACACAGCTAGTTAGTGACAAAACTGGGCCCATAACCAACCACTTACTATGAGTGTATGCTCTGATCCCTTGCTACTCAGTGTTGTCTGCAGACCAGCAATATCAGCATCACTTGAGAGCTTGTTAGAAAGGCAGGCTCTCAGGCTCCACCCAAGACCCTCTAAAGCAGAATTTGCATAGTAACAATGTTTTTTTTTTAAACAGGGTGTCCCTGTGTCATCCAGGCTGGAGTGGTGCAGTGACACAACCACGGCTCACTGCAGCCTGGAACTCCCAGGCTAAATCTATCCTCCCACCTTAGCCTCCTGAGTAGCTGGTACTACAGGCACACACTACGACACGTGGCTAATGTTTTTTATTTTTAATTTTGTGTAGAGATGGGATCTTGCTATGTTGCCAGGTCTGGTCTCAAATTCCTGGACTCAAGTGATCCTCCCTACTAAGCCTCTCAAATTGCTGAGATTACAGGCATACGCCACCACAACTGGCCCAAATCTTTAGGTCATTCCTATGCACATTACAGAGCTGAAGCCAAGCCAGGCACATTGGCAAGCACCTGTAGTCCCAACTACTGGGGAAGTTGAGGAGGTAGGATTTATTTTATCTAGTTAGTTAGTTAGTTAGTTAGTTAGTTAGTTAGTTAGTTAGTTTTGAGATGGAGTCTCGCTCTGTCACCCAGGCTAGAGTGCAGTGGCGAGATCTCGACTCACTGCAAGCTCCGCTGCCCGGGTTCAAGCCATTCTCTTGCCTCAACCTCCCAAGGAGGTGGGACTACAGGCACCCACCACCACGCCGGCTAACTTTTTCTATTTTTAGTAGAGACAGGGTTTCATCATGTTAGCCAGCATGGTCTCGGTCTCCCGACCTCATGATCCGCCTGCCTCGGCCTCCCAAAGTGCTGCGATTACAGGCATGAGCCACCGGGCCTGGCCAGAGGTAGGATTTCTTGAACTCAGGAGTTTGAGGATGCAGTGAGCTATGATTGTGCACGGGAATAGCTGCTGCATTTCTGCCTGCGAAATGTAGCAAGTTCTCATCTCTAAAGAATATATTTTTAATTTAAAAACTAAAAGAATTGAAGGCAAGTAGATGTTGGTTTGAAGCATGGTTCTACCTCTTCCAGCTGTAAGCAAAAATCTCAAACTCCTGAAAGCATCATTTAGAATCTGGAAATGATATCACTACCCACCTTGCAGAGTTTTCATTGTGTAAGCATAACATAGATATATGCATATGCATTTCATGAAATATGTATGTGCATAAATAACATATTCAAAGTGCATGGCATATAGTAGAGAATATGGTATACAGTAGCTAATGTTAATTCCCGTCTCATGCTTATCATTAATTTTGTGCTTAACCATACTGAAAGCCACTAATGACTATGCATCCATGAAGGAATCACTAGTCTTCCTTCCTTGGTTCTAATGTGTTAAATATCATTTTAACTTTTATATATGATTAAGACTTCTTTATTTAATGTTCCTAACTCCCAAGAAAATTATTATTGTGTGGAAACAAATAATAATAGCTAACTACTTTTAGTGCTGTGCTTAGAGAGGAAAGAACATCTGCCAAAGCCAAGTCATAATAACAATTAAAAAAAAAAAAAAAGCCCACGACATTCTTAATATATCTTGAGTCTAGATCCTACAAACCTGGTTTCTCCAGAAGCCAGAGAGTATCAGCTGCCACTGATGCTGTAATTTTCTTAGGCAGAGACTCAACTGCCGTGGGCAGATGCCACAACAGCAGCAAAAGTGGGGCATGGTTAAAAGATGACATTTCATCACCAACATGTCACACTTGTCAGCATTTAAAAAAAAAAAAAAGATTGAAAAGAAGAAGTCAAATTTTAGTATCCAAATCTGAACTAAAGTTTTGGAAAAATACAGCATAGTAAAGAGTGTGAAACTGTACCAAAGTGATATTTTGAAGGAGATATTTTGGGGAAAATGTGACTTTAACATCAATTAGAAAACCATGTTTTCCTAAGGCAGTAATTCTCAATCCCAGCGGTGCATTACAATCAGCTAAGGAAGCTTTAAAAAGATTGAATGCAAATTTCTGAGAGAGGACCAGGCTCCAGTGCTTTTTCAAAAATTCCCAGTCAATTTTAATATGCAGCCGGGATTGAGAACCACTGCCCCTATGGCATCACAACCCTGTTGTTAAGTAAGAGTCCATCCACTGAGAGCTCTTCATTGCTGTTAACTTCAGTGTGTATCTCTTCTAGGTCTTTTTGCCATTCCTCCAGGACATCCACCATAAGGAAAGGAGACCCTGGACCAACATTCTCTAAGATGTTTATATGGACCAGTGGCCGGACCTCTTCATCTTATAGACATGATGAAAAAAGGTAAATGCACTGGGATTCTGGGAACTCTTCAGAAGCATTTAACCTGACTTTCCAAAGAGGATACTGACAGGAAAGTAGTAGGCAACTGAGCCTTGTGCTTTGCAATGTGCGGATGGACTCTACACTACAGGAGTAGGGTTTCAGACACTTCGGCCTTCCTTCTCTTTTTACTTTACATGTTTGCTTTCAGCACATACCCTTGCAAAAGTTGTTCCCTGTCAGAAATTCCCATGTCACAAGCTCTTTGCTTAGCTAACTCCAGCTCTGCCTTCAGATACCCAATGTGAACCACCACTCCCATCAGCCTTTTTAGCCAAACAGACTGTGTTGTTGAATTTCCAGCACCTAGCACTGTACCTGGCACACGGCGCTCAATAAGTACTGAGCACCAAATGTATTAATAATAATTTGTTAACTGAATTAATTTTATTAATTAACAATAAAAATTAAATAATAAAATATAATTAATAAAATAATAAATACCGAGAACCACTGGCAATTCAGTTTCTTCTTCCAAAGTGATGAAAACTGCATTTCTGGGCACTGGACATATGGCAGGGAAGGAAAACAGAAACTATGAGAGGAGGAAAAGAGGACAGACAAATCCACTGAGCCCTCAAAAATCATTGGAAGAATAGTCTGGGGGAAGGGAAAAATGAGGGAATAAGAAGAAAGATAAAGGGCAAAGGCAGCATTAATAAAAGACAAGATGACCATTGTGCAACTCAATCCAGTCCTCTCACTTGGGTTTAGGGAGTAAATGTATTCATAAAATTCTCTAGTCATTTTTAAATATTTAGTCTTCCTCTTTCCCATGACCTTGCACTATTATTTGGGTTAAGTGAAGCTAAATTTTAAGTATAACTGCCTTTACCAGCATATTGCAACAGAAGCAAGTTGCAAATCAGGCAGAATCTGATAGAAATCAGGATAGATTTGGTTGAAGGAAATTTGTGAAAAACTGATACAATAAAATTAAAATTAAATAAAATTAAAATTACAATTGATAAAAGTTGGTAAGGCACAAGGAGAAGAATCTGAAGGAGGTTTGCCTGAATACTGTTTTCAGAGCTTATACTTTTATTTTCTTCTAAAACCTCAATTGCCTCACAGATAAAATTATTTTAAAATTTCAAAAGCAAAGTTGTTCTTCACAATAATTATATATTACAGCAAAAATTGGGAAGCAACTTGAAAATTCACAATAGAAAATCTGCTAAATAAATCACTGAATGTAATATACCACTTAGCACTTTAAAATGCTTTGACATAATATTAACTGAAAAAAGCAAGTTGAAAATTTGCATACAAACTATGATTGCAGCCACAAAAAATATACATAGGCAAAAGCCTGGAAGAAATAGCATGGTTTTTACTGCTCTACTTTCCAAATGCTTTGTAATATCTTGTTACCTTAATTATGGAAAAAAATAATTATATGATATTTAACTAAAATTATAGCCCAGAAGGCAACTAATGTTGCCTTGTCAGCATTTAAAAAACAAGTCCCAGTGCTCATCACGACACCAAGCAAATTAACTGAAAATTTACTTTACTTGAACATCTCTAGGTTTTCACTGCTTTTTCTCAAGATTTAATCAAATTATTTTTCATTTGCTTTCAAGTTGAATCATCTTTCAGCAAGATCTTTTCTTTAACACTGTAAAATTTCACATGTCATTTCAAATTCTATATGTGAAAGTGCAGAAAGGCAGAGATTTGGTCCTGCAACTTCCATCCCAGGACCAAATCCAAGAGTTTTGTTGCCCTACAGGAATATGGTAACTGTCAACAGCCAGCTGTCCTGAAATTCTGAAGGCAAGTGAAGTGTAATGTATTTCTTTCACCTTCTATTTGCTCTCAGCAAATAATTCAATACATTTTGCTACTTTTTATGAACAAAGGAATTAACCTTTAAGAAGCAATTACTGTGTACTGTAGGTTTTAATTGTGTTCTCTTAAGATAGAGATTATTATGCCCGCTTCACAGGTGAGGAAACTGAGGCTTTTTAAATAACGGAGAGATTTTCAGTAACTTCCAAAGGCCCAAAAACTAGCCAGCGATGAAATCAGGATTTGAACCCAAGCTGATGCTCTCTCCCTGTACCCCAGTACCTGCCCATGCTCTTGTCAAACTTGAAATACTTGGAGTGATAGTGAACAGCCAAGCCCATAAGGCGAAAAGTATGTTAAAATAGAGTTGGATACTGCATATCAAAGAAGATAATAAACATGTGACTGACAAATTGGTAATATTTGTGGAGTTGGAAAGGCGTAAACAATTAGCTTACTATATTCTGCATCAATAAGATTCTATGAAACTGAAATTGCTGTTTTAACTTTTTATTTTTAAAGTATGATTTCAGGACTTTGGGATTTATAATAATTAAAATATTGACTATGAAGAAATCATTTTTCAGCAAGCTTTATTTATGGGATGGGGATGCAAAAGCTTATTAAATAAGTCTGCATGGCCAAAAAGTACAAGCAATAGAATCTGCCATTAAGCTGGTATCCTTAGTTTAATGTTGGAAGTTCATTTGCCTGTGCTTTTTTCTTGACCACATCTTCGTCTTTGCTGCTTAATTCACAAACTCTTGGAAGATCCGACTCAGATTTTAAACTGACTTTGAGCAGTATCTGTGGCTCTGTTTAAGGTGCTCTCGGTGGCAGTAAACATGGTGATAATGAAGATGATGATGGCTGACAATTAATCTACATAATTAAGGTCCTCAAGTTAATTATTTGGAAATAAATTAACTAGATTGTCTGACAGCACTGCCTCAAATTGCTGGTAATTCAGTTTCTCCTCGTTCTGCAAACCTGGCCTGTGTGTGTGCCTGGTTTCTCCAGCTGTGTTCCCACAGCAATCCCAGAAGCCAGGCCGTCCAAAATCCTCAGCTGCTCTGCACACCTCCTCTTCCTGAGAACAGGGCCAAGTATGTCAGGATATTGGATTCCCTGGGATTACTCAAATGGTAGAATACCAGGAAACCAGCTTAAGGGCAGGCAGAGCAACTTAAGAGGAAGGAAAAGTTCACTGAAAATTCTGAAACCAAATGTTTTCTTGCTCAGAAGAGATGGAAGTCAGTTTTACTTTTTTTTTCTTCATTTTAATTCCAAGCCAGATCTTTTTCTGATCATCTTCTATATGCAAAACATAAGGTCCTGTCTTCATCTTCCATTCTGCAACCCAGCAATATGGAGAAATATTTTTTTCTTCTCACAACAAACTTCTTTGTTAGTTGAACTTACTTTAATCCCTAAATTTCTTTTTTTTTTTTTTTTTTTTTTTTTTTTTTTTTTTTTTTTTGAGATGGAGTCTTGCTCTGTCGCCCAGGCTGGAGTGCAGTGGCGCAATCTCTCTCACTGCAACCTCTGCCTCCCAGGTTCACGCTATTCTGCCTCAGCCTCCCTAGTAGCTGGGACTACAGGTGCCTGCCACCATGCCTGGCTAATGTTTTTTGTTTTTGTGTGTGTGTGTGTATTTTTAGTAGAGACGGGGCTTCACCATGTTAGCCGGGATGGTCGCGATCTCCTGACCTCATGATTCGCCCACTTCAGCCTCCCAAAGTGCTGCGATTACAGGCGTGGGATACCGTGTCTGGCCTGATCCCCAAATTTCAAGCAGCAAAAAAACAGAATAATTAATTTAGAAATTAAAAAAGAGAGAGGTTTTTAAGCTAAGGGCATTAAAGACTGTTAATCAAATATTCTTTAAATCGTTTGTATTAAATATTGAAGTGATACAAATGAATATTTATTACATATGTTAATATACAAAGAATCATATTATAAACATCCAGGTACCCATCATTCAGCTTAAAAAACAAAACAATCAGAATTTTTGAAGCCCTGGAGGATGCTTTCCTAATAATATTCTACTCCCCATCCCAGCACCCAACCCAGAGATAATCAATATCCTGAATTTTGGGTATATCATTCCCCAATTTTTTTCATGAGTTTATCGTATTTGGATCTTCAAACAATATATTGTTTACATCTGAATGTTTGGAGACTTCATATAAATGGAATCATGCCATATTTATTCTGCAACTTGCTTTTTTCACCAAACATTATGTTGCTATGATTTGCCAATGCTGGCATGAGTCCCTGTAGTTCATTTTTTCTGCTATGTAGTATCCCACTGCATGAACATACTACCGTTTAATCATTCAGTCATTCAGTCCACTGCTAAGGGACATTCGCATTATTTTCCAGTTCTTTTGTCTTTGCCAACAATGCTGCTATTCTTGTATATGTCCCTTTGTGCATATGTATGAACATTTCTTAAGATTTATGCCGAACATGGGAATGGTTGGTTCAAAAGTATACACAGCTTTAATTTTACCAAATAATGCCATGTTTTTCCAAAGGAGCCATACATGTGATTCCCATTGCTCTACAGCCTTGTTTAGAGTTTTCAGATTTCTAATTGTCATTAATCCAGAGGGTATTGTTATTTTAATTTTCATTTCTCAGATTAGTAATGAGATTGAATCAATTTCCTTAGTCCTTTATTCTGAGTTCACTGTTTAAATATTTGGCCCAATTAGGTCAAATACTTGACTGTTCAAATAATTTGCGATTATTTCATTAGATTTATACTTAAGTAACATTTTGCAGCAATTATAGTCATACTTCTATCATTTTTCTACTGAATTGTCTTTTACTTGACTTGCAGGAATTCATTACAAAAGTCCATGTTAATTATTTATCTGCTATATGTATGCAAATAGCTTCTCCCAGTTTGTGGTTTGGCTTTTCACTTTATTTATCATGTCTTTTGATAAATATATTAATATGTTCTTAATTTTAATATATTCTAAGTTAACAATTTTTGGAAAAATTTGAAATCCTATCCTACTCCAGATTCAAATAGATATCCTCCTGCACAGTTTTCTAAACTTTATGTAGCATTATCTTTCACAATTAAGTATTTAATCATCTGGAATTGACACCCAACATCCAGTTTTTTTGTTTGTTTGTTTGTTTGTTTATTATTATACTTTAAGTTCTAGGGTACATGTGCATATCACGCAGGTTTGTTACATATGTATACTTGTGCCATGTTGGTGTGCTGCACCCATCAACTCGTCAGCACCCATCAATTCATCATTTATATCATGTATAACTCCCAATGCAATCCCTCCCCCCTACCCCCTCCCCATGATAGGCCCCGGTGTGTGATGTTCCCCTTCCCGAGTCCAAGTGATCTCATTGTTCAGTTCCCACCTATGAGTGAGAACATGC
>NW_016803343.1:3979674-4002583 GCF_001698545.2 Rhinopithecus bieti | reverse complement strand
ATTTTCCAGGTGTTGTGTGTCTCAGTTCCCCTGGTTAGGAAAAGGGATTCCCCTCCCCCTTGCGCTTCCCTAGTGAGGCATGACTCACCCTGTTTCAGCTCTCCCTGGTCGGGCTGCAGCAGCTGACCAGCACGATTGTCCAGCACTCCCTAGTGAGATGAACCCAGTACCTCAGTTGAAAATGCAGAAATCACCTGTCTTCTGTGTCGCTCGTGCTGGGAGCTGGAGACTGGAGCTGTTCGTATTCGGCCATCTTGCTCCACCCCTCCTAACATCTAGTTTTTATATGGATAACCAATTGCCCCAGCACCATTTATTGGAGAGTTTATCCTTTCCCCATTGATCTAAAAATCACTTGTCATTTATTACATTTCCATGCGTACATGGATATGTTTTTGAATCTCTATTCTGTTCTACCAGCCAGTTTTGTCTACCTCAGACAAACACCACACATCAGTTTAAATTTTTAGCATTATGCCTGTTATACATCTTGATATTTAATAGGACTAGTCACCCATCTTGTTATTTTGTAGTCAGAAGAGTATTTACTATTCTTAGCCACTTGCACTTCCAACTAAGTTTTAAAATCAGGTTGGCAAGTCACACCTATTGTACTTCCCAAAAAAAATTATTGGGATTTTTAATAGAATTTTATAAAATTAATTAATTAATTTGTGATAGATTTACATCTTTATGTCAGAAAGTCTTTCTCTGAATGAGTATGATTAACCTTTACATTGGTTTGTCTTCCTAATATCTCTTAATAAAGTTTTGCATTAAAAAAAATTGTACATCATTTATTAGATTTATACCTAAGTACTATCTTTTTTATTGAAATGGCATCGAATTTATTGAATAACTGAATTGTTTTAAATATTGAGTCTCCACATCCCTGAATATAATTCCTTATTTATCCATGATTTTTATATTTCATCCAGTATCATTTTGCAATTATTTCATTAGATTTATATTTAAGCTACATTTTGTGGCAATTATTATCATACCTCTTATGTTATATATGTATTTTTACTGCTGATGTATAGAAATGCTACCACTTTTGTAGTTACTGATTTTTTTCTGTCAATCAACCTTGTGTAACTCAGTATGTTTTTAAGTAGTTACTGATAGATTTGTATAGATTTCCCATATTTGTGTTTTCTTCAAATAATAATGTTGTTTCTTTGTTTCCAATTCTTACGGTATTTTTCTCATGTGTTACATTCTTAATCTATTGTCAGGGACTTTCAGCATAATATTGTAGAGTAAATCAATTATGATTACTAATATATTTGGGCTGCCTTTTTCAAACTCAAGTGACTTTTTAACTTATCATTTATTTGTTTGTGTAACTTTGGTCTGTTTAATTCAGCCAAACTAATTCAGTCTTTAAAATTGTATTTTATTTTCTCCTATTTGGAAATTTGGATATTTCATTTATGTTTTTAGATAATTCATTTTCATATGTGTGCATGAATTGACCAATATGAAGATAATTAATGCTTTCATTATCCTGCCAAAAAATAAAGAAACTTCAATGACCCTACTCTCATAACGTCACTACTTTGTCGTTGTTTTTGTTGTTGCTGTTGTTGCTGTTTTTTTTTTTAATCTTAGACTCAGGAGGTACATGTGCAAGATTTGTTATATGAGCATATCGAGTAATACTGAAGTTTGGGCCTCTATTGAACCCATCATCTCAAATAGTGAACCTAGTACCCAATACATAGTTTTTCAACTTTTTTCCCTCCCTCCCTGCCCCTTTTTGGAGTCCCCAGTGTCTATTGTTTCCAGCTTTATGTCCACATGTAACCATTGTTTCACTCCCACGTATAAGTGAGAACATGCAGTATTTGGTTTTCAGTTTCTGCATTAATTCACTTAGGATAATAGCCTTCAGCTGCAAACGACATGATTTCATTCCTTTTTACGGCTGTGCAATATTTGATGGTGTATATGTACCACATCTGATGAACACTTAGGTTGATTCTATGACTTTGCTATTATGCATAGTGCTTTGATAAACATATGAGTGCAGATATTTTTTGACAGAATGATTTCTTTTCCTTTGGGTAGATACCCACTCCAGTAATGGTATCAATTATGGTTGCTGGGTCAAATGGTAGCTCCATTTTTAGTAATTTGAGAAATCTCCACTCTGCTTTTCATGGAGGTTGAACTAAGTTACATTTCCACCAACAGTGCCTATGTGTTCCCTTTTCCTCTCAGCCTCGCCAACATCTGTTATTTTTGACTTTTTAATAATAGACACCCTGCATGGTCTCATTGTGGTCTTAATTTGCATTTCTCTAATGATTAGTAATATTGAGTATTTTTTCATGTTTATTGGCTTGCATATATGTGTCTTCTTTTGAGAAGTGTCTGTTCGTGTCCTTTGCCCACTTTTTAGTGGGTTATTTGTTTTCTTCTTGTTGATTTGTTTAACTTCCTGATAGATTCTGGATATTAGTCCTTTGTCAGGTGCAGAGCTTGCAAATATTTTCTCTCATTCTGTAGGTAGTCTGTTTACTCTGTTAATTATTTATTTTGTTGTGCAGAAGCTCTTTAGTTTAATTAAGTCCCATTTGTCAATTTTTGGTTTTGTTCCATTTACTTTTGAGTGCTCTCTTTTTTTTGTAATGTGTAAATTACACTATTTTGCTAATATATAAAAGGCAATTGACTATTGCATATTGCTTTGGTTTCAGCAACTATACTAGTTTTTGTTTGTGCTTTGTTTTTTGTTTTGTTTTGTTTTTTGCAAGAGGGTCTTGCTGTGTCACACTGGCTGGAGTACAGTAGCGTAATCATGATTCACTGCAGCCTGGAAATCCTAGGCTCAAGCAATCCTCCCACCTCGGCCGCCAAGCAGCTGAAACTACAGGCATGCACCACTAGGCCTGGCTAATTTTCTTTTTAGAGATGGTGCTTTGCTGTGTTGCCTAGGCTGGTCTTGAACTCCTGAGTTCAAATGATCCTCCTCCCACCTCAGCCTCCCAAAGTGTGGAGATTACAGGTGCAAGTCATCACACCCAGCCTAAATTTTCTTATTAATAATTTATCTGTAGATTATTGTGTATTTTCTTCATAATTACATCATTGGTGAATAATACGTTTTTATTTCTTCTTTATCAGTAAATATACTATTCATTCATATGTTATACTGCTAGCAAATCAGTAAATTATGAATAAAACAGGTAATAATGGACATCTTTACTTTTGTTTCTGCTCATAAAATGCATTCTGTCAACATTTCACCATTAAGTATCAAGTTTACTATAGGTATTTCTTCTATACCATTTATCATATTAAGGATGTTCCTATCTATTTTTAATTTGATAGGAGATTTTATCATGAATGAATGTTAAATTTTGTCAAATATGTTTCTCTACATTTATTACATTATTATATGACTATAACCCTTTAATATATTTATGTAATAGATTACATTAATAGTCAAATAATAACCCACATTATAAATTCCTGGGATAACCACAGCTTGATCATGGCATATTTTCATTTTTATACACTCCTAGTTTAACTTGTTTTTAAAATTTCACATTTATATTTGTGAAAGACATTGACCTATAATTTTTTTATTATACTTTAAGTTCTAGGGTACATGTGCACAACGTGCAGGTTTGTTACATACGTATGCATATGCCATGTTGGTGTGCTGCACCCATTAACTCATCATTTACATTAGGTATATCTCCTAATGCTATCCTTCTCCATACCCCCTCCCCACAATAGGACCTGGTGTGCGATGCTCCCCTTCCTGTTTCCAAGTGACCTCATTGTTCAATTCCCACCTATGAGTGAGAACATGTGGTATTTGGTTTTCTGTTCTTGCGATAGTTTGCTGAGAATGATGGGTTTTTTTGTGTATTGTTCTGATTTGGTCTTAGTATCAAAGTTTACTAACCTCGTTAATAGGTTGGGTAGCATTTCATCTTTTTCTATATTCTGGAATGATTTGTATACTATAAGTAGAGTTTAGCTATAAATTATCAGAGACTACTGTTTCCATTATGGTGATTTTTTAACTGATGATTCAAATTTTTAATGATTTATAACTATTTGAGTTTTCTATTTATTTTGAATTGGTTTCAGTAAGTTATATTTTGAAAACTTTGCTGTATATTTCAGGAAGTTATATACTTCAGAGTTTCCAAATGTCTCATATATAACTATTTTCAATATTTTCTTTCTAATCCATACCTTATCTGTAGTTATAGTTTTTAATTCCTGATACTTATTTGGCCCTTTTCTATTTTTTCCCTGATGAGATTTTTTCAGTTTTTTGTTAGTCTTTTCAAAAGAAATTAACCTTTGAACTCATTAGTGCTTTAATATAGTTCATCTATTTCATTTATTTCTGCTCAAGTTTATTATTTCCTTCCTTGTTCTTTCTTTTAGTATATTCTGTTAATCTTTTTCTAACTTACTAAGTTGGATGCCTAGTGCATTAATCTTCAGGCTTTCTTCTTATCTAATATAAGTATTTAAAACTACATATTTCTATCCATGTATTGCTTTAGCTGCATCCCACTAGTTGCTCTATAGTGTTTTTCATATCAGTTAATTCTGATTTTTAATTTTTGTTGGACTTTATTCTATGACCCATGAGTTCTTTGTACTATAGTTTTACTTTCATCTGTAGATGTCATTCTAGTTATTTTTTGTTATTTATTTCTAGCATTATTGCATTAGAACCAAATAATGTGGTCAATATAAAGGTCAGTACTTCTCAAAGTCTCTCTAGGTTATAACACCCTCACTTATCTAGACAATTCACATAATTTCCTGTTTCCTTCTATATCTTACATTAAAGCTTTTCATAAAATTTAATATGCTAATTGGTCCAACAAAAATAAATATGAATTAAAATATTAAGATATCATTGGGAGAGTATGTTATCTAATAAGCTAAAGGCAGGACTAAAAAGAAATAATTCCAACCTTCATTTCCATAATTTTGTTCTCACTTTTAGTGTCTTACCCATAAGACCTGGGTCACAGTGTTACAAGACTTCCTGGAAAGTCTCATGAATTAATACGTTGGCAATAATAATGTTAAGCTCATGGACAAAATCCTTCATGTTAATGACATATACAAACATAAATGAAGTGTGACTGTCATTTCTCCCCAAACTCAAAAACTCATTGCTCCCGATGAAATGTACACATTAAAAGACCAAAAATGATAATAATAATTAAACTAATCAAATTGTACCATAAAATATATACCTACCAGCTCGAGGAAAAATCCATGAAATCTGAAACTAATTGAAGATGAAGACAGATGTAAAAGGAGCACATCTCAAAAATGGAGGAGGCTGTGGTGGACAAAAGGCAGAACAATGGTTGTGTTCGTCAATGCCATGCCTTCTCTGCCATATGAAATAACAGGTGTGTTCTCATGGGGCAGAGATGTATAGCAGCTCTGGTCACTGAAGCTCTGAAGGCACTCAGCAATCCATTGCCTCACAGGTTCACCTGAAGATCTAACAGAAGGGCATGTTTCCCTAAGTCTGGGAACTAGAGGGTTCAGTGCCTGGAGACTTTGATTTTTTTCTGGAAAGAATACTAAATTTGTTGGTGGTAGAGTCCAATGGACACTAATGGGAAGACAGAAGCTTGAGGTATGTTCTAGCCATGCTTCCCTGATTTATTTAGTTTTAATAGACCATTCAGCTTCCCTATAACTGGCTATCTCACAACCTATGCTTGTTGTAGTCAGTCTAGTCCAAATAAAAGGAACATATTTTATAAGCCTAATAAATGCAAGAGACTGAACTTACAAAGATGTGGTCTATCTTTAACTCTTGAACAGCTCAGTATTCACTGGGCCAGAGATGCACAGACATAAATATTCAGCACATGTAAGTTCTATAAGAGCTCTCAGCCAGGTAATTTCAGATATATTTAATTCTTCATTTCTAATTAATGCTTTCCCTACTTCTCTTCCCTGCATCCACCAGGTGCTCCATCACATATCTGAGAGATTCAGGATTCTGCAGAATTCTCTTCTGCCCTTTCCATGTTTTAGTGGCCACTCTGTCTTTTGTTTCTCTGACTACCTAGAGAGCCTCATTAAAACCCATAGTGTTGCTAGTTCTAGACACAAATGATGCCCAGATCTCAATCTGTTTGTTTTTTAGTTTGTTTGTTCTTAAGTTCTGGAGTACATGTGCAGGATGTGCAGGTATTTTACATAGGTAAACATGTGCCATAGGTGGTTTGCTGCACCTATCAACCCAGCACCTAGGTATTAAGCCCAGCATGCATTAGATGTTTTCCCTAATGCTCTTCCATTCCCACTCTTCCCCAGCACACCCCAGTAAGTGTTGTTCCCTTTCCTGTGTCCACATGTACTCATTGCTCAGCTCCCACTTTTAAGTGAGAATATGCAGTGTTTGGTTTTCTGTTTCTGTGTTAGTTTGCTGAGGATAATGGCTTCCAACTTCATCTAAGTAGATCTAAATATTAATCTCCTCTATCACTTCTCTTTTTTTAAACCCTTCTGTATCTAATACCTGAAACATTGGGAGAGTTTAAGAATCAGTCCCTTTGTCTCCATATGTAAACATTTCTAAACAACCAACCACACCAATACAAGTGATCTTTCTAAAGCACGTATCTAATCATTGTACTTGCTTAATTCTTTTAATCCCCTCTCTAACTTCAGAAGACATACAAGATCCTTTTTCTGTGGCCCCTGCCTGTCTAACCAGCTCAGTGTCTGCCATTCCCCACCCACAATATCCTGGAATCCAACCACACTCTCCTACCTCTATTCTCTCAAATTCTGCCTGGATACTCTTCCCTTCTCAATCATTTGCTCGTCCAAGACTTAATTTGGTCTGTCAAAGGACTCTTAATCATCACGATTTAAATCAAGTTATTGTCCCTAACTGACAGGCTTCCTAAACCACCTTTGTGCTTGTAAATCATAACCCTGGGCCAATTTAATCCATAACATGTCTGTAGTTACGGTTTTTAATTCCTGACATTTATTTGTCCCTTTTCTGTTTTTTTCTTCTACCATCGATCCACTGAATGTTCATTTTAAGGAATGCCTGAAAAAGTAATGGCCAATGTGCCTGAGGCCAGTTTGCCAAAGAATCCATTTGCCATCAGTCATTTAGGTGAATTTATCGAATTTCGCTATACACCACAAATTTTGTATGATCATTGTAACCCTACACAGTTCTACAATAAACCACACTAAATGGAATGAAAACATTTACGGGGGGCCAGATTTAGGGCCTTCAGACTCTCTCCACTCTGTCTCTCATTCTCTGCAGCCATTGTCTCTCAATCTCTCTGCCCCTCTGTCTTTCCATCTCTTATCCCAGACACCCACTGCCTCCAGTCTCCTTTTCTCTCTGTCCCCTGTTCCTCCCACCCCCATCCCAGCCATGCCCTCCGGCTTCCTCTGCCCCCTAGTCTTCCCTCCTCTACCCTCTGGGTGTCGCCCTCTCTAGGTCAGTGGGCCAGATTTCGTGTTTCACTGATTCTTCTTTCCAACTTAGCAGAGGGACCTACTATTCTTACCACAACCTTTATCAATGAGTACAAGAAACAAATTTTGGTTAATTGATAAAGTTGACAAATCCATCAAAGTGGTCATAATGTGAAATTTGCCACAAGAATTTCAATAATACTAAAATATTAGGAAAACAACCAATGACTCTAAAAATAATTTGAAAACTAGTAAAAATTGAAAGGCTCCCACATGAAATGCCAAATTTTTGCTATATTTGTTAGAAGGATATATTCACAAACAAATTCAAGAAAGGCATATTTATAAATATATTCATAAGAATATATTTACAAAGAGACTAAGCCTCCCTAGAAAACTTAGCTTTCAAAAATATCAAACTGATCCTAAAATACTGCTAAGATGAATACATCTGTAAGAAAACACACTTTATGATTGAACAGATTTTAAAATACAGTCTTGAAATATTCATACACAAATTTATTCATAAGCCTTTACTATATTTAAAACAATACTCCTTAAAATAAGTCTTTGTTAAATCTGTAAGTGTGGTAAAGTTGGCAAAATATTTATGTAGTAAGCTGATCCTTCAGTAAATTGGCTTTTGGGGAATTAGCCATTGAGAAACTGATCCTTTAGCAAATTGGCCCTTGGTATATCAGTTTGCTTCCCTTGTACACACCTCTCTAATCAGTCTCATTGCCACACATTGCAATGACTGACATCTCCCTCAGCTCCCTTAGAACACTAAGTCGTATTTATTTGGTATCGCCAGAACTTAGCACATTGTGTTTCATTTGATGAAGACTTAGAAATGTTGACCAATGAATAAACAAATTAATTCATAAATGGCCTTTATGCTGCCTTAACCTGAGTACTTCTCTCCTTCTCCTTATGGGATAGATACCAAGGGAATCTGAATTTAAATGGGTGACAGTCAAGGAGGAGAAATTTTCTTGCACATTTTACTCTTTATATCCATATTTGTATATGCATAGCCTCATAAATAATGAGCCCCAATATCAAACTTCAAGAAACTATACAAAAGGAGCTCAAAACAAATTTTTACTAGGTTGACTATTACTTGGGGTAAAATTTATTGAAGCCTTACTAAACAATTGAAAATATTTTGTTTACAAGACATTTACCACAAACACTTTTGTTATACTTGGATTTGTCCTGTAGATATATTAATAACTTCTGTTCTCCAAAGGCTTTGAGCAGAATGTTCCCTGTATATAGTAAAGACTGCACTGTATCTACTATTAGTTGTTGTCAACATGTGGTTCACCATGAAGCCAAGACTATCTCAATAGACCTTAAATGTGTCCTTGCCAGGATACATCAAGGCTAGATCAGCGTCAAACTTACAAAGTCAAATTCCTGCTCTACACCCACTGCTGGGCAGCACACTTAGCCAAAACTGAATTTGTAGTCATACCCCAGACTCATTCTTCCTCCTGAGCTCTCTACATCAGTGAATTGTACCGGCCCTCATTCCATTATTCTCAGCACTACCACCTCCACCCTCAACTCCTCTCAGATAGATTCATAAAGAATAGACAGAAAGAACCAAAGGGTGATGAGCTATCAGCCTTGTTAGTAGTTACACAGTTAACCCATACATTACACGGCTTCCTAGTATGGAAGAGGACGCATAGGCCTGTGGCCCAAAATATGGCATCATGCTCCTTCCAGCTAACACTGAAGACAACATGGTGTAGAAGAGGCCAACTAACCCACTCTGTCTCAGGTTGGGAACACCCTCTTTTCCAACTGAGACTTACTACCCTTACTACCTGGACATGCAAAAAACCAAAGCACACCAGGCCTGAACAAAAACAAATCCAAAATGATATTTTTTTTACAAAAATTATGCCACTCATTAGCAATGACCCAAAAAATAGAGGTGGCCCTCTGACTCTGGCATATCTCACCACTGAGATTAGTCACTCTTCTGTCTGTACTTAGGACACTAAACCTGTGGGAAGAGAATCTATAAATGTACAATCACTTTCTTCCTCTTTAGCAAGGTCAGCAGAAGTCAGAAGTCACCTCTTTGGATCCTGGAAGAGCAGGGAAACAGAGAAACAAGGATCTCACCTTCCCACTCTCCACCATCTCTCCAGTCATCCACACCAAGTACTAGAGCATAAATCTAAACTACATCATTTTTCTTGCTTCCTCATCATCCACTGTATTCTATCAGCCACCAAATCCCGAAGTTCTGTCCCGTAGATATTTCTCCATGTACCGTTTCATCTTCGTACATCCTACCTTGACCCTAGATCCAGCCCTCATTGTCCTGTGCCAACACTACAGTAACAGTCCCCCCATTCCTCTCTCTGATTTAAGCCCTATCCTGTTTCTTAAACTCTGCACAGAAGCCAGAGTGATCATTCTGAAACTCAGTCATGTCACCCTCTGACAGATTACCATTCACTACGGAGTAAAGGCCAAGCTCTTTAGAATGACTTACAAAACCCTTCATGGCCTACCTACCTTTGCAAACTCATCTGCCTCTTTTTCCCTGTCCCATAGGCATCTCAGTAATATTAAAACAGTTATAGTTTCTGATATTCACCATGCAATTGCAAGTCTCCATCGCTTTGCTCATGTGAGTCCTTCTGTCTAAAATACCCTTGACTCTTTGTCTCATTTGGTTAACCCTGATTAAACCTTGAAGATTTTGTTTAAAGTGTTTCTCCTTCAGGAACCCTTCCCTAAACTCAACCCTGGCTCTCCGTCCTGCTCCCTCAGACTGGGGTATCCTCCCCTCTTCTCTATTCCTGTAATACTCTGTGAATTGCTCCATCATTATATTTTTCATCCTATGCTGATATTTATATACTTATCTGTTTTCCTTTTGGGCGGGGCCCATATCCCCAATAACAAGAGGTTACCAGCATTCAGGAGAAGTTTGTGAACCTAAACTGAACTCTTTGCTCTTCCAAATCATGTATTCATTTCTTTATTTTCCATTAATTCGATCATCATTTACTAATGAATTCCAGGGGCATGGCCCACTCCACTCACCCACTTTCATTTTGCTGGGTAGTATATCCTGATTTCTCAGATATTTTTGGGGCTCTATGAAAATCGTTCACTTTTCCCCTCTCTATACATTCCAGAGCATATCAAAAACATTTGTTAACCACTTTCAAATTGTGATTTGTTTTTGAATTACAAGTTTGAATCATTTTTATATGCTTCTTGTTCTGATGACACAACTGACTGATTACACTTCTCTTTTACGGGTATAGGCTGACATAAGTGATGCTGTGTGATAGTCAAATACCTTGGAATTGTGAGATTATGCTCCCTCCTTGCTGTCTTCCATCTGCAGGAAATGCAGACCTTGATGGCAGCCATCAGAGTTAAATATATGTTGATAAATAACATTAGTGAAGTAACAGCAGATTATTATTTTACAGCAGGTCTTTGAAGCTACTCAGACTCAGCCTGTCTCTTCCTGATTCAGAAAAGCTTTCAGCCCACTGGCTTTAGCCACTAACAGACACTGATTTTTTAAATTTGAGTTCATAAAGGGTGAAGTTTTAAAAGCTTTGATGTAAATCCTACAATTTCCAAACAAAATCTCAAAAAAAAAAAAATGAAGAAACACAGAGGGTGGGTGGTTGCCGGTCTGTGGAAGTCAAAAGAAGGGCAGGCCAGCTAATCCAGGGGCATTGGGATTGGGAGCTGGGGAACAATGAAAGATGTGGGCTCTCCATGCCTCTGGTAATAATCATGAGCAGCCAAGAGCAAGTGACAGTGGGAAGAAGCCAGGAAGGACAGGGACATGAAAAGATGATAAACAAAGGCCTGTATTTAGCTCCGACTCTCCTACTACAATGAGCTGACTTCGCAAGGAAAGAGTAAGATTTATATAAACCACCTCATAAAGAGAACTTTAAAACAATAATAAGAAGCTAATCAGTTAATTTTGCACAACCAATACTTAGATTAATAAATACTCAGCCCTACAACCTCATGGAAATATATTAAGTACATACGCACTCTATCACCTCTATAAGGAATCAAAATATTTAGCAACCAGCCCAGAATGGATCAGCCAATCAGAAGAGACATTGGTTATAGACACCAGTCAGGCCATCCTCGAGCACAAAGCTAAATATAAGCCCTGAATAAATACACAACTGCACAAACAACAGACATATCTTCCCTACCCTGCAAAGTTCCACTTTAGAGTCTACTCTGGTTCCTCTCCCAAGCAACAAGAGTGATTAGCAATAAAAATTTGAATGAAAATTCTGAAGTTATTCTTGTGCATATTGGTTTTTGCCTGAAGCTAAAAAAAAAAATGACTTAAGAGTTTCGTTTTCCATTTTCAGCATTTTATTTGTCCTCGCTGTTTCTAGGCTCTAAAGGCCAGCGATTTTCCCATTTCCACTGCCCTGCAATCCAAAGCTCCCTCCTCAAAATAGACACCGAGAAATCATGAGCTGTTTCAGTCGCAGGCCTTGCAGGAATTCCTGAGCATTGCCTTCCTACTCAAGCTTCTCTTCATCTCACGGAGCATCCAGCACTTCTGCATTTCTTTTCTACCTTCTCCTCCAGACCTGGTTTCAAATCCAATCCTCCATCCCTAATCTTTATACACTATTAATTTTCTTGCAGTTTTGTCCATTAGAAATTCTTTGGAGAATAGTAGCAATTTTAGGGTTTTCTGATGTCCATGTCATTGAGCTGTAGCTCGCCACTCCATTTTTTGAATGGGAACATTTATTACTAATCTCATGTCAGTCATTCTCTTAAATGATTTGCTTGTATCATGTCACTTAGCCATTAAAATGCATTTAAACATTATTTTCACTTTGCAGGCAACTGGGGATCAGAAAGTCTAAGGAACGGCCGGGCACGGTGGCTCATGCCTGTAATCCCAGCACTTTGGGAGGCCGAGGCGGGTGGATCACGAGGTCAGGAGATCAAGACCATCCTAGCAAACACGGTGAAACCTCGTCTCTATTAAAAAAAAATACAAAAAATTAGCCGGGCGTGGTGGCGGGCGCCTGTAGTCCCAGCTACTCGGGAGGCTGAGGCAGGAGAATGGCGTGAACCAGGGAGGCGGAGCTTGCAGTGAGCCGAGGTCGCACCACTGCACTCCAGCCTGGGCGGCACAGTGAGACTCCATCTCAAAAAAAAAAAAAAAAAAGAAAGTCTAAGGCACTTCTCATTGATCACACAGCTAATAAACAGTGAAACCAGGCTGAACTCAGGAGACAGCTGATTTCAATTTCTTGTTCTTTCTTACCCTACATTGCTGCTCTAAAATAAAAAACAAAAATACTAATAAAACTGTCCAAAGTTATAGGGTCTGGCCTCAATTTGAATGACACTTTTCTAACTCAATCGAATGTTTTCACATGTAAGAATAGCTGAGTCACCACTCTACATCTTCACACTGCTTATCAATCTCAAGCCAACAAAGCCCTAAGCAGCCCTCACCTTGAGAAAAATGTTAACCAAAATAACTTCTGCCTATCATTACTGAAGAGAAATGAAAGATTAATTTGATATATTCCAAGTATATGTTGCCATTTATTTGAATCAATGCTCCATTAGGTATTCCAAAATTATTTAAAAATCAATAATGGTCAGCTTTGGGTTAAATGGTAAAGTCAACAAATCCAAAGCATCATTTTGAGGGTTGAGGGGACTGGTTTCTTTCTTTAGAATTAGATAGAACAAAAATTAATTTACAGTTAGACATTGGCCCCAGAGTAAAGAAGGAGGGCTTATTTCTCTGCTCAGGACTGGTACATGTACAGGTGTGCATGTGCTTGTGAGTGTGTGTGCATGCATGTGTGTACTTGTGTGGGAGGTGGTGGACACACAGTGAGGTCCAGCTGCATTGAGGCAGGTTTGGAGGGCCCTAGGAAGGCATGGACAGAAACTGACCTGCTCTCTAGGGGCATGCTGATTAACTAAACTTTATGTAAGACCATATTGTTTTCAACCTCAGAAATATTTACCAGAAAATCAGAGACCATGACCTCCTGGACAAAAGGAAAACAGTCACAGCACTGAAGGCAGGAGAGGACCGAGCCATTCTCCTGGGACTGGCCATGATGGTATGCTCCATCATGATGTACTTTCTGCTGGGAATCACACTCCTGCGCTCATACATGCAGAGGTAATACCACCTGGAGGGTGGGACCCTGCTGTTTGTCTCCTCCTCCATCCTCCCCCATCACTTAGGCAACCCTAAGGTCATCTTCCTCGCCTTCTTTCCTGATAAGAATTTTGAGAAGTTCCTGGTAAATAATACTTTTCAATAATGTTATCTAATAATAATAATAAATATAGCTCTACGTATAACATGCATACCAGGTGTCAAAGACTTTTACTTGTTTAATTATCACAATTACTCTATAAGGTAAGTATAAATATACTCATTATAAAAATGGCAAAACTGAGGCTAAAGAGAGATATGATTTCCTCAGTGTCTTACAGCTCTTACTTGTGGCAGAGCTAAGATTCAAGCCCACATCTCGCTTATTCCGAAGTCCCTATTCTTGCCACTTCACACTTCTGTCCGTTCCCCACCCTCCTCCCTTTTCCACCCCAACCAACCCCTCCATCACCTTCCACGTGAGTGGTTCTCAACTGCATATTCCAACTTCCCCAGAAACTCTAAAAATGACAATACCCAGCCCCCATCATCATCACCCCAGAAGGTCAGATTTAATTGGTCTGGAGTGGGACCCAGTCACCAGTATCTGTTAAAGCTCCCCAGGTGATTCTAATGTGCCTTCTAGGCTGAGAAACACTGCTATGCATCTACTTTTAAAAATAACAGATTTTGAATCTTTTCATTTCAATATTTGCCATAGGTTTATTGAATGGACAGGGAGGCAAATAAATTGTGAGACAGCACGTGTACTCTTGCCCTCGGTAAGCCATGTGGTAAATCCCACCAGCATCTCTAGCTAACTGTTGTCCATAAACTGGACACTCTAAACACAGGCGAGCCCAGCCTTGATGTATCAAATGGGGGGAAGTCTCACAGCAGTTCAGCTTAAAGCAACAAGACCTTTTCTAATGAAAAATTGAGGTTTCAATCCAAAAGAAAATGAAACAATTTTGTGGCATTTGTTTCTCCATCTAAATTAATACTTTCATTTTAGAAGCAAAATCTAGCTGAAATACAGTAATTTGCTGAAATTAAGGCATCATTCACATTTGTGGCGGCTCTGCTCTGTTTCTCTGATGGCCTTCAGCTGTGCTCATTTTCAATGAAAGTGCTGATGCCTCAGGCCCCAAGTGGTCTCTGATTCCAAAATGCTTTCCGATCTTCACATCTGCTTAGAACCATCAAAGATTTTTTCCTCAGTATGTAAGCAAAATGTGACCACCCACGTTCCAGGAAAACACAATTTGCCACACCAAGGGAGGGGATCAGGTCTAGTATCCTGCTTCTGGAATAAAACTTCACACATGCAAAGGGACAGGAAGCTGTGGATGCCTGTCTAGCAAAAGGAAAGGGTATTAATATGCAAAGAAAACACGTTTCTCATTGCTGTGGTGATCAGCTTATACCCAAAACCAAACCATTGATTGCTGGTGTGTTAATTCCTAATTACAAATGTTAATCTTGATCATAAAATTAAAGGTATATTAAAATGACAAGTTGACAAATGGGCAGCTGGATTCTTCCAGGTGAGAGGTAACAGGACACCCTTATTCATCCATTAGTCTGCATAAAAGAGTTTCTTTTCCATTGTGTTTGTGGGGAGACAGCACAACACAATAGAATGAGCCTGCGCCTTAGAGAATTACAAGATTGGGTGGGATCACAGTTTCCATCACTTACTGCCTATATGTCCTTGCATATGTCATGGGATTTCTCAGTTCACTCACTTTTAAAAAGAAATTGCTACCCAACTTGCACAGTTGTTGAGAGAACAAAAGAAGGTATTATATATGAAGTACCAATTAGGGTGAAAGGAATGTGCAGCAAGTGACAGCTCATGATATAATGAAAGGGTTGAGTTATCCTTTTTCCCTTATTAGAAAGACCTTAAGGCATTCTGTCACTGTCCTTCCATCTATCAAGCTGGACCACACAACCCTCCACTCCTTTGCCATCTCCCCGCTCCTTCTCCCTCACACCTTCTGTGCCTGCCAACGGGGCAGGGAAGGGATCTGGGATGCAGAAAGTACAAAGTAAAACATACAGAGGTAGGGGCTGGAGCATGTCAAGAAGCTGCCTACAATGTGTAAATACAGAATGAGGACAGGTGATGATTTTAAAGCATGCTTCATGTTACCAGGGAGTTCAATAAGGGAGAAAAGAACTTAAGTCAAATACCAGAGAATACCATATAAAATGGAAGTCATTGAAAACATTCTCGCGTGTCCAAGTTTGTCTATGTTATATGGTAGTTTGCTTAAAGCTGTTCTATATGAAGGCCTAAACTTTACACAGATAGATCATATTAGAGATTTAGAAAAGATTTTTCAGCTTCAGGAGCTGAGAAATAATTCCCTCAGATGATGCCTTTCTCACTATTAGCTCTTGGGCCTGTGTTTACTCTCACCCCTTTCTCTGTAGCGTGTGGACCGAAGAGTCTCAATGCACCTTGCTGAATGCATCCATCACGGAAACATTTAATTGCTCCTTCAGCTGCGGTCCAGACTGCTGGAAACTTTCTCAGTACCCCTGCCTCCAGGTGTACGTTAACCTGACTTCTTCCGGGGAAAAGCTCCTCCTCTACCACACAGAAGAGACGATAAAAATCAATCAGAAGGTAGGAACTTGGCATGCTGCATTTCAGTTACCCCACAGAGCTTCACACCAGGCTCTCTGCCTCTGAAGTTCCCCTTTGCCAGCATTTCAAAGGAAAATACTTCCAGGAAGCAGAGCCTGCCTCTTCCATTCAGAGAACTTGCTATGTGACTCTTGCCTAGAAAATATTTATTTTCTGTGCAAGTTGTGAGCAAATCATTCCTACATTTGTGGTAGTGCAGATTTAGCTTTCACTTCCATTTGAAAGGGTAAATATTAATATATCTTTACACAAATAGACTGAGTCTTTCAAAGCAACTATGCAGCTTAGAGATGTACAAGACAAAACCATGTGTTTGTCCTATACCTGGGAACCACCAGCTAAAGGCGTGTTCTGTTTGTCCGTGGTCATTGTCATTTAGTTCTGTGACCTCAGGGATATAACTTAACCTTTCTGATCCTCAGCTTCCTTTTCTCTAAAAAGCAACAAATGGACACCTTGCAAGGTCCTTATTAAGATGAGACCTGAGCATATACAATGTTGAGCAGAGCATGCTACTTTCGACCCATGGTCACTGGTCTGTGTGTGTGTGTGTGTCTGCGCTCGCGCGTGTGTGCACGCGCACGTGTGTGTGCTCTTCTTCACATATGTCATATTCATAGAGGCCGAATTTTCCAGCACTAATATATTCAAGTCCACATGGTAGATATTCAACAAATGTGTATTTTATTAAAGTTTTACATAAAATTTACATTTATGAGGTCTGGAATGACCAGGAAGGTGTCAGCAGAACCAACTTGCCATTACAAATTTAAGTTAAATATATTGCGTTTTGGATTTGTGGTAACAATTAGATGTGCAGAATAATCTCATATGCCAAGACAACTCAATGCCACTCTTGGCTCTTATTACCAGGATAAACCCTTCTGACCGCTAATCTTTCTTGTAAACGCTTTTCTTTTCATTAAATTGTCAGCATTTAAATGATATAGCTTATAGTTATTGAAAAAATGCAGTAGATTCAAAGTTCAATGCTAGTACATAGAGAGTGAATAGGATTTGTTTCTGAGATATCGACACAAAGTAAGGAAACTCACCTTGAACTTTTGTTGCAATAACTTAAAAGAATTCTTGCAAATATCTCTGAGGACTCAACATAATAAATATTTCAGAGAATGTTGTTTAAAAATGCTGGCTCTGATTTTCTTTCATTTGTAGTAGCCACAAATAATAGCAGTCCCAGCACTGTGCTGCAATATGTCAAGCCTAGCTCTCTCACAAAGTGTTTGTCTTTCAAGATCTTCGCTTAAGTCAGATTTTAAAATCAAAGCTGACCGGTAATGACAAATGCCTATAAAACTCTTAAACCTGAATAGGCATCAAAAAATGGGACATATTTTCATTTCCTCATTTTGACAATTTATCACTACAGCCCTGTGAATGCATTATTTAGGCTATAAACGGAGAGGGAAGCTACCAATAAATGTCCCAGTTATGTATTCAGGACTGGTATCTTACTTGCTCTCAGCATAACACTAGGTCATCATTTGGTTTATTGGTCCCACTATCTTGTTTTTTCAAGTAAATTATAACATAGAGAACTGTGCATGAAATGAAAAAGTACAGCTCAAGTATTACAAACAAATTCGTGACCACCATGTGACCACCTTAAGGTTAAATAAATACAACATTTTCTGTACCCCAAAAACACCCTACATGCCCCCTCTCAATAACTACAGGCTCTGCCTCCACCAAAGACAACAACTATCCTGACTGTTTATGGCAATTACTTTCTTACTTTTCTTTGTACTTTTATCACCTAGGGATATATCCTTAAACACTACATATTTTATTAATAGTTTTGCCTCATTTTTAAACATTATATAAATGGAATCACATAGAATACTTCCCTTTCTGTTTTTCTTCACATAGCATTATGTTTGTTAGATTTATTCCATTTGGTTACAGTTCATTCATTTTCATTACTGTATCATATTCCATTGTATGAATATGTCTGTTTATTTATTCATTCTACTGCTGATGGACATTTTGAGTTGTCTAAGTTTGGAACTATTACAAGTAATTCTACCATGAATATTCTCATATATGTCTCTGGTGCACAAGCACACACACTTCCATCAGGTATAAACCTGGGAATGGAATATTTAAATCATAGAGTATACATATCTTAAAATTAAGTAGATAATGCCAAGTAGTTTTCCCAAATGTATATGCCAATATACATTCTCACCAACCCTGTGGGTATGAGAGTTCTTACTGCTCCAAATCTTTACCAACACTTGGTAACATCTGTAATTTTGATTTAGCTAACGTATATTTCCTCATGATTCTGATAGCTAATGTTATCAAGTGACTTTTCATTTATTCATTGGCCATTTGGATATCCTTTGTGTGCAATGTCCATGCAAGTTGCTTGCCCATTTTTCTATGGAATTGTTTCTTCTTTACATTCAATATAGGAATCATTTAAACATGAACCTCTGTTGGTTATATGTGTTGCAAATATCTTCTCCCATTATGTGGCCTTTTCACTCTCTGAATGTCTTCAATGAAAGAAACTTCTAATTTCAGTGCAGCCAGATTTTGTCAATCTTTTTCTTTCTGTTCAGTGCTTTTGCTGTTCTGTTTAAGTCTTATACCCACCCTAATATCATAAAGTGACATTCTAAGTATATTATTGTTTTACCTTTCATGTACACAGTAAAATCTGACTGGAATTAATTTTTACATAGGGATCAAGTTTCTTTTTTGTTTGTTTGTTTGTTTTTTCATATGGACACACACGTGCTCCAGTCCATTTTTGAAGAGACCACACTTTTCCTCATTGAATTATTTTTATAATCTCATTTCTTCCTCTATTTTATCAGAAGTTATCTATTCTGTTACTATTCTTTTTAAAGTCAAAAAATAACAGATGCTGGCGAGGTTGCAAAGAAAAGGGAATGTCTATCCACTGCTGGTGGGAACATAAACTGGTTCAGCCATTGTGGAAAGTAGTTTGGTGATTGCTCAGAGAACGCAAAGCAGAGCTACCATTCGTCCCAGCAATCCCAGTATTGGGTATATAACCAGAAGAATACAAATTATTCTGCCACAAAGACACATGTACATATATGTTTATGGCAGCACTTCTCACAATAGCAAAGATGTGGAATCAGCCTAAATAAATGCCTATCAACAGTGGAAAGGATTTTTTGCTTCTTTCTGGATACATACCTATCTTCTAATTCAGCAATTCTTTCCTCTGCAAATCAACTGTTAAACCCATCCATTGAGTGCTTAATTTCTCTTATGGTATTTTCAATTCTAGAATATCCAACTGAGTCTTGTTTTATCATATCCAGTTCTCTGCGTATATTTTAATTATTGTCTTTTAAATCCTTCAACATAAAAAGTAAAATTACAGTTGTTATAAAATCTATTTTGATATCATCACTATTTGAAGCCCCTATATACCTGTTCTGTTTTTGTTTTCTGTTGTTTGTTTTCATGTTGTCTTGTAATATCTGACTATTTTATTGGGTTTCAGATATTATATTTGCAAAATTTTATAAAAAATAACTTTAATCCTAGGATAATGTTATAATGTCATCATTTCCAAAAATTATTTCCATTTGCTTCGTCAGCCACAAGCCATTCAGGATCACCTCATTCTGACTTCATAAATTGTGATACTCAAATCAGAACTGAAGTCCCTATGAGGACCTCTCTTTCAGGCTGACTATTCTCCCAGGATGCAGCCCTTCAGAATCCTAACCCAAAGTGAATAGGGGAATTATCAAGACCCCAGCTTGATAGGCCCCCAGTAATAATGCCTGCTCATAGCTCTGCAAGGCTGTCAAAAATGCCAGTTAATCTCCTAGGCTCTCACCCCCTCTTCTACAATCAGCAAATGCTCCCAGGGAAAAAGGCACCAAACATTTGGCTCACTTTCCTGGCCCAGTGATTCTTCACTTTCTGGAAAGCTACCCTCTGCTTTTCATCTGAAATATACACACTGAAAATACACAATTATCTCTATGTCAAAAGGTCATTAAACTGTCTTCATGCAAAATGAGAAATATTCAAGATGATTATGGCAAAAACATAAAAAAATTTTCAATGTCAGCTCTCTTTCCTGTTATCCTTCCCAGGCTCACCAAAAATAATGGTCTCCCTCACAGTTACCAAGAAATGGGCATGGTTATATTGAGATACATCAGGCGCTGCTGATAATAACTGTCCTAAGACAATAGGAGGTGAAAGGATATTAGGCAATCTGTCTGCATTTTATTTTTACATTTTTACCCTCTCTCATATAGTTTTTCTTTAGCCTTTAAACCCAGTGACCAACCTCTTGTCAACATTATGACCGAAGCTGCTTAAGCTGATAAACTGTCGTGCTCTCCTAGAGTCACTGGCTGACTAATGGGCCCTGGGAGCTACAAGAGGGCTTAAGGGTCCGTGCCTCTCTTGGCTACAAGGCTGTCACTAGCATCATAAAAAACAGCAGCTGAGTGTTAATTCACTGTGGTTGTTGCTTGTGAATTCCTCAATGCCAATCTCCTTCAGGATTTTAAAACCTCTTTTCCTTACCAGGAATTCCCAAAACATGCCCCTATGGTTTGAGGATAGATTTAAAATCTAGTTTGGTGCAAAAAAAAGGAAACTATACCCATTTTTTTTTGGTATATGGCATAATACTATATATCTGGTCTGATGATGTAGAAAAATCCCAATTCAGTTTCTCCTACTATACTCTCACAACACACTGCCAACTCCAGGTGTGGGGGGGCTTTTCCCCACACATAATGAAGGTGAGTTCAGAATAATAAAATAATTTTCCCAGAGTTACATATTCACTAACTAATTATGTCTGAATTAAAATCTAAGTCTTTTTACTTCATCATCCTTGCTCTTAAAGAGTAAAACATTAGAGCATCCCCTTGAGAGAGTAAAGACAAGAGTTCTGAAAAATCCAAATTCTGTGAACTATTTATCCTTCTGATAGATATTTTGATGAACAGGTGAGAAGCTACATCATTCCATCCTATTCCGAGAGGCACTTAGGATCAAGTAAGAAACAATAAGCAAAGAATAGAATTATCTGTGATCCATAGGTAAGATTAGGACTGTATATTCAGCACCAGTTTATGTAGAGTGGATATTAAACAGATAGAAGCTTACCCTAAAAGGGGTAAAAAAAAAAAAAGTAGGGGTTGGAGGTGGGGAATATGCCCTGAAATTTGGCATTTGACATCGCATAATTAGCATTTTAAATTTGAGATATTTCTTAGACATTTGCTGAAACTGCTGGCAGACCACAGATTCAGAAACACTTTTGTGATTGACAAAGTTTAGTCACTCCTTACCAAAGTTGAAATCTGGGAAAACTGAAGAGAGCACCTTTGCGTATAAGTAAAAGAAAGAATGTGCCAGAAAGAAGCTGATACTGAGCATCAAAAAGGAAAGCAGGGGGAAGGAACCTAGTGCTTTTCAATTGCCAAGAGGGAGGCGCGTGGTGAAGACTCAGGGTCAGATTAAGTATCTGCCTCACTTTAGGACTAATTGGATACATCAGAATCCTAGGGACTCTGTGGTTTAAGCTTTCTGGATATTGTCTAACCCCAAAGCTCCAAGAAGATTCTATCTCCTTAGTCAATTTCCTAGGTCTTTCAAGTTTCTTCTCTACTCCAAACCAAGCAGAAGTGCCATAATAGATATGAGACCTGTGGGCAAATATAGGAAAGGAAAATCTCTCTGTAATGGGACCTTTGTCTCAATACTGAAAGAAACAGTCATGCATAGCAGTGTGAATTCTGTTTTCCTTTTCACTACTAAATACTTGGAACAGTCCACTTGCCAAAATCAAGCAGATACTAGATATTCAAACTAAACAAGTCTAAGGTAAATGTTGTAGGATCCACTTTTTAAAAAAGTGATGGTAAAGAGCATGAAGTCTCAAAAGGAGTGGGAAGAAATGAAGTCTCAATTTACTTTCTCAGCTCATCTGTTTATCACTAATGTTCAAAAAATTCAAAAGTTAAAAATATATTTGTGAATCCAAGGCTACCACCTGGTGAACTATACATTCTTTGAACATTCAAGTTATGTCCTGTTCTGGAGCATAGAATGCAAAGTCTGGTACATTATATATGCTTAATAAATATGTGCATAATATTCATTATTTGAGACCACTAGAAAAAGTTCCATTGACTTTGGAACCAATAATATTTATGTTTCACATGAGCAGTGTTTTTTTCCATTTTTGCTTTTTGTTTGTTGTTTGTTTACTTCATGGACATGGTGGACTAGGACCTGGCTACTAAGGAGTTCTGACAGTACATTTGTAGCCCACCTCTATGATGGTACAGTCTTTATTGAAAGGCTTTTTAGCCACATTCTCATCCCATTTCATCACCCATCTGTGTGTTTTTTTTTATCTGTTTCTCTCTGTACATTCTATATCATTTATGTTTTTGTCACCTATATATAACATGCTACATGGTGTATTGGAGACAACAAATATTGAATGGATTTCATTACATTTCTAACCCCATTTCAAAAATAAGATACTTCCCTCCTTATAAAAAGGCAAATGGGCCGGGCGCGGTGGCTCAAGCCTGTAATCCCAGCACTTTGGGAGGCCGAGA
>NW_016803343.1:3970812-3979457 GCF_001698545.2 Rhinopithecus bieti | reverse complement strand
AGCCTGGGCGACAGAGCGAAACTCTGTCTCAAAAAAAAAAAAAAAAAGGCAAATGAAGAACACACCCTTCCCTTGAAGTGATCTGAGAAATTGATAGCTCCCTTCTTACCATCACAAGGAAAAGGAGGCTGACAGCGAGGTTATTCAGCCAAAAACACTCTCTTATTGCCTCATCCCTTCCCCACTTCTTTTATTTTGAAGATGAAGGCATGTCACTCTTTGCTTCACATAAGCCTAGTAAGGCATGTCTGAAAAAAAGCCCAACAGGTAGTTTCTTAAAACTTCTGTCCATCATGAGAATAAAAATAACTGTTCTAAAGGATTCTGGAAGAGAGGCTAAGGAAGAAAAAATTTAGTCAGTTCTCCAAAAATTGGAGAGAAGATGCAATTGCTGGACCTTCATGGCCCAGGTAAGGGAAAGGATGATCAGGAGACATAGACAGGACCCAAAGTTTTTCAGCTGGGAAAGGAAAGAGCATGATCTTGGGTCCATCCCTGTGGTTTTCAGTACTGAAGAGAAGTTTCTGTCTGTCAGGAATCTAAGGATTGGGAAAAGCAGTAAGATGTTATTAACAAAACTCAGGATTAAGAGAGATGTAAGTCTAAATCTTCCACTGAATGGCTGCTTCAGAGGTTTGACAGATTTATATAATCACATGTTAAGGCACAAAAGAAAAAATGACCTATAGCCATAGTAAAATATTAACATATTTTTATCAGTACTAAAATATATTGTATATATAAAATTATTACTCATATGTTCTTTCTGTTAAATATCATATAGAGTCTAAAAGCTAAATCTTCCCCTTCCCACACCTCTCACCAAAAAAGAAAGATCTAAAAACGATAGATGTTTATTTTCTATCTAAATTACATTTTTCCAGCTAAGTGTATATCTCACTTAGTAAAGTTTTGTTTATTGAAATGCATTCTATGTATTCGAAACCAAAGACATAAAAATGCCTTCTGAACACATGATAAAATCATAAGATAACTAAATCTTCACTCTAAATTCACACCTGCCTAAGAAACATACTCATGACTATTGTTTGAGCCACAGAAACAAAAACCTAGGCTTCTAGTGTAGAATTCAGCATAATGCAAATCTCCTAAGACAAAAAGGCAAGGGACATGAGATGACAGCCATTAAACAGGACTGCTTCTGTGAAAACCATACAGCTAGTAATTTTGTTCTGCTTAGAGATTTCATAGTTTAGTATGTGATGCTTGATTGAAGACTTTTAGAAGACCATGTGGACAAATGTGAAATTCTAACAGAAAAACATGTTAATGAAAATTTATTGAGCCTTTAAGCATATTCATCATTTAATCCTCACAAAAAAAAAAAAAAAAAAAAACCCTGCCATGAAGGCTCTATTAATCCCATTATATAGATTTTAAAAATTTATTCTGAGAGGCCACATAACTTGCCTACAGTCACACAGTAACCAGATCTCCTGAGCACAAGTCAGGAGCTTGTTATACTACTCATACATTCATCATCACCAAAGGACTTATCACCAAAGGACATATCAATAATAAAAGTAGATGATCACCAAAGGACTTATCAATAATAAAAGTAGATGACTGATTGACAAATAGTAGAATTTTCATTTTCAGGGACAGTGAATGGTCTAGTGACAGCTGGTTTATGTGTATGTTAAAAAAATGACAAGATGAGAAAGAGCTAAAAACACCAGGGGAGAGGACCTTTTCTCCACTGGTATCTGCCTGTTGCTCATATGTGTACCACTGGCCCTGAGGTCCCACAATCAATCGAGTATGGACCATGCCTCATCCATCCAGCCCACATGCATGTAATGAAAGTCCAACGACTTTCAACTTTATTTATTTATTTATTTAATTTTTTTTTTTTTTTTTTGAGACGGAGTCTCGCTCTGTCGCCCGGGCTGGAGTGCAGTGGCCGGATCTCAGCTCACTGCAAGCTCCGCCTCCCGGGTTCACGCCATTCTCCTGCCTCAGCCTCCCAAGTAGCTGGGACTACAGGCGGCCGCCACCTCGCCTGGCTAGTTTTTTGTATTTTTTAGTAGAGACGGGGTTTCACCGGGTTAGCCAGGATGGTCTCGATCTCCTGACCTCGTGATCCGCCAGTCTCGGCCTCCCAAAGTGCTGGGATTACAGGCTTGAGCCACCGCGCCCAGCCGACTTTCAACTTTATTTAGCAGCTCCTGTATTACAGTTCTGCCAGATGGTCTCAATGGTAGTTTATATGAAGAATCTTACCTAGTGACAGAATTATTGCCATTTGTCTGACAAATGTTTATTTTAAAATATATATTTTTAAGCTGAATCAATTCACAAAAGCATAACTTTCAATGGAATGCCATTCTTACTGAGATCATTTCAATAACTTAGCACTGTTCACCACTGAAATTGCTACTATAAACTATCTTGGCACAGAAATATACAGATACCTGAAGCATTCACAATCTAAATTGGTTTGGTTTAAATTCAACCAGAAATGGTTTGTCTGTTATTTTTTAAATGCTTTGGTTCAAAAAACATTTCTAAAAACATTAAAGCAATGATCAGGGCATCTTCGAAGATGTCCATCTTTGAAGGACAAAAATTAAGGTATTCCCATACTGCCTTACACCCTTTTGATCCAGAGGCATCCAACAGGTAGGAAATTCGCTTCATGACAGTCAAAGTCCAGTTGTCATACTAAATTATAACTGACTGAAAAATTCTGCTTTCTTGGTGATACTTTCACCCCCTTAGTGCCTTGCTAGTACCAGGGAATTCTCTGCTCTACTTACCTATACAAATGTATTCACATTTATTCTTAGCTGGTTAAATTTTAAGGTGTCAACCAGACCTTGCTACAAGAACATCACATTAAATAATCAAAGAACCTTCCTGCTGTTTATAGTCTAATAATTCAATGACTACAGCTCAGCAAAAAAAAAAAAAAAAAAAAAAAAAAAAAAAAAAAGCAAGGTGGCTGTGTGCCCACTGATAAAGTCTGGGGAAAGAGTAATTCAAATATATTTCATTAGCCAAAACTCTTTGTCTTTTAAATATTTTATTCCTGGGAAATCTACTGGTCTAAATTTTTCTGAAATTTCAGGCTTCTACCCCAAAACCTGTATCAATGTACCTCAAAGCTCACCTTATCTGTGTCTCTGCATATAGTCATGGAGGTTGTGCATTGCACAGAGGTACTAATCACACTGTAAAAGTCATATATGTGAATATTTACAGTTACAATTTGTAAATTGGTAAATGACAGTAAGATGTGAGTTTTATAAATAAAATAAATTTATTAGGATAATTTTCCAACTGAAAATGATAATGTTTTGAAGAAGGAGCATAGTGTTTCAGTTCACACTAAAACACTCTATAGATAAGCAGTGATTCTGTCAGCCAATTTAATTCTGATAAATCAGATAAGTGAATCATTTGATTTTATATATATATGTATCAAGGGGCAGGACAGTAAAAGTCTATTGAGAGGTTCTTACCAATAGAGAAGAGAGTTAGCCAAAACCTAAACATCTCCCAGAAAAGCGATTTAAATCACTTTTCCAAACTTAAAAAAAAAAACCCTCATTATTGTATCAGTTTTGTCATGGCACATTTATAAATGAAGGAAAATAAGTCACAGAGATTTCCTCAGAGATAGCTTTTTTTAATTAAAAATGTGTCCAACTATATCTAACATAAAATAAAAAGAAAAACTACAAGAAAGGTATTTAATTCCATCTGTATCTAGATAAGAAAGAGGAGAAAGGGAAGAGTGAACAAGAAGCGGAACAGAGAGATAGATTTAAAGCCAGGTGGGAGTTGAGGGAAGGGCAAGGAAGGAGGAGATACAAAAGAAAACAGAATGCAAAGATATAAGTGTGTATTAATCTGTTTTCACATTGCTATCAAGAACAACTGAGACTGGATAATTTATAAAAGAAAAAGGCTTAGTTGATTCACAGTTCTGCATGTCTGGGGAGGCCTCAGGAAACTTATAATCATGATGGAAGGCAAAGGGGAAGCAAGGCATGTCTTCTCATACTGGCAGGAGAGAGAGAACATGAGGGCAGGGGTGCTGCCAAACACTTTTAAACCATCACATCTCCATGAGAACTCACTCATTATCATGAGAATAGCATGGGGAAACCACCTCCATGATCCGGTCACCTCCCACCAGGTCCCTCTCTGACACCTGGAAATTACAATTTGAGATGAAACTTGGGTGGAGACACAGAGCCAAACCATATCATTCTGCCCCTAGCTCTTCCCAAATCTCATGTCCTCTCTTCCCAAATCTCATGTCCTTTATACATTTCAAAACCAATCATGCCTTCCCAACAGTCTCCCAAAGTCTTAAATCATTCCAGCATTAACTCAAAATTCCAAGTCCAAAGTCTCATCTGAGACAAGGCAAATCCCTTCCGCCTATGAGCCCATAAAATCAAAACCAAGTTAGTTACTTCCAAGATACGATGGGGGTACAGTTGTTAGGTAAATAGACCCATTCTAAATGGGAGAAGTTGGCTAAAACAAAGGGACCACAGGCCCCATACAAGTCCAAAACCTAGCCAGGCAGTCATTAAATCTTAAAGTTCCAAAATAATCTCCTTTGACTCCATGTCTCACATTGAGGGCATGCTGATACAAGAAGTGGGTTCCCAAGGCCTTGGGCAGCTTTGCCCTGTGGTGTGGTTCTGCAGGGTACAGCCCCTGCAGTTGCTTTCCCAGGCTGACTCTGAGTGCCTACGGCTTTTCTATGCACACGGTGCAAGCTGTTGGTGAATCCATCCTTCTGGGGTCTGAAGGACAGTAGCCCTCTTCTAACAGCTCCACTAGGCAGTGCCCCAGTGGGGATTCTGTGTGGGGACTCCAACCCCACATTTCCCTTCTGCACTGCCCTAGCAGAGGTTCTCCATGAGGCCTCCACCCCTACATCAGAATTCTGCCTGGACACCCAGGCATTTCTATATATCCTCTGAAATCTAGGTGGAAGTTCCAAACCCTTAACTCTTATCTTTTGCACACCTGCGGTCCCAACAATACCTAGAAGCTGCCAAGGTTTGGGGTTTACACCCTCTGAAGCAATGGCCTGAGCTGTACATTGACCCCTTATAGCCACAGCTGGAGCAGCTGGAAAACAGGGCACCAAGTTGCAAGGCAGCATAGAGCAGCAGGGCCCTAGGCCATTTTTCCCTCCCATGCCTCCAGGCCTGTGATGGGAAGGGCTGCTACAAAAATTTCTGACATACCTAGGGACATTTTCCCCATTGTGTTGGCTATTAACATTCAGCTCCTCATTACTTATGCCAATTTCTGCAGGAGGTTTGAATTTCTCCCCAGAAAATGGGTTTTTGTTTTCTACCAACATGGTCAGGCTGCACATTTTCCAAACTTTTATGCTTTTAAACATAAGCTCCAATTTCAAATCATCTATTTGTGAATGCATATAACTGTACATTTCAGGAAAAGCCAGGTCATCTCTTGAATGCTTTGCTGGTTAGAAATTTCTTCTGTCAGATATCCTAATTTATCTCTCTCAAGTTCAAAGTTCCACAGATTTCTATGACAGAGGCAAAATGCTGCTAATCTCTTTGCTAAAGCATGGCAAGCACAACGTCTGCTCCAGTTCCCAGTAAGTTTCTCATCTCCATCTGAGACTACCTCAGTCTGGACTTCTTTGTTCATATCACTATCAGCATTTTGGTCAAAACCATTCAACAAATCTCTAGGAAGTTCGAAATTTTCCCTCATCTTCCTGTCTTCTTCTGAGTCCTCCAAACTGTTCCAACCTCTGTCTGTTACCCAGTTCCAAAGTTGCTTCCACATTTTCAAGTTATCTTTATAGCAATACCCCACTGGCCTGGTACCAATTCTCTGTATTAGCCTATTTTCACACTGCTATAAAGATATTACCTGAGACTGGGTAATTTATAAATGAAAAAGGTTTAATTAACTCACAGTTCCACATGGCTGGGAAGGCCTCAGGGAACTTACAATCATGGCAGAAAACGAAGGAGAAGCAAGGCACATCTTCTCATGGTGGCAAGCAAGAGAAAGAACATGAGGGAAGAACTGCCAGACAGTTTTAAACCATCTAATCTCGTGAGAACTTACTCACTATCATAAGAACAGCGTGGGGGAAACTGTCCCCATGATCCAATCACCTCCCAGCAGGTCCCTCTCTTGACACATGGGATTACAATTCAAGTGAGATTTTGGATGGGGACACGGAGCCAAACCATATCAAAGTGTGTAGAAATAAAGAGAGGAGAGACATGTAAAAGAGGTAGCCAAAGAAAAGAGAGGTGAAAAGATCAAAAGAAAGGTAGCGTAAGTTCTCAGGTGAGTGGTGATTAAAGAACTGTTTTATTCTTCCTTGGCTTATAGGAAAAGCTGTTTTATTTTTCCTTGGCTTATGGGAAAAGCTACTTTGGCATGCTAAATGGGTCTGACCCACTCATCTCAGCTCTTTAACTATTCAATATTCCTACACATTACAGATTTCTTTTTCAGTAATTCAACAGAAGTGTAGCTGTTTTTTTTTATGACAGTTGCAAGGTAACCTAATAAAATGAAGCCAAGAAAAAAGGATAAGAGTAAACTACTTTCCCCGAGAGAACTTTTATGTTATGTGGACAGATGTGGACAGGCAAAATGATGGCAGAGTTGACATTCTGATTCCAAAAAGAAGTATGTTCAATAGAAAATAATTAAAACCTATCATACCTAGCTACGGCAAAAAGAATCCTGGGAATCATTTAATTTATTTTACGTACGCAACATGGAATGATTAAATCAAGCTAATTAACATATCTATCATTTTATTTCAATCAATAAATAGTATATGGGTGAACAATCAAGGGACATCTTGGTCAGATACCTTAAAACATTGTTTTAATCAATGTGTTATTTATTAGGGTTTCCCAAGGCACCAGTTTGAATATGAAGAGAATAACCACCATGGTTATTTCACAGATCACTAATTTGAACACAATACTCCAATCCCCCCTAGAGTCTGAAACACACAGAATATCTTCTAGTAACAGTTTATCTTATTCTCCACAGTGCTCCTATATACCTAAGTGTGGAAAAAATTTTGAAGAATCCATGTCCCTGGTGAATGTTGTCATGGAAAACTTCAGGAAGTATCAACACTTTTCCTGCTATTCTGACCCAGAAGGAAACCAGAAGAGCGTTATCCTAACCAAACTCTACAGTTCCAACGTGCTGTTCCATTCACTCTTCTGGCCAACCTGTATGATGGCTGGGGGCGTGGCAATTGTTGCCATGGTGAAACTTACACAGTACCTCTCCCTACTCTGTGAGAGGATCCAACGGATCAATAGATAAATGCAAAAGTGGATAAAATAATTTTTGTTAAAGCTCAAATACTGTTTTCTTCCATTCTTCACCAAAGAACCTTAAGTTTGTAATGTGCAGTCTGTTATGAGTTCCCTAATATATTCTTATATGTAGAGCAATAATGCAAAAGCTGTTCTATATGCAAACATAATGTCTTTATTATTCAAGAGAATAAATAACTGTTTTGTGTTGGTTGGTGGTTTTCATAATCTCATTTCTGTACTGGAACTAGTACTTTCTTCTCTCATTCTGCCAAAATAGGGCTCAGTTATTCATTTGCCAAGCTTTGTGGAGGAATGTAGGTGACATCAATGTGAAAAAGTCTGTGTTCTGAGTTGTCAGATCTCTTGAAGACAATATTTTTCATCACTCATTGTTTACTAAAGCTACAGCCAAAATATTTTCTTTTCTTATTCTAAACTGAGCCCTATAGCAAGAAAAGGGACCAGATTTCCTAATTAAAGGAAGTTAGGTACTTTCCTTGTATTTTTTACCATATCACTGTAAAGAAGAGGGGAAACCCAGCCAGCTACTTTTTTTCATCACTTTTTATTTATAACTTCAGATTTTTAAAACTAATTTCCAAAATATAAACTGTTTTCATTAGCCAATTCTATAATATCTTCCTGTGATTTATGTAGAAAATGAACAGACCCCTTTTCCATTTAAGACCCTTCTACTGTGTGAAGAGATGATACCTACAAGGAGTATCATTACCTGTGAGTTGACTGAATATTAGTAGGTGCTCCATTACAATCCAGAAAAGCCTGTGTTACTGATATTTGTGTGGAAATCTTTATTTCATTTCAATTTACCTGTTAGATGGTAAAATTAAGATGCTACTTGCTGGTAAAAATTGGTAGACTGGTTTCAATGGGTAAATCTGTTGTGGCAAATTAATGTGTTGGAAAATTGCTCTTTGGGAATTTGTGTTTAAGTTAATGAATGTGTAGTATCTCCTTCTGACAAGTGTTCCCTATTGGGATTTTAAAGCTATGTGCACAGAATATTAGTCTCTTCTACATGTTTTATTTTTCTATTTACAACTCCCTTTTTTGTTGTTATATTTTATACACAGAATAGATCTTTTTTCTAACACATATTTGAACTGAATAACAGACTTAAAGAAAGCCTTTGTTCACATTACTATTTACTTATTGTGTTTGGGGGAAAATATAAGGGATTGATTTTAAATAAAAAACATTCCATCTTTCATTTAATATCAATATCAAAAGAAGAAGACAAACATCTATCTTTCTCATCTATATTTAAGTACCTTTTGTAATGTAGTATCA
>NW_016803343.1:3927076-3970642 GCF_001698545.2 Rhinopithecus bieti | reverse complement strand
GGGAAAATATAAGGGATTGATTTTAAATAAAAAACATTCCATCTTTCATTTAATATCAATATCAAAAGAAGAAGACAAACATCTATCTTTCTCATCTATATTTAAGTACCTTTTTGTAATGTAGTATCAAAGTATTTTAGGTATTGCAAAATTTTACAAATCATTTGTGGAATGAATGGTAAAACTAATCTGATGAAGTGGAAAATTATTCTGCAATATTGTAATTCATAGTTTGACTTTTCATAAGCAAATAAATCCCTAGGATGTAATCAGGACTTCAAATGTGTAATTAAAATTTCTTTTAAAAAATCTATTAAATTGCAAGATTTGAATACTTCTTGCATTCTGAGCTGACGAGCCCATGTTAGTCCAAAATTTGTATTTCACTACCTTTAAAATATTTTGAGTGATGACAAAGAAAGTTTCTTTTTTTAACACCCAAACACATACACATAGTGTTGTGACCATTTGAAAATAGGATGAAAATTCTTTTATTTCTACTCTACTTTAAAACATATAATTCTGAAGATACTAAAGAATTACTTGAGACTATAGAGCTGAAAATGTGCAGTCTTTAATGTTTTTTAGGCTTCCCTTCAGGTGATCCAAGAGTGAAATATATGTGAGTGAAATTATCAGATGGATTATTTTATTCTTACTTAACTCTGAATTTTTATTAAAATTCCCAAATAATTTTAAGATAACAATGTAGAAATTTTAAATAATGACACCAAAAGAGATTAACTGGTGCCTTCTAGAATCCCAATACAGCAACAGCCTCTTCAAGAAATTTAGACATATACACAATTAATGCTCATTATTAAAAGAGAAAGATCTGGGACTAATGATGTTTTAAATGCTTTGCACATGTTAACTAATTCAATTATTTAACAACTCTATTGGAGGAGGTATTATTATTATCTCATCCTACAGATGAGAATGTTGAAGCTAAGAGATGTTAAAGAATTTCCCCAAGGCTATACACATACTAAGATAGTGAAGATATAAGAAAATAGTCTGTAACTTTCCTGCTATGGTGACCATTTCCATGACTTTGGCATCTTTTAGATAACAGTGGGGGAACCTGAGGCTTTGAAAAAATTATAGGAGTGAAGAAAAAGCATTGAACTGGAAGTCAAAGACTTCATTGGAGATATGGTGACTAGATGACTTTAAAGTTCTCAATTAGTCTTTTGACTTCTTTGACTGTAAAATTAGGAGATGAGGTCAGCTGATCATCAAGGTCCCTTTTAACACTAACATTCCATCCTAGATATGTGGAAGGAGGAATGAATACCATTTGCTAACCTTCGGAGCACAGGTCTGATCCTCAAACAGAATCTGTATATATTAATCTATGGATTAAAAAACAGCTGTTTTATTGATATTGCTAGTACGTCTTCCATTTTTAAGTCCTAAAGCTGTGTTTCTGTCTGCTAGAAGCAGAGCTCTGATCTCCATATTATTCATCAAGAATGACTTCCCTAAACGGTATAAACGTTTACACTTTCAAATCACTTTCATTATCCAATTGGCACATCTCATCTAAAACTTTATTGACTTCAGATTCTCTGAGTTGCAATTGTATTAAAATCCAGAAATGGTAAATGTAGCAATGATTGCTTGCAAATAGCTATAATAAAATATATGATTCTGTAGAAAGCTACTGGCAAAACACTAGCTGATGGTAATGACAATGTAGGCAATCATAAAATACCTCCTCTGTACACCATGTGACATTTAGAGTTCCAGCAGGCTACCCTTTCCCATTGCTGTGAATGACCATGCTGACCATGCTGTGAATGCATGGCATTTATAAAGCAAATATTATTTTCAGGATGTCAAGCCATAAATTTCTTACCACATTTCTGTGGGTGAAACAACACTGTAATCATTCCACTGGCATTAAAAGTGAGGCCAGCAGGATAGCAAAAACAATATGAGCAATTCACTCAAGGGAGTTAAAACAATAATTTTAAAGCAATGGTTTGTTATAATACGAGCATAGTTAAATTTCCTCTCTCCTCCACCAAAACACTGAAATGAACAATGTTTAAGTAAGTAAGGTGGTTCTCATTGTCCATATAAGGAAGAAGGTATGATTAAAGGGTAGACACTGTTCCTTCTCTTCTTAACTTCTGCTCTTTTCTCTCTCCCTTGTAAAATAATTCAGTAAGAACAGTCACAGTTCTACAATAACCACTTCGATGTGTGGATCATGTAGGAAAGTAAACTCAAGAAAGAGTTTCAGGACTCCCCTGAAAAGTTTGCCAGCACGATAAGCACAGCAGAACTGAAGAAATAACTTTTATGTTGAATCTGTCCCACTTTTCCATATTTGAAGTAACTGTAAGAAATAATACAAAGTATACAACACTGCCTTATATTTTAAGAATACCTTTATAATCTACTAGAAGGCTCAACAAACACACATGAAAAAAAATAGAGAACAATTAGGTATCTAATCCACATGGGTGGGGATAATATTTACAAAGTATTGATATGGGGCTTAAATGGTTTATGTATGTCAATATCAAGCATTGTATACAGCATATAATAGACATACTAGTAATAATAGTAGTTATTATAATTAATAATAAAGGTACAAGTGGTATTAGTATACCCACTAGTAATATATAGTCTCTTGGAGCTAGAATAGCTCTAAAATGTCATTTTGCCCAAAACGCACATCAATAAATTCCTTCCATAAGATTTTAAGCAGGAATCATCTAGCAATATAAATGATTACTACCTGAATCCTGCCAGTGATGAGATAGGTCACCACTTCATGCTAAAATGTTTTCCTCATAACAAGTTGAAATCTGTCTCCCTGTAATATCTACCAACCAAATCCACACAATAAAATCAATACTCCTGCACTGACTTATTTTATTAGCGTTATTTTATTGAAATGAAGGAGGGGATGGGGAAGAGCAATTTCCATTTGTCTCAAACATAAGACCAAGAAAAGTAACCCATTCAGACAGAATTATGACATAAAGGGAAATTTATGAAGGTAGCACAAAGGGCATCCATTTTAAAAGTTAAGAATGTATCCATTAGAACCTAAATATTCATGTATGAGTTAAACTGATGAACTAGCTAACTCCTTCTGATGTCTATGTTAGTTTTAATCCTGCACCTTCTCTTAAGTATGATTTGGCCTTCTGAAAAGTAACACTGCTGAAACTCTACAATATGTTCTAATTCAATCTGATAACAACCAGACTCATATTAGTTGAGAGCACAGCTGTGCTCCTAACAAAATATTACTACAATTGCCGTGGGTTTGTCTTGGCTAAGGTGCTATGAATTCTGCACTGCCATGCCAAAGTATTGGAAGAAAATGTCAGTCTGTGAATTCCAGTTGTGACTTTGTGATAAGTGTCTCATGTAGGTAGAAAAAGAAGTCATTCTCTCAAACAATATAATCACTTAGTTAGGGTTTCCAGAACTGTTTTTTTAACCTTAAAACAAATTTAAGCCCCAAGCCCTTGCAAGTTGTAGTATAACTTGTTACCAACATAGTATATGAAGAGACCACAGAGAAAGCTTCAAAGTCCTCTATACCCTCTACACAACTTCACCAACTAGTATATAGCATTACTAAAAATTTGTTTAGGTAGCAGACAAAACTTACCTTCATAAAATCCTCTCTCTCTCTCTCTCTCTCTCTCTCTCTCTCTCTCTCTCCCCCCCCTTCAGTGTTTTTCCTTCTTTTGATCACACCTTTAATCACATACCAGCAAAGATAATCTCCAGCAACTACATGTTCACAAAATCCCTATTTCTATAGTTACAGAAGGAGAAAACTCCAGTATTAATATCAGTCCTTGCAAAAGCCAGATCCCTTTGTATCTCTTGTCCACTACTGGGCCCACCAGTATGGCTCAGAGGATAGTAAAGTCTTTTGGGCCAGACTTATCGCATGGCATTACATGCCCACTTCTGTAATGATGGAGGTAGGGCATGTGATTAGCTGCCACACTAAGTGGAAGTCAGATAATTCCTCAAAGGTCAACCGATGTATGTAAAGAACAGAAGAAGGGATGCTGGGCATGTAAGAACAACAGATGTCCACTACAGGAAATGTGGGAAAAAAAAAAAAAAACTTACACCAGATTCTTGTCCTAAAATCTTCTGCCAAATTTTGGTTGAAGGTCCCACATATATGGGAAGGAAAGCAAGTATTACTGAAAGCATAAAAGAGCAAAAGAACCAGTGCTCAAAATTTGCTTTGAAATTTTTCCATGCATGAGTCACTCAGTAATCTCATACAATGTAAAAGGGGAAAAAGCATTTCTGATTTTCACTAAGTGAAAGATGCAGGAATATTTTATTTTAGCAAAAGACAAGAAGTTCCCTTAGAAAAGATAGTGGGGGGCAACTGATATAATAATAAGAGTTTATAGAAAACAAAAACTAGTTTAAGAGAAAGGAAAGGAGTGATAATATATTAGGAAAGATTCAGAACTTTAAAACTCTAATTTAAGCAACCATTGCTATTCATCAGATACTAAGGAATTTCTCTGCATTTTTCTTAAGGCTGTTGTCCCTTGGGTTGAGTAATACCTATTTGGTCTCGCAATTGCCCTGTTACCTGCTTATTTTGGAGTAAATCAACTTTAAGGAGCACAAAGAAGATGAAGGAATGAATTCTCCTTCTCCCTACCTCTTAGTTTTTTTCCCATATCATAACATTTAAGAAAGTGAGTCCTCCTTGGACCATCCAGTGATATTTCTTATCACAGATAAACCAACAGAAAGCATTACTCATCAACTGGAACCCCACCTACTATTTGCAACACTGTGGTTATTTCAGCACCTCATCATCCATATGATAACCTCATGTGAGGTCTGCCCAAACCTATCAGCCTCTTCTAGTTGGACAATCATCACATTTCAACCTTTTTACTTGCTGCATTAAAATTCTAACAGTTTCCACCAGGCAGCTGCAAACCCTGACACTTAGCTCCTTCTCATGGTTAGCAAATAAAATAGGACCTCCCTGTGCCTTCTGGAGCATGACAGAAGTATCATTTTGGAACAATTGACAGTGTCTGTCTCTAACCAAAAGCATTCAGCTGCTGTAGCTAACATCTAGCAATACTGAGAAGAAAACAGGGAGTTCAGACTGGTGACTGATGTAAAATAGGCCTCTTCCTTTCCAACGGTTGTGACAGATGCAGAATTTGGTGCCAATTCTACATTTCGGTCCATCTCCAGAAAGTCATAATCAGCTGTGAAGTCTCAGCATTCCTAGAAAAAGTGAATGCTCTAAATACAGCTCAGGTATATGCCAACAGAAATTCCAGGAGCCAGATCTAGGCTGGCCAGTCGGGGCCCCTTGTTACTGACTGGTTTTGTGCTAACACTAACAGAGGCCTTCCCTTTTCCAATTCTCAATTTATTTGAAGATGTCACATTATCTGGCTGAATACATAACCCTTTGAATACTAACGATCCTCAAGCTCACCTGGCAAACATCCAAAACTGTTGAGAAGATTTCACTTGGTATGTCTGAGAAGCCACATGTCCAAATTATCCAACGTGAAAATACACAGCTGTCTCCTCTCTTAAGAAAGAAGTCTTTAATAGTTGAGTAGCCTCAGAAACTCCTGGTGTTAACCATCAAACTTGATTTGCAAAAATCCCAGGGAGAACTGGAACAAAGGAACTCTGGAAGACCAGGGAAAGCCAGCAATTTACTTTACCTCTGATATCACTGTAGCCCAAGATCCCTGAAAAGCAGCCACTGGAAAATTAAAAGCTATCTTCATGTGATCATTCTTGCCATTTTCACTTCTGTTTCATGGGAAGCAGTAAGTCAAACCCAGCCCAAACCCTTGCATTTGCAGGAATCAAAGCAAGCTAAAAGGAGGAGATTTCTCATTCAACAAGGGACCGCAGACCAGCCTTTATTAAGGAAGACTTACACTCCTAAGAAAAACTAGTAACGTTTTGCTGCTGCAGATGACTTGGATTGTGCAGGGAACTGGCCCTTCAAGTCTGTTTCCCACTGTCACCTTATACCTCAGCCATTCCAGTCAAAGGCCATTCCCAATGTTCCAAATTTTTCACACCTCTGGGCTTTTGCACTTACTGTTTCCTCTGCTTCAGCCTTCTCTGATCTCCCTTCTCTCCACTTGGCTAACTCATGCTCCTCCTTTAAGGTTTAGCTCAAACCTCATTTGCACCAAGAGGTGATTCCTAACCTCCTGTGTCCCAGGCTAGTTGCCTATCTTCTATGTTTCACAAACACCCTGTTGCAGTGCCTCCAAACTCTTAGTGTACACTCTTAAAAATAATAATAATTATATATCCTACTGTATTCGTCTGTTCTCACGCTGCTAATAAAGGCATACTCAAGGCTGGGTAATTTATAAAGGAAAGAGATTTAATTGAGTCAGTTCCAAATGGCTAGGGAGGCCTCACAATCACGGCAGAAAACGAAGGAAGAGCAAAGGGCCATCTTACATGGCGACAGGCAAGAGAGCTTGTACAGGAGAACTCCCATTTACAAAAACATCAGCTCTCGTGAGACTTATTCACTACCTCGAGAACAGTATGAGGAAAACCACCCCCACGATTCAATTATCTCCACCTGGCCCCACTCTTGACACGTGTGGATTATAACAATTCAAGGTGAGATTTGGGTGGGGATATATAATTATTATTTTTTTAAGAAAGTGCACTAAGATTTTGGAGATCAAGTAGAAAGATGCACACAGCATGTTTCACAACGATAAAAGATTCTTAAGACAAGTTTCATCTCTCCTATAGTTTTTCCTAGGACTGCCCCAGCCTTAGCTCTGCCAAATAGAATCTCACAACTAAGGTCAGTTTCAGGAAGATTTAACAGCATCCAGATCAGAGGAATGGGGATGAGTCATCAAGAGACTAATGTGGGTTTTTATCACTTGCTCCCAGTTCCTTTCAGGGAGCAACCTCTGAGGAGGATTCCCACCCACTGCCCCAAGTGGTGAAAGGGGATTTGGTCCCAGTATTGAATCTCATCTGGCATGTCTGAAATCCCAGAAACTGTCTATTAACATAGAGGCATGAGGCTGAGCAAGGACGCATCTGAGTTTAGAAAATTCAGAGTCACCCAAAAAGAAAACAAGAGGTACAGGGAGAGATGCAGATGAGCAGTAGAGAATGAATATATACATTTGAGACAGGGTTGTTAACGACAAGGCTATATGCAAGAGTGCCAGAGACTGAACCCAAGTTCCTCTGTTTTTTCCCCAGAAAAGAGTCAAGAACTGGGCTCTGATTAAACACACACTCTAAGTATGTTCACACTTTTATGCAAGGATTATCTAGCATTTATTTTAACTTCAGATTAAGGACATAAACATGAGCTATCAATTCAGAAAGTGAAAATATTATTTATCCTTTACTTTCTCTCTCCAATTTCTAACAAACTGAAAAAAGTAAGAAGAAAATTACTTGCTATACGGCTAAATGTTATTATATTGGAAACATCTTTATTCTCCTAAAAAGAAAGAATGACTATAGATGACCAACATTTTCTCCATATGACGAAACACTTTCTGCTCTCGCAAAAATAATTTGATTACTCAGAAAGTCTCATGTGGTGGGAAAAGGGCCGTAGTGTTTCAGAAGTCTACATAAAACACACACACACACACATACACACACACACACACACACACACACTCTGGAAGAAATGACTTATTCATGTTTTTCACTAGGCAGGACACATCTACATCCTGAATGAGTTACAGCTGCTCTGTTCTACACACTTTGAAGAGGGTGAAGGTAGGGGATAGAGGTTTCAGAAACTGTCCCTTCTTATAAATAAGTCATGATTGATTACTCTCATAATTAAAATACAGAATAAGAAAACTCTGATGTTCAAAGAAAAGGATCAGGATAGTGATGTTTTTCTGCCTAAAAGGAAATCACTAATAGATTCAGACATCAGTATAATTGACTGGAAATTAAATAAAATAGCAAGAAGCTAAAAATGCACCAGAAGTGTCATACCACAGTCTGGGACCATTTTTCTCACCAGTGCTTAACATAAGCTTCAAGAGTTGGGAAAGCGAATTGCCAGCCACACCAGAACATTACGAGCCCCTTTCTGCTCTCTGCGGGTTAGAGCTGCACCGTTAGTCTGTTCAACTGGGTTCTGGTATTGACTGCCCAGGGACGGAACGAGGGCCTGACTCACTTATATGTATTTGACATTGTCAGGATTTTTTCCTCAAATAAATAAAATATGCCACAAATCATGTAAGTGTTTAAATGTCACAATTTGTCACATAGCAAGGCCTCTTCTGTAACATTTTTTCAAATGTCAGAGTCATTTCCTGGGCAAATAACAGAGGGAAGCAGGTTTCCTAACATCCTGGCCAAAACTGGTTGAATTCCTAGGTGGCTCTGTGTCTGGGTCCTTTCCTGACATGACTTATGGTACTATTTGGAGAGTGCTTTCCTCATATCATAAAAGGTGGACAAGAAAAACCTCAGAAAGATTTGCTGTAGGCATTCAGGATGTCCTCTGAATAAATGTCAATTATTACAGCCTAAAACTTAATTCTATAGAGTAAGGTTGCATGTTTGGCACATGATCAAAAATAATGAAAAGGGAGACAACCATGGTGGCAGGTGATGTAGAAACAAATGGACCAAGAAAAATGCCCCAGTATTAGTTGAGCCTCTGGGAACTCACCTGCAAAGAAAGCACTCCCCTGAAAAGTGGGATTCAGTGTCATCTATGCCCAGGTGCAATCATTGGCTTAAAGGTATGTCCAGTTATCAGTAAATAAGTATAAATTACAGAAAAGAACATTACATAATATCATCATGTTATGGCATATGCCAGGTTTCTACAATACAATACAGATATATATATATGAAAAATACAACACCTTCTCTTAAAAAGAAACTTTCCTAGAGAATACCTAAATCACTCAACACAGGCATGCAAATATATTTTGGGATGTCACCAGTGTGGTGGGATGGGAAGGGCACTGGACTTGGAGCCAGTGGATCCAGTCTTTGTCTCAGCTCTTTCCCATCTCCAGCTAAGGAAGTAAGTTTCCTAACCTCTCTCATGTCTCAGCTTTCTCCCTTACAAGATGATGATGAAAATAATGTCTTTCACCCTCATCTTAGATGATTATTATGAAAATTGAATGAGATAATGTGCTTGAAAATATGGACTGTCCACAGCAGGTTTTTTGCCTTTTGGAGTTTTCAAGGAACTCCATTCAAGCCCAGGGCTTTAATACCTTCAAATATCAAGTGACATCCCCAAATTTGTACATCCAGTTGTTGCCTCCTCCCTAAATCTCAGAGCTCTATTTTCATCTGCCTCTGGACATCTCTACCTGGATAGCCTTCAGGCACTTACAACTTAGTATGTCCAACTGAAATAGTCCTTTTTCTAAACACACACTCTCTCACATACCCCAATCCCTGACCCCAATGTATTCCCACCACAGTTAAAGTCACTACCCTCCACCCAAATCCTCAGATTCACCCTACATATCTCAATTTCCTTCAAGTATGCACCTAACCATACCCAGTCACCATGTGCAAAGCAGTTTCACTGTGCACTGGTTATCAAATTGTCTGAATCCAGTCATACAGAACCCTCACATATAATAAGTTACTTACAAAGAGACAGCAAGGGACAACAGGAGGCTAAGATTCATTGTAAGCTGGGCCCCCAAGGCTCAGGGCAAATGGAGTCATGATCGCACGTACCCACTTGCGCCAAAGCTGAGGAACTCCAGAAAGCAGCCCACCCTAGATTTTATACCTTGGAGTCATGTGATTTGCTAGGCTGAAGCATTGAAAGACATCCAGTTTCTAGGGGAGACTAGAACAGAGACTGAGCTGTTCCAGCCAGTCCCACCTTATCTCAGGATGTTGCATTCTCAGCACATTCTATAGTTATTCTTGAGAACTACAAGTGACAAAGATGGAGAACTGAGTCAGTCCAAGGCCATCCACAAAAGTGCCCTGTACCATGTAGCACTGATCCTATGTCCTAAGGGCCTGTCAGGTCAGCCCCTTCTTTTCTATATAGACTGTTGTTCTCCTAGTTGCTGTAGCCTCAAACCACTCATCCTACCTGCAATCTCTCCACTGTCCCTTATTCCAATTCATCCTCTACATTGTCACCAGAATGAACTTTTGTAAATATATGTCTGATCATATCAAAGCCTGAGCAAAACCATGCAGTGACTTCCCATTGCTTTGCGATTTTGTTTGAAGATCTACATGAACTTCATGCATTCATCCCACGTTACATGTTTGATTTCATCTCCCTACCCTTTCCCCATACCCCCACTCCCCAGACCGCTCTGTTCTAGTCACACTGAACTTTCTTCAAACCCAGATGATTTTCTCAGCTTCTTTGCCTATTGGACCCCATACACTCAGGGGTCCAAAGGCTGGGTTCGAATCTACCCTGGGTGTGTCACTTGTTTTGGTTTGGGTTCACGCACTACTTTGGATTCACCCGGAAGCAGACTGAGACAAGGATTCAAGGGCTAGCAGTTGATTTGAGAAGCTTGGAAAATACCAGCAGGGGAATAGGGAAATGAGAAAGGGAAAAAACTTTGGAACATTATCACGCCAGCTACCTCTATGACGGCTGACATTTTATCCCACAGGGAAACTGTGCAATAGCGAAGAACTTTTGCCCCAGAGCTATTCCACCTAAGAGTTAGCCACCTGAGAGGCAACGTTCCTCAGTTACTAATACACCAGTTCCTGTCAGCCACTGGCTGAGGGTGAAACTAGTGGATGGAGGTGGGGGATTGGAATATGGGCCTCTGCCATATTCGTAAACCTCTCTTTGTCTCAGTTCTCCCACTCCAAAAGCTGTCATAACACTAGTACCTACCTTTTAGAGTTATTGTGAGGATTACATGAGCTAATATATGTAAAGTACTAACGACAGTGCCAAGAACTTAGTAATCACTACATAAATTTTAGTTGTTGCTGTTAGTATTAATCTCTTACTGTGACCTCGTCTGTCACATTAAACATCTGCTGGCAGGAAAATACTCTCCTAGCTCCAAATGCATGTTCCTATCCTGGCATTTCCCACCTTACTTTTGATCATATTCGTAGGTGTCTTTCTTTTCTACTAGATAGTGTTCCGAGAGAAAGCTTTGTCAAATTCTATGCCTAGCATAAAGTAGACACTCCCTAAGTGTTTGTAGAACTGAGTTAAACTAAGTTGTCTTTCAATAAGACTTGTTTTTATTTTGTGCCAAAGAAAACAAGAAAGCAGGAAAGAGTTATAGCCAGAAAAAGCACCAAAGACAACAGAAAGGGAGTATTCACTCAACATGCATTAATAGTAGGGGCTCAGTTAATATTTGTTGAATGAATTTAAATGTGAATATAAATTGAGCCCCTCTATGTATCAGGCATTATGCTAGGCACTTAGACTACAACAATGATTATGTCAAGGTCCCTGACTATGAGAAGATGAGAGAGGATAAACAGACTAACAGATGAAAGGAATAGACATCACTGGGTTAAAGAGAAGTTGGGAAAAGACACGGACAGCCAAGGATAGTCATTGGTTTGGGTCAGCGCTCATGAGCTGCCATGTGTTATACAGTCATGACCAAAACTGGACTGGACTCTGAAGCTTCAGGAACTTTCCTGGCATCCTGATGGCACAGGTTTTCTTCTCAGCTACTGAGTATTTCTAATTCCATGCGGTCAGTTCAGCACATCAGAAAATACCACCAGTTCAAGTCCAGACATGAACGTGCCCCTTTGTTGACTTTCACTTAAATCACATGACCATGAATTCAGTCTGGTCACATTATACAAAAGAATAAAAAATATCTTGAAAAGATGTGTTTTCTCAAAACTCTTCATGCACTGATATGGAATATTTGCAAGAGATTTATTAAGTAAAAGAAGCAAGGGAGAAGCCAGTATGTAATTCTTGTGGATGCCACTCAGCCTCTTTCCCTAGCCATTCCCCATCACCCAATGGGCTCATAAAAATGTGGTCATTGAGGCAGAGATTAAATTTATGCATAGGTTCAGTAATATAAATTCCAAGCTACAGCCACAAATGAATGCCCAATCTGCCAGCATCAGAGAACAACACTGAGTCTCTGACATGACACCATTCATAGGGTGATCTATTTGGTTGCAGGTTGATTACTCTGGACCACTTCCATCATCATTAGGGCCAGAAATTTGTTCTTACTGGAATAGAAACTTACCCTGGATAGGAATTTGCCTTTACTGCACAAAATAATTCTGCTGACAATGCCTTCTTTTGACTTACAGAATGTCTTATCCCTAGTATTCTACTCTCCAGCATTGCTTCTGATTAAGAACTCACTTTACAGCAAATGTAGTGCAGCAATGGACCCGGGCTCACGGAATTCACTAGTCCTATCACGTTCCCCACCATTCTGACCAGCTGGTTTGACAGAACGGTGGAATGGCCTTCTGAAGACTCAGTTACCACACCAGTTGGTTGGCAAAGCCTTGCAGGGCTGGGGCAATGTTCTCTAGAAAGCTGATTATGCTCTGAATCTGCATCCAATATGTGGTGCTGCTTCTCTGATAGCCAGAATTCAAAAGTCCAGGAATTAAGGGGTAGAAATGGGAGTGGCATCACTCAAAGTTAGCCCTAATCATTCACTAGTAAAAATTTTGCTTTTCATCTCATGACTTCCCATCCCCAGCAGACCTCTGCCCTGCTGGTCCAAAGGTCTTAGTCTCAAAGAGAGTACAATGCTTCACTACACTGTATGATTTCACTACACTGTCAGTCAAGACTGGCACTCAGCCACTTACTACTCATGGCCCTGAATCAACAGGCAAAGAGGGATTTACTGTACTAGCTGGCGAGATTGATGTTAATTACCAAGGGGAAAAAAAATGGGTTGCTATTACACAATGAGTGTACAGAACAGTATGTGTTGAAATACAGGAGATCCCTTATGGCCGCAGTCTCCAACCTTTTTGGCACCAGGGACCAGTTTCATAGAAGACAATTTTTCCACAAACTGGTGGAAGGGGGAGGCGGTTTCAGGATAATACTGTTTCACCTCGGATCATCAGGCATTAGTTAGATGCGTATAAGGAGTGTGCAACCCAGGTCCGTCGCATGTGCTGTTCACAATAGGGTTTGCGCACCTATGAGAATCTACTGCCACTGCTGATCTGACAGGAGGCGGAGCTCAGGCGGTTATTCTCTTCACCTGCCACTCACCTCCTGCTGTGCAGCCCAGTTTGGTCCATGACCTGTGGTTTGGGGAGCCCTGCCTTATGGCATCTCTTAGTATGGCCATGCCCATTGCCTTAAATCAGTGAAAAACTACAACAGCCCATTTCAGGCAGGATAATGGCCCAGATCTTTCAGGAATGAGATTTGGGTCTCCCCACCAGGCAAAGAGCCAAGATAAACTTAGGTGCTTGCTGAGGGCAAAATAGCAATGGAATGTGTAATGTGTAGTGGAAGAAGGTAGCAACAAACACCAGTTATGATCATATGACCAGTTGTAGAAATGAGAACTGTGAGAGTTATGAGTAATGTTTTCCCATTTTGTTGTGAATACATTTGCATATATTTTAACCAAATATATTTGTTTTCTTCCCACTCTTATTCTCTTATTATCTAATAAGAGAATATGTATATGATTAATAAGATGTATTAATCACAGTTAACTTTACCTCAGTATACTTAAGTTGCAAGATATTAAGAATAAGAGTGAACATCACCCAAGGATTTGTGAAATAATTAGCATTCTGGGAAATAATTAGCATATTTTTATTCTACACAGGATAGTTGTAACATGTTAGGTGGAAGTATGACTTCGTCACTGTCTTTATTTGGAAATTATGTATAGTTTAAGGAGGTATGTATGAGTGCCAAAGTGACAAGCGGTGGACTTGTGATGACCAGTTTTATGTGTCTACTTGACTAGGATATGGTCCCAGTTATTCAATCAAATACTAATCTAAGTGTCATGTGAAAGCATTTTGTAGACATGATTAGCATCTATGATCAATTGACTCTAAGTAAAGAAGGTTATACTAGATAATCTGAGTGGGCCCATTTCTATCAGTTGAATTGCCTGAAGGGAAGAAGTGAGGTTTCTATGAAGTTCTGCCTGTGGCCTGAGAGTTCCAGTTTGCCCTTCCTGATAGCCTGCCATAAGGTATACAGATACATATAGGTACACATTTGCTTACACATGACCATCTCTGCAAAATGCACAAGAAACTGATATTGTTGATTGCCTTCTCAGAGGGTACTTAGTGGCTGGAAGTTGGGGGATGCAAAGCTACTTGTCCCATATATCCTTTAGTAGAAATGAGTTTTGAACTATTGACTATATTACCTATTCAAAGAGTTTTAATTTCCTTATTTTTAAGAAATATAATTATCCAAAAGAATTTGATTCTAATTCTCACTTATTTTCTCTTCCATGTTTCATATACTCTTACACATGAAAAGTTCTTATCTATGTCCACCTAGGTAGATTGGGCCAAAGAAAGTCACTTGAACCATACAATTTTCAAAATGTGGACACCTTAAAAGCTGTACATGCCTTGAAAAGTTCAATGATCAACATAATTTTAAAAGACTTTGAAATCATTCCAAATAATCTGTCTTTGCCATACTCACAGGCTACAAGCAGAATAAAGGAAAGGAGAATTTCCCAGTTACCTATCTCATGTATGAAAATATTGTTGAGATCCACTTTGAAATGGGCAAAACATCAAAGAAACAGGTGAGTACTCAATTGCAGCCCAACAGGAAGCCCCATTATGCTGTGTTACTTATTTTATGCTTTCTGGCATTTGGGTGTGTCATTGGAAGTCATGTAACTTGATGGTGATGCATTGCCCAGAACCAATTTTTGCAGTGTGAAAAGGCAGATGCTGTTATAAAAAATATATACACAATTTCCATAGCAGATATCATCTCCGATTGGGATCCTTACCATAACAGATAAAACTGGTGGAAACTAACTCTCAATCAATAAAACGGCAGGAAATAAAAAGCCAACATACAAATGATACAAAGAGAGACTGAGAAACAGTCCATCACCAGCATGATACTGAAGGTTAAGACTGAGTTTATCTGCTGACTGTTTGCTTTCTTTGGCATTAATTTTACTATAAGTAAAAATGCCATGTCTGTGAATTATAGAGTGGAAAGTACGGCACTGAAGAAACTAGCTTCTGATGCTTCCAGAAGAAAATAAAATAACAGGTCCTTGATCAGTAAGCACAGAAAAGTTTAAAAAAAAAAAAAAAAAAAAAAAAGCTAGGCACGCTGGCACACACCTGTAGTCCCAGCTACTCAGGAGGCTGGGGTGGGGAGGTCGCTGGAGCCCAGGAATTCAAAGCTGCAATACACTATGATTACAGCTGTTAATAGCCACTGCACTTCAGCCTGGGCAATGCAGTAAGATCCCATCTCTAAAAAATAAAATACAATAAAATCTAGAGAGCTCAGTTCTTTCAAAGCTCTTTGAGAACAAAGTCTGTGGAAAACCATCATAACTGCAGTCAACTATCAAGTCAGTGCACAGTCATCCAGGTTTGCTAGCACTATGGTGATCAAATATAAACTCTTTGCTAAAAATATAAAATCAATACGTTTTCTATTTCATAGCCTATTAGAAAATAGGTAAAACCTTCCTAAACAAGGCACAAAACCAAGAAGCCATAGAAGAAAATATTAACAGATTCAAGTACATCAAAATATTGACAGTCAAAAAAATCCATAAAACAAAATAAAATAAAGTTCACAAGCAAGTGAAAAACACAGGTAAAATGCTTGTAATTCATATAGTAAACAAATTAACAATATGTTGAATAAATAAGCTCCAAAAAAGCAATTTAAAAAGGCACCTCAAACAAGAATCAGCAAAGGATAGGCACAGGTAATTCATAGGAAAGGAAATAAAAATGGCCAATAAATTGTTGAAAAGATGTTTAATATAACATTAGTAACCAAGAAAAAATAAACCAAAACAACAAGGATATTTCATTCCCCCACCCCCAATCAGGCTGCAAAATATTAAAACATTACAATTCTCAATGTTGACAAGGGTAAGGATGAATGAGTACTGTAGTCTGCGGTTGGGTGAAGACAAATGTATAGCCCTTATGAAGAACAATTTAGGAGCATTATCAAATATTAAAATGTGAATTCCATTTGACTTAGCAATTCCACTTCTAAGAACGTCTGCTAGAGACATAATCATTCTTAGATAGGTGATTAAGGGTTACGCACTGTAATAGCGTTTTCCATAGTTCAAAAAATGAAAATGATGGTCTATCACTAAGGAAAGTAGTTAAATGTATTATGAGACATCCATACCTTGGACATCTATGCAGATAATTCTTAAAAATTGAAATAGACCCATATGTACAGACATAGAAAAATTTTAAGACATAATATTTTAAAAGCAAGTCAAAATTATAATACATATAAAATGGATTTATGCATATATGTGTATATTATGTGAATCTATAAATACATGAGGGAAGGTCTGAAATTACAGACACCCAACAGTTAACAGTGTTTCTTCTGGGAAGGAAAATAGAATAGGGGACAGAAAATGAACTAAGAACTTTCACTTTAACTCTTCATCCTTCTATGCTATCTAAATCTTAATTTTTGTAATATGCAATAATATACCAAATGGTGCCCTCATAGATATAAGTCCTGTGACACATATGTCCATTTGGCCAGGCTATAGTACTCAGTTATTATTCATAAACACTAGTTTATGTGTTGCTATAGAAGGGTTTCATAGACATCATTGAGATTTAGTTAGTTGACTTTAATTATCTTCAACAATGTGGGTGAGCCTCATCCAATCAGTTGAAGGCTTGAGAAAAAACTGAGGTTTCCCAGAGAAGAAGAGATTCTGCCACAAGACAGCAACATCAATTCCTGCTTGAGTTTCCAGCCTGCAGGCCTATCCTACAGATTTCGGACTTGCCAACCCCCACAATCATGTAAGTGAATTCTTTAAAATATATGTGTGTGTATGTGTGTGTACTTCCTATTAGTTCAATTTCTCTAAAGAACCCAGATTGATACAAATAAACATCATCTTGAAATCAGAAAATCATCCTGTAGGGAGAGCCCTAAATGTCACTTCAAGCATGCTTAGAAGAGCAAGGCAGAGGAAGATTAGATGGACACACGTAAGAGAAGACAAAGACAGAGGCAGAGATTGAGGTGATGTGTCCACAAGCCCAGTTATGCCAGCAGCCACCAAGCGGGAAATGGCAAGGAACAAGCTCTCCCCTAAATCCTCTGGTGGGAGTAGCCCTGTTGACACTTCTATTTTGGCCCAGTGAAACTGATTTTAAACTTCTGATTTTATACTGATTTAAACTTTTCATGGCTTCTCCAAAACTATGAGAGAATAAACCTCTGCTGTTTTAAGACAGCAAGTTTGTGTTAACTTGTTACAGTGTCAACGGGAAAGTGATATACATGCACATTTCGTGTAGCACTTGTGTAAAAATATAATAATCCAAAACTTCCTTATGACTAGGGAAGTTACCATGGTCTCACAGAAAGAATGAGATCTTTGGATTCAGAGAGACTTGAGTTCTGATATCATACACCATCACTGGCTACATGGCTTCAAGAAAAGCACTGAAATGCTGAGTCTCAGTTTCTTCATCCATGAAATGGGTAATAATACCTGCTGTGGTAGACAAAGCAATGGCCCCCAAAGATGTTCACATTTTAATCCCCAGAATGGATTAATATGTGACTTTACAGGCTAAAGGAACTTCGAAGATGTGATAGAGTTAAGGATACAAGGGACCCAGTGTAATCACAATGGTCCTCATAAGAGGGAGAAAAGAAGGCTCAGAGAAGATGCAACAATGGAAGCAGAGGTCAAAGAACAAGAGATGTGGAGATGCTATGTTGTGAGCTTTAAAAATGAGGGAAGGAACTATAAGCCACGGAATACAGACAACCTGTAGAAGCTGAAAGAGGCAAAGAAACAAATTTTCCCTTAGATCCTCCTGCCTCTGCCAAAACCTTGATTGTAGCCCAGTGAAACCCATTTCTAACCTGGAAGTCTATAAGGTAATAAATTTAGGTTGTTTTAGGCCACTAAAATTGTGGTAATTTGTTGCAGCACCAATAGGAAACTAACATACCTTTTTACAGAGCTATCATGAGATTAAAAGTATTCTTTTAATTATGGCAATGTTTATTATTAGAAAGGCTATTTTGAAAATGATTCTGAGAAATGAGTTATCTATAAATAAACTATCTCTGTAAGCCAAAATGTTCATATTCAATCATTCCAATTTTCACAAGTCTTAACTACAGGGTTCATTTTGTGAATCCAGTTCTCCAGATGTGGGGGAGATTTGCTTCTCAAATGTCCCCACAGGGTTAAATAAATTTTGTAAATATTTTGTTTCCTGACTTACTGACCTTGAAGTCTACATTCAAAGAAGACATTTGGCCAAGAAAACTGAATGACTTCTGTGAATTCTTCAGTTTTATCAGAAGGACACAGACCCAAAGTTTATTTCTTTTTCTAGTGAAGGTTTGCCAAGTTTTCCTTGAAAAAAATACCTTAGTTTCGTCCAATAAGCCAGTATCTCTCAAACTCCATGAGAGTTAATGTGAACTCTAGCAAGATGCAGTAAAATATCCATTACAACATCTGCCTATACCTAATTTTTCCATTCCCTAGTCTCATTTGAAGCATTGCTTGACTATTTACAGCTGGACCTCATAGTCACTTATCAACAATGCCTTCCCTTGCCCTAGACCCCTCTTCTCTAGACCTTCCACTGTGCCTTATTGCTGGTTCCAGCTCTGGAGAAACTCCCCTGCCTACCAGTTGGGCACCTTCTTTCTGCCCAGAGAGCTTTGCCAATGTTAGTCTCATAACACACCATTTGGATGTATGGTCCACCATAAAATCAGACTACCATCAGCAGACCCACAGAGCCTAGCTGTTTATCTTGTCTTGGGTTTTTCTTTCAGATACCATGACTATTCAAAATCGTTTCTTCTCTACTAAGCCCTTAAACATTTACTCCATCCCCATTCTCTCAGCAAATAAATTTACCTCTGAGTTTTCACTCTTAAGGTTAGGATCATCTAGCAAGCTCTTTCCCTTCTTTGTACTCTGCCTGCAAAAGGCATGGCTGGCCAAGGCCTTCTTCCTTTCAGCTTTCTGACCTCACTCTCCTCTCACACCTCCACTCACCACCTTTTATCTCTTCTACACCAGTATGTTCCTTTACATTTACCATTTTACTGAGCCTATAAATGTCCTCAAGTTTTTTCCGTTCTTCAATTACCTTTACCTCTTCCTTTCTCAAAAATATCTAAATTTACTGCCTCTACTTCTTTTTCTGCAGCTAATATTTATTAAATGTTTCTTGTGGGTCTAGGACTGAGCTAAGTTTTATAGGCATTATCACATTTATTCCTCCTGAGGTAGATACTGTCATAAGTTCATTGGTAAAAATGAGGAAAGTGACTTGGAAAGTTTAAGGAATTCATCAGAAAGAGCTAGTAAATAGCAGGATGTAGAATTGGACCCAGACCAGCTAACTGCAAATGCCTATACCCAGCTAGACTGTCTCTTCCCTGATTGCCCTTTCCCTTCTCAACCCCTTGTGGTCTGACCCTGCTCTTCCCACTCTGCTGAAACTGTTCCATTCATGAATTCTTTGTTCCAAAAGCCAGTAGGTTCTCATCAGGCTTTTCCTGGTTCTCATCGAAATGGCCGTTTGCTCACCTGACTTTAGGGAGGCTGCAGCCTATGATTTCCTTCTTCTCTGATTTCTCTAACTCTGCCTCTTCTAGATCTTTTTCCCGCTCAGGTCTGTTGTTTTCTTCTTTATTTTTATATTCTTGCCTTTTTCTGGCAGCCACTCCCAATAATTCAAAAACCAGCCCTATTTATAGGAATCTTTAGTAATTCAGCAGCAATTTGTTGAGGATTTCCCCTTCTGGTCCTGAAATGTTTATGCTGACAAACATGGAAGCTCTTCCAGGACTTGGCTGTGGTTTGCCAGCTACCACCCGGTGAAGATAACGTAGCTAAATACACTATGACAGCTTTGAAGGTTCTGAAATGTGCACGAAACACAGGCACTAAGAAGGTTGCTCTCTATTAAGCTTTCAATTTAGGAAAGCATCTCTTTTTCTCTACATGTAAAGTGGAAGTAAGACCATCAACTCACATCAGTAGCATGTGGAAAGTCTAGAGCATGATAGCTGCTCTAGAGCAACAATAGATGTTCAAACAACAGGACCAAGTAAATGCATACATCATATATATATATATATATATATGCATTGCACTATACACACACACATATGCAAATCATAAAGGAAGAAGTAAAGGACCAACAATGGATGTCAAACACCAAACCCAAGTAAAATGCTCCTGTTCAGCCTAATTAGCCCTCATCACTTATAAGGTTATTCATATAATGTGATGTTGTTTTCTGTCTGGCTCCTCTTTCAGTTTATATTTATGTTAAATTTGGTGGATATTTTGTGTGCTTTCTCAGGTTAAGCAAACCTAGCTGAAACATGTTTTCTGGCAAATGTTTCAGATGACACCCAATGGACTGACTCCAATAAATTGTACTAAGTCAAACTGTAACAAAGTGATGTTTATTTATTAGATTGGTGAGCAGTTTTATCTGCTCATTTTGCACTAAGGGCCTTAATTCTCCTATTCTGGTTCATGAGAAAACAACAACATAATTCCCTGAGGTGCCAACAGGAACAGAACCCTCAGCCCATTATCCAAAAATACTGTCAAAAATGTCCAGGCCTTTTCTTCTCTAGAGCATCCTTCAGCTGTCAATGAAAGATTCTCACAGACGTGGTACTGGTGTTGGCCACAGAAAGGGAACTGAGGTGAAGAAGGTCAAAGGCATGCACATTCAAGCTTTATTGGTTCCATCTCTTCTTGAGCTTTGGCAATGCCTCCATTGTCATCAAAACGTATTTATTAACTTCCCTTTGTTTGTTTGTTTGTTTGTTTTGTTTTTGAGATAGAGTCTCACTGTTTTATTTTTGAGACAGAGTCTCACTCTTGCCCAGGCTGGAATGCAGTGGTGCGATCTCGGCTCGCTGCAACTACTGTCGCCCGGTTCGAGCGATTCTCCTGCCTCAGCTTCCTGAGTAGCTGGGATTATAGGCACCTGCCTCCATGCCTGGCTGATTTTTGTAGTTTTTAGTAGAGATGGGGGTTTCACCCTCTTTTCCAGGCTGGTCTTGAACTCCTGACCTTGTGATCCACCCACCTCGGCCTCCCAAAGTGCTGGAGTTACAGGCGTGAGTCAATGTGCCCAACCTTCCCTTTGTATTTCTAACAACCTTAGTTTTTACAAAAGAAATTACAGGAGTCCACATGGCCACCAATCTTTTTATTTTTTCACTATGCTTGTAGAAACCATGGACGAAGGGATTCATAGGCAATTTTCTCATACACACTCTAAATTTGGAAATCAGAAAATTAAGGGCACCTTCTGAAATTTAATCAAATTAAATCAACACTTTATAGGAGGAGACAGAAAGCCTCTTCGTCCCTATAGAAAGACTTACTCTTCTAAAAACAGCTTGCTAACTTTTTCAGTAGTAAGAACATATCTAAAGGAAGAATGTGGCCAGGTGCGGTGGCTCACACCTGTAATCCCAACACTTTGGGAAGCCAAAGTGGGTGGATCACTTGAGCTCAGGAGTTTGAGACCAGCCTAGCTAACATGGTAAAACCCCATCTCTACTAAAAATAAAAAAATAATAAAAATAATAAAAAAATGGACATGGTGGCCTGTGCCTGTACTCCCAGCTACTTGGGAGGCTAAGGTGGGGGGATCACTTAAATCTGGGAGGCCAAGGCTTCAGTGAGCCATAATTGTACCATTGCACTCCAGCTTAGGCAACAGAATGAGACCCTGTCTCAAAAAAAAAAAAAAATCCAGAAAAGAATATACATGTATTCAAAGTTGGTGATATGGTTTGGCTCTGTGTCCCCACACAAATCTCACTTAGAATTGTAATCCCCATAATCCTCATGTCAAGGGTGGGATCAAGTGGAGGTAATTGGATCATGGGGGCGGTTTCCCCCTTGCTGTTCTCATGATAGTGAGTGAGTTCTCACAAGATCTGAATGTTTTATAAGCATCTGGAATTTTCCCTGCTTGCACTCACTCCATCCTGCTTACCTGTGAAGAAGGTGCCTGCTTCTCCTTTGCCTTCTACCATGATTGTAAGTTTCCTGAGGCCTCCCCAGTCATGCAGAACTATGAGTCAATTAAACCTCTTTCCTTTATAAATTACCCAGTTTTGGGTATTTCTTCATAGCAGTGTGAGAAAGGACAAATACAGTCAGTGACCCAGAAAAATGCTGGATCTAGAAGGTGAATCCCTTAGGAGTATGTCTCTAGCACTAGGCAAGATAATAAAAATTGCTCAGGATGAAATCTAACATCTGGACCTGCAGAAAGTGTTTGTTCCCTGCTTCAGACTTGAGAAAATCCATCAATTCCAATATGACCCATCTGAAATGAACTCCATTTCTGTTGATCTTCCTGCTCTCCAGGCAAAGTTTTCGTTTTAATTTTATTTCCCAGCTACCTCAAAATAAAGAATGAGAGTGCCTTGTATTGAACCATGAGATCATTCTCATTCCTACAAAGGGATGACTTTTCTTGGTATGTTAATGAGTTATCATTCTGATTTATCCATTAGTCTCCTGTTAATTGTGGATTTTTATCGATCTCTTGGGGTATTGGTGAAGGTGCAGTTTCTATAACTACAGAACTAAAGTTTACAACCCTATTAGTGGCCAGTCAGTTGCCCCTCCCCTGGTTCCTAGGGCACTTGCTTTCCTCTCTAAGGCACCAAAGATGATCTCATCTATTAGAAACAATAAGCAAGATTAGGAGGTGGCCAATATGTAATAAATGTAATAAAATCTATTGCTTTTATCTATACCAAGTCATGTCCAGCTATAAAATATAATAAAGAAAACCCTTTCTTGGAATTATTATATTATATATTATACTTAATAATTATATTATATGCTAATTATTATATATAATAATTATATATTAATTATAATAATATACTAATTTATTGATATATAAATTATTATATTAATTAATTATGTATAATATAATTATTATATTATTGTAATAGATAAATAATAATATTATTTATACATATATTAATATTTATATATAATATATTGTATTATATTATATATATGATATACAATAATTATATAGATATATATAGAGTAATTATTATTGTGTTATATTATATATAATATAATTATTAAATATTATATATTATTGTGTATATATACAACAATAATAATCTAAATGGTATATCTATGTGTGTGAAAATGAATTTGTTGCACATTGATGAAGATTTTAATTCAGTTTGAAAATAATAAGTATAAATACAAATAAGAAAAAATATTTGGTTAGACATAAAATTGTTTTCAGTCATTATTAGGTAATTTTATTATCTTTTTTATTATCTTTTATTATTTTTTAAATTATCTTCTTTTTACTCATCAATGTATTCTAAATTGTTTTGCATTTTAATTTTTCAGATCTGTTATATTATTCTCATTCCCTCTCCACCCCCTATGCCTATATTACACCCATATCACATTCTATCCCAAACCTCTCCATCCCCTATGCCTATATTACACCCATAGTACACTCTATCCCATACCTAAAATCTTGTGAAACGGACCAGGCGCAGTGGCTCATGCCTGTAATCCCAGCACTTTGGGAGGATGAGACAGGTAAACCACCTGAGGTCAGGAGTTCGAGACCAGCCTGGCCAACATGATAAAACCCCATCTCTACTAAAAATACAAAAAATTAACCAGGCGTGGTGGCAGGTAACTGTAATCCCAGCTACTCAGGAGGCTGAGGCAGGAGAATCACTTCAAGCCGGGAGGCAGAGGCTGCAGTGAACCAAGATCGCACCATTGTGCTCCAGCCTGGACAACAGAGCAAAACTCTATCTCAAAATAAACAAAGAAATAAATGTTATGAATCACCTTCTGTGTTCAGGGAACTTTTCCTTATCTTCAGAGTTTGCCAACCTCTTTATGTATGTTTTTTTAAAATAAATAAATGGGGATTGGGATGAAAAAAGATAGGAGTAGAATAATTGGTTGAATAATTGGATGAAAAAAGATAGGAGTAGAATAACTGGTTCCACCAATAGCAATATAGCCAGAATCAAGTGATTTAGAAAGCATAGGAGAAGGCAAAAAAGCAGGCATGAAACTACTTCATTTACGAAACGATGAGACAAAGGACCCCAGGAAGGAAGAAGTGGGAGGGCTGCTAAATCAACTTTGGGGCCCACAACAAGAGAAATGTCTCTGCTCTCATCCTCAACCAAGAAGCTATGCTCCTTCCTTCTCCCAACTCACTCTTCACACACCTGCCTGCACTGTTTTTGGTCAACTGCCTTAACTGTTACAGCCACCATTTGCACCCCATCTCCCCAGCTCTCTCTTCTCACTCTGTCCTTAGAAAGTGAAAAAACATCCATAGTAGTCAATTGTTAATGACTTTGTTTAACTTTTGCAGGAATGGAGACACAACAACGGAGCTCACTCCATCTTTTACCACCCAGTCAAGTCCTTCACTTTGTTTAACCCCAATATCTCCTCTTTTAATCAAAACCCTTCTCCCTCTCTCTGTCTTCTGATGATCTGAAAATCAGCTGGTCGGCATCTTCATAAACACCATAATTGAAGCCATGACCAAATCACCTCCTTGGATCACTTGACAATACCTTTCCAAAATAAAGTTTCAGAGGTAAATAAAAGGGGAAGAGTGAGACAAGCTCTTCATGTATAACATGCACAATTTAAATGTGTTTGGTTAACATATTTGTTTTGTTTTTTTTTTGTTTTGTTTGTTTTGTTTTGAGACAGGGTCTTGCTCTGTTGCCCAGGCAGGAGTGCAGTGGCACGATCACAGCTCACTGCAGCCTTGATCTGTCCAGTCTCAAGTGATTCTCCCACCTCAGCCTCCTGAGTAGCTGGGACTACAGGCACCTGCCACCACCTCTGGCTAATTTTTTTTTATTTTTCATAGAAATGGAGTTACGCCATGTGTTTGGTTAACATTTACTATGCACCTGCTGTGCATGAGCAGGATGCTATACTCCTGATTTTAGAGCTCCAAGCCAGGGTTCATGAAATATGTTCATGAATAAACTAAGTGCCTGGCAGAAATAGGCACTGAGTGGTATCCATTAACTATTATTACCATCATTATATTATTTATATTAATTCTCATCCCCAAGAATAGTGCTTCATATATATTTAACAATATTGTATAATACTTGCTATTATACATATTTATATAAATATTTAATAAATATTCATTGAATATTTGAGAATAAAAGTTAGAGAAGGAATGAAAATGAGGGAAAAAGGATCAAAGAATTTTCTTGCCCTAGACATAAACTTTCGTAAAATATGTACTACTGATACTTCCCATTTGCAAATCTAGATCTTCAGAACAAAAGTGGTATTGCCGTCGAGTTCCGACCCCCTCATAGAGGGATTCTTCATAGAGGAAGAAATCAAACTTTAGGATGATTATACTTGAGAAAAAGCAGTAAATAAAATAACAAATATCAAGTTTGTGTAATTTAAAGGATAATTTGTCTCTCTTTCTTAGAGAAAGAAAAAATTAAGTATAAAAAAATGAAAATATTCCTGCACACCAGTTGGGCTGTCTCCTGGTAACACTTAGCATATGCTTAGCTAAGTTTATTCACGATCTGAATTGCTAGGCATAGTTCAGCAAATTATGATAAAGAATGACACTGTGGAGAGAATTCAAAAAGGTGGAACAAAGGTAATTACTTCAAATGAATTGTTTTAAACTTGCCCCGCATTTCCCCATTCACAAATGCTAAATTCAGGCAAAATGCCTTTCCCTGAGAGTGCTCGCTTTTGCTTGCATTTTGAGTCCCGCCACCTAATTTGTTAACATATGGTCTGAGAGTTGGACAGTTCGTGCTTAGGAACTCAAAAATATATCAGGCATAAGAAAAACAGAATGGCTGTGATCTTGATGCAAAACATATTGCCATCTATTGTTTGTCAGATGGAAAGGGATGCAAATTTCAGAACCTAAATGAATAAGATAAATCAGGATCTATGTGGCATTTGCTCATAAACATTCCAATGGAAATGAGGAACCAAGACAATCCATCAAGGTTTAAAAAAAAAGAAAAGAAAAACAGTTTTAGTTTTTTAAAAGATGACTTATGACCATGGAAGTTTATAGATGAGTTACATTTGAAGTGTGAGATTTAGAGATAGAGATGTTTAAGGCATTTGACCAGAACAGTAATCTTAAGGTCAAGGCTTCCCAAGCTTTTGGTAATGGGCTGTCTACAATTCCTTCAGTAGATGGAAATGGGTTTTTAACGTGTGCTGAAAACCAGAGAAATTGATTTCTCCTTTACAGTTTATGAAAATCCCCCCAAAATGCTTCAAGAAAATCGTCAACAAATCTAGAGATTATTTTGAAAATACAAGCTCCATGAGGACATCAGTTTATATACCTTTTCATTGGCTGTATTCCTAGTGCCTAGAACCATGTCTGGAATATAGTAGGTGTTCAGTCAATACTGTGTACTTGATTCTATAAGACTTAATATTATACAGCAAGGAGTAAAACTAGAAGTTCCTAGACTCCTGAGTTAAAAAAGGAAGGGCGTGAATGGAGAGAGGAAGAAAGGAAAGAAAGAAAGGAGAAAAGGAAGGAAGAAGAGAAAAAAAGGAATGGAGGAAGGACCATTTATCTCAGTGCATAAAAGAAATAGCCCATTAAATACTGTGTAGTCCATCAAAATACCATCACGTTACCCTATTCGACTCTTTGGGAATTTATTCTAACCCAGTTATTATGTCTGCTTATGGGGTCTGAAAGCTCAGATCTAAAGTGTTTGAATTATGTAGTAAATTGCTATAAAGTAGGAAAACAAATAGGACAATAGCACATAAATCTCTTTCTATTGTAACACTTTCACATATGCTTTTCAAATTTAAAATACATCATGAAAAAACACAATTAAAGTAATTACCTGATAGAATATTTAGCTCACTTTAGGGGGAAACTTTAAGGAGGTCTTTGTGGCATTATATGAAGAACTTCTATTTCTAGTACTCTTCATTTACATCTGTAACTTCTGTAACTTCATGTTACATCAAGTCATTGCCTTGTCCTGTTATCCCCAAATGTCCCCACAATATAGGCAGTCTATTGACAGGATAACCAGGTGGAACAGTTGATGGATTTCTTTTTGGTTTTTTCCTTTTTTATTTCAATAGGATTTTGGGGAACAGGTGGTGTTTTGTTACTTGAGTAACATGAGTAAGTTCTTACATGAGTAAGTTCTTACATGGTGATTTCTGAAATTTTGGTGCACCCATCACCTGAGCAGTGTACACTGTACCCAATGTATAGTCTTTTATACCTCACCACCCCCCACCATTTCCCCCAAGTTCCCAAAGTCCAATGCATCATTTTTATGCCTTTGCATCCTCATGGCTTAACTCCTACATATGAGTAAGAACATACAACGTTTAGTTTTCCATTCCTGAGTTACTTCATTTGGAATAGTAGCCTCCAATTCCATCCAGGTTGCTGCAAATACCATTATTTCATTCTTTTTTATAGCTATATATATCATGGAATTTCTTTATCCACTCATTCATTGATGGGCATTTGGACTGGTTCCCTATTTTTGCAATTGCAAATTGTGCTACCATAAACATGCATGTGCAAGTTTCTTTGTATAATGTCTTCTTCTCCTTTGGGTAGATACCTAGCAATGGAATTGCTAGATCAAACAGTAGATCTACTTTTAGTTCTTTAATGAATCTCCACACTGTTTTCCATAGTGGTTGCACTAGTTTACATTCCCACCAACATCTATTTTTTTCTTTTTTTTTTTGGTGGTCATTCTCACAGCAATGATGTGGTATCGTTTTGTGGTTTTGATTTGCATTTCCCTGATCATTAGTGATGTTGAGCACTTTTCCATATGTCTGTTGGCCATTTGCATATCTTCTTTTGAGAATTGTCTTTTCATTTCCTTAGCCTACTTTTTGATGGGATTGTTTGTTTTTATCTTGCTGATTTGTTTGAGTTTTTGTAAATTCTGGATGTTAGTACTTTATTGGATGTATAGATTGTGCAGATTTTCTCCCACTCTGTGATGTATGTCTCACAGGGGCAAATGTGCATAGCCACGCCCAACAAATCCAATCTGTTCCTAGGTTGGATCCACCTTGTTTCCACTTTGGCTACCAGAAACAATGAACTACCACACTGAGCCCTTTCTCTGAACTTCCAGAAGTCACTTTTTCTTTACAATGTGAAGCCTCCGTTCATGTTGAAGAGCCTCACAATATCGTTACAGAAATTAGATAATAAACACACCACCTGTGGAAGGAAAAACCAAAGAGGCCAAACAATGCTTCACCTTTTGTGCCGCCTTCAAGGCTCAAACTGATCTGCAGGCTACATAGAGAGCTACCTCTGGGAATATTTTTAGGAGTCCTACAAGAGGGCTCTACTTTTTTTCTCCCACCCTAAATAGGCATCTTCTGGTGACTTGCCAGTAATTAAATTTCTTTCACAAAGGAAGAACGTTTTTAACTAACTTCAATATGTGTATTCTGAGGTAGGTGTTGTACACCCTCCCAATACTTAGAACCATATGAAATAGGCATTATTGTCCTCATTTTATAGCAGAAGAAATACAGATTGAGAAGGGACAGAATGCTTCTCCAGGGTTGCATAGATGGTAGGGGGAGAGTCATATTTTCTAATCCAGATTCATTATATTATGTCATCCTACACTAGGGCATGGTAATATAATAAGTCCATGCTAAGGAAGCAATGATGAATATATAATTTTTCCCTAAGATCAGTTCTCAGTGGGAAAAAAAGAAGAAGTAATAATTGGTGACTGTAAGAGGAGACTGTAACACCCGAAAGTAGAACAAAGCACATAAAAGGAAACTAGGAGCACCCAAGACAACCTCCCCCTGTATCCCAAGTGTTCCCTGAACACTTCTGTAGCCTTGGAATGGATATGAGTAGAAATGTGTTAAAAGAGTTGTTTATTCTAGCTGTGAGAATCAACTTTGAGTTCCACCCAAGGACTATAATAAAACAGGTAAATTCTAAAGTAAAGTTTTGTTTGTTTCCAGAAAGCCAAGAAACCTTGGTCAGCTCATTATGCTTGGGATTGCCCTATTCCCAAATAAAAGGGTCAAGGTTAGGCAGAGGAAGTAAACACAGACAACCAATTGTGTCGTCATAGAGCTGTGCAATAGAACTTCTGCATGATGGAAATGATGTGCTAGCCAGTATAGCAGCCCCTAGCCATTTGTAGGTATTGAGCAGTTGAAATGTAACTAGCACATCTGAGAAACTGAATTTTTAGTTTTATTTAATTTTAAGTCACTTAAATGGAAATAGCCATATTTGGTTAATGGCTACCTTATTGAGCAGATTAGCTCACCCAGCCACAAGGACCCACACATTACTATGCCATCCTCCCTCATGTGTGGATCACCCAGCTTCAACTCAAACCAAACCCAGACCCAGAAGTCTGGCCTGAGCTGAACATGGATTGGCAAGTGTCATCAAGGAAAAGAGATGCAGAAAGAGGAGAAATGCACAGAAAAATCAATAATACCTATTGCATTTTATTTGTTTGACTCCCTAAAATTATCAATTTGTTGAGCACAATTTTCTTCAGTGCAGAAGTAAGACACCATGTTGATCTCTAGGTCACAGCTAGCAGGGACAAAGGTGATGCTTGAGGTAGGTAGAAGCTGACCAGGCAAGGAAGTGTAGAAAGAGCCTAGGTGCATAAAGCCAAGAAGTGAGAGCAAGTAACACCCATTTGGAGAACTGAGGGTAATTTTGTGTGACTGGAGGATGGGTGTTGTTATGAGCTGAATTACATTCCTGAGATTCATATGTTAAAGTTCTGACCCCCAGGACCTTTGAATGTGACTGTATTTGGAGATAGAATCTTTAAAGAGGTAACTAAGTTAAAATGAGAATCCTGGATTAGGGCTCATTCTACTGTTCTCATTTCAGTGTTCTCATTTTGTCCTTACAAGAGGAAATTTGGACAAAGATGGGCAGAGAAGGAAAACCATGTGAAGACAAGGAGAAGGCAGTCATCTATAAGCCAGCAAGAGAAGCCTCAGAAGAAACCAACCCTGCTTATTCCTTAATAACAGACTTAGAGCCTCCAGAGAAAATAAATTTCCATTGCTTAAGCCACCCAGTCTGTGGTACTTTGTAACAAAATCCTTAGCAAACTAACAGATATACACATGCAAAAGATGAACCCAGAGAGTTAGTTTTGGACCAATTCATAAAGAATCTTTGTATCCTACTGAGGAATTTAAGATTTATTCTGAACCACTGAAGGTGTTTAAGAAGGGAAGTGGCAAGATCTGGTTTGCTTTTTTTTTTGTTTATTTTGCATTTAAGTTTAAACTCACCTTGACCCTCCCTAGTGACTTGCTTATATTTGACTTGCTAGTCTCCAGTCTTGGTTCTGATTTGACTTTAAATGCTTCATGGTGGCAGGTACAGCTGCAATAAAACAGACAGTTATTCCTTAACTGTCTGTTAATTCCTCTCTGATGTTTGCCATGGGTCAGTAGACAACCCCGTCTTAACATGTTTTAAAAGCCTGTACTTGCTGTGTCTGGGTCAAACATGATTATATTGTATTCACTGAATAAAATTCTCTAAGTGCCTAAGTAATTCTAAGGTAGAAGGAGTTCAGCAAAAGGGGAAGCACATTAACTCTTTCAGGTCACTAGGCTACCACTTAATGCATTATTGCAAACACACTTTTGAATAAATAACAGGTTGTAAGAGGCATTGAGACAATTAGCCTCATTAAGCTGACTTAAAAAAAAAAACATGAGACAGACAGCTCTGAGCTATATGCAGGATAACTATGATGTAATGAGGCTTTAAAATAAAAATAGATGAGAAAATTTACATGCAAATGAGTTTTGTCATCTTGGGAGTCAATTTGCTTATTCCAAAAATCCTTCTACTTACTTGGAACACTTTAGAAATCCTCCTTCTCAAGATGCCTTCAGAGCTAGTTGATGAGACCTCCAGTCCTCTGATCTCACTGGGGATCCAGTCTACAGTCAATTTAAGGAAGAATTTGCCCTCTGGGGAGCAGAAAGTACACTTTTGGGCATTCTGGAAGCAGAGACTTCTGTGTTATGAGAACCAGGCTTTTGAGAAGATGGAGGACCTTTACATAATCATGCTCCCTATCACCTGCATCTGGAGATTAGGTAGAGTCCCCTTAAAGAATAAAGATCCCCTGTATTTACATGGCATCTTCAATGGCATGTTGCTTTCTTAATTTCCACAATAACCATGTCTTAGAGAAGGATGGGCATTGAGGAATGGAATGAGTGAATATAAATAAATTGCATCTGAACACAGGATTGTGGCTATACTGTGGCACATCTATGCTTGATGAGAGGGCAAATGCTATTCCTTCTGAATCCCTTACTTCCACCCAGTGAACTGAACCCACTGTTCCCAACTTGTACCTCTCTATTTCTTTGACTTTTCCCCCATACACTTTCCTTCAAATGTATTGTCTTCCTTTCTCTGCATGATGAAGCCCTGCTTCTTCTCTCAGACCCATTCAATTGCTACTTCCTTGATTAAATCTTCTCTAATCTCCTCAGCAAGAAACAATCCAGCCTTGCTCTAAATTCCCATAGCCTCCCTTTCACCCTTGTAATACAGTCATTTATAGTCTTCTACTAAAGGAGAAGTTTCCTAAAGTCATGGTCTATATGCCATTAATTTTGGTATTGCAATACCTAAAACAATGCCTGGCGCAAAGTATAAAAGATTTCAAATTAATCAATTAAGAATAAAACCAAATCATATTAGTGCCAGCCAATGTCATCTTCTCCAAAAATCAGCATGAAGGGTTTGAATAGACTGTGATAGCATAAGATCAAGACCCAGAAGGACAGAAAGAAAGGGGTCAATTGAGCTAAAAGGCCACGAAGCCACAGCCATGATCTGAGCCAGAAAAGCAGACATGGACTGGAACATCTGAAAACTAAAATCAACTGTTAGGGTATAGAACATAGAAACAAAGGAAACTTTAGTAACAATGCAATTTTTTCCTTTAAGACCCAAGTCCTTCTGTTATCTGGAAGATACAATAGGAATGAGTTATATTACAAGTGTTCTTTTCATATGATGGTTTTTTAGAATTTACAATATATTTTCAAAGATAAATGATGCTAAAATGGAAATAAGTTATCCAGACACCCCACAACTCTACTTAATTCATAACAAACCTGAAGGACACAACAAATGAAATGATTTAAGCTATAACTGATCACCACTTACAGAATAAACAAATGCTTTGAAAAAATAGGTGAGGCTTCCAGCTTGGGTTATCATAAAGTCAACTGTCTCTCCCATGAATCACAAGTAAAAAACTCTGTAAAGAATACATAACAACCCAAAGAAAACTACCTCAAGGCATTTAATAATCAAATTCCCAAAAGTCATGGATAAAGAAAGAATCATAATAGCAGCAAGAGAAAATAAATAAATAACATACAATGGAGCTCCAATACATCTGGCAGCAGACTTTTCAGTAGATATTAATACTTTACAGGCCAGGAGAATGTGACATTACATGTATAAAATGCTAAAGGAAAAAAAGAAAAACATTTGCCCTAGGATAGTATATCCAGTGGAAATATCTTTCAAACCTAAAGGAGAAATAAAGATTCTCCCAGACAAACAAAACTAGAGTGATGTCATCAACACAAGACCTGATCTACTAGAAATGTGAAAGGGAATACTTTAAACTGAAAGAAAAGGATGTTAATGAGCAATAAGAAATAATCTGAAGCTACAGGCTGGGTACAGTGGCTCACACCTGTAATCCCAGCACTTTGGGAGGCCGAGGTGGGCAGATCATGAGGTCAGGAGATCGAGACCATCCTGGCCAACATGGTGAAACCCAGTCTCTACTAAAAATACAAAAAAATTAGCTGGGCCTGGTGGCACATGCCTGTAGTCCCAGATGAGGCTGAAGCAGGAGAATCACTTGAACCTGGGAGGTGGAGGTTGCAGTTACCAGAGATCATGCCACTGCACTCCAGATGGGGACAGAGCAAGACTCCATCTCAAAAAAAAAAAGAGAAAAAAAATCATCTGAAGGTAGAAAGCTCACAGGTAATAATAAGTGCACGGAAAAACAGAATATTGTAACACTATAACTGTGGTGTGTAAACTAGTCTTAAGTTGAAAGACTAAAGGATGAACCAATCAAAAACAATAACTATAACTTTTCAAGACATAGACAGTACAATAATATATAAATAGAAACAACAAAAAGACACAAAGTGTAGAATTTTAATCAGTTTTCTTTTGCTTGTTTGTTTCTCCAGGCAGTGTTAAGTTGTTATCAGCTTAAAATAATGGGTTATGAGATAGTATTTGCAAGCCTCATGGTAACTTCAAATCACAAAAACATACAACAAATAAAAAAGAAACATCAAGAAAGGAACACCAAGAACCCTACCACCAGAGAAAATAACTTTCACTGAAAGAAAGACAGGAAGGAATGAAAAATGAGAAGATCACAAAGCAACCAGAAAACAATAAATAACAACATGGCAGAAGTAAGTCCTTACTTATTAATAATAACATTAAATGTAAGTGGACTAAACTATCTAATCAAAACACAGAGAGTGGCTGAATGGATACAAAAACAAGACCCAATGACCTGTTGCCTACAAGAAACACTTTACCAGTGGTAAAGGGTTGAATTCTACAAGAAGATCTAACTATCCCAAATATATATTCACCCAACACAGGAGCACCCAGATTCATAAAGCAAGTTCTTAGAGACCTACAAAGAGACTTAGACTCTCACAAAATAATAGTGGTAGACTTTAACACCCCACTGACAATATTAGACAGATTATCGAAACAGAAAATTAACAAAGATATTCAGGGCCTGAACTCAGAACTGGATTAAATAGACCTGATATATATCTACAGAATTCTCCACCCCAAAACAACAGAATATACACAGAATATACATTCTTCTCAGTGCCACAAGGTACTTACTGTAAAATTGATCACATAGTCAGAAGTAAAACACTCCTCAGCAAATGCAAAATAACTAAAATAGTAACAGTCTCTCAGACCACAGTGCAATCAAATTAGAAATCAAGACTAAGAAATTCACCCAAAACCATACAATTACATAGAAAGAGAATAACCTGCTCCTGAATAACTTTTGGGTAAATAATGAAAATAAGGCAGAGATCAAGAAGTTCTTTGAACCTAATGAGAACACAGATACAACATAGCAGAATCTCTGGAACACAGCTAATGCAGTATTAAGAGGGAAATTTATAACATTAAATACCCAAATCAAAAAGTTAGAAAGATCTCAAGTTAACAAGCTAACATCCCAACTAAAAGAACTAGAGAACCAACACCAAACAAATCCCAAAGCTAGCAGAAAACAGGAAATAACCAAAATCAGAGCTGAAGGAGACACACAAAAAATTCAAAACATCAATGAATCCAGCAGCTGGTCTTTTTGAACAAAAGTAATAAAATAGATAGATCACTAGATAGGCTAATAAAGAAGAAAAGAGAAGATTTAAATAAACACAATCAGAAACAACAAGGGGAATATTACCACTGACACCACAGAAATACAAACCGTCGTCAGAGAATTAAGAATATCACTATGCACATAAACTAGAAAATATAGAAGAAATGAATAAATTCCTGGACATGTATACTGGCCCAAAACTAAACCAAGAAGGAAACTGAATCCCTGAATAGACTAATAATGAACTCTGAAATTGAGGCAATAATAAATATTTTAACAACTAAAAAAAAAACCAGGACCACACAGATTCACCAGATGTGCAAAGAAGAGCTGATACCATTCCTACTGAAACTATTATAAAAAATTGAGGAGAAGAGGGACTCTTCCCAAACTCACTCTATGAAGTCAGCATCATTCTGATACAAAAACCTGGCAGAAATACAACAAAAAAAGGAAATTGTAGGCCAATATCCTGATGAACATTGATGCAAAAATCCTCAACAAAATACTGGCAAACTGAATCCAGCAGTACATCAAAAAGTTTATCTACCACAATCAGTAAACTTTATCCCTGGGATGCAAAGTGGGTTCAACATATATAAATCAATAAATGTGATTCATCACATAAGCAGAACTAAAGACAAAAAAAAACCATATTATTGTCTCAATAGACACAGAAAAGGCTTTTAATCAAATTCAATATCCATTCATGTTAAAAACTATCAATAAATTAGGCACTGAAGGAAATATATATGAAAATAATAAGAGACATATATGACAAACCTATAACCAACATCATACTGATTGGACAAAAGCTGGAAGCATTCTCCTTGAAAACCAGCACAAGACAAAGATGTCCTCTCACACCACTTCTATTCAACATAGTATTGGAAGTTCTAGCCAGGAAAATAAGGCAAGAGAATGTAATAAAGGGAATCCAAATAGGAAGAGAGGAAGTCAAACTATCTCTATTTGCAGACGACATGATCTTATACCTAGAAAACCCCACAGTTTCAGCCTAAAAGCTTCTTAAGCTGATAAACAATTTCAGCAAAGTCTCAGGATACAAAATTAATGTGCAAAAATCACTAGCATGCTTACACACCAACAACAATCAAGCTGAGAGCCAAATCAGGAATGAATACCCATTCACAATTGCCACAAAAAGAACAAAATACCATAGAATACAGCTAACCAGGAAGGTGAAAGATCCCTACAAGGAAAACTACAAACCAATGCCCAAACAAATTAGAGATGACACAAAAAAATAAAGAAACACTTCACACTCATGGATAGGAAATGGCTATACTTCCCAAAGCAATTTATAGATTCAATGCCATTCTCATTAAACTACCATTGAGATTCTTCACATAACTAGAAAAAAAAAAATATTTAAAATTCCTACAGAACCACAAAAGAGTGAAAATAGCCAAGGCAATCCTAAGGAAAAAGAACAAAGCTGAAGGCGTCATGCTACCCAACTTTAAACTATACTATAGGACTACAGTAACAAAAACAGAATGGTACTAGTACAAAAACAGACATATAGACCAATGGAACAGAATAGAGAACCCCAAAATAAGACTGCACACCTACAACTATCTGATCTGTGACAAGTCTGACAAAAACAAGCAACGGGGAAAAAAATTCCCTATTCAGTAAGTGGTGCTGGTATAACCAGCTAGCCATATGCACAAGATTGAAACTGGACCCCTTCCTTACATCATATCCAAAAACTAACTCAAGATGGATTAAAGACTTAAATGTAGCACCACTATGGAAAACAGTGGGGGGATTCCTTAAAGAACTAAAAGTAGAACTACCATTTGATCCAGCAATCCTACTACTGGATATCTACTCAGAAGAAAGGAAGTCATTATACAAAGGATACTTGCACACTCATGTTTATAGCAGCACATTTGCAATTGCAAAAATGTGGGACAAGCCCAAATGCCCATCAATCAATGAGTGGATAAAGATATATATTATATATATAATGAAATACTACTCAGTCATAAAAAGGAATGAATTAATGGCATACACAGCAACCTGGATGGAATTGGAGACTATGATTCTAAAGGAAGTAACTCAAGAATGGAAACGCAAACATTGTATTTTCTAACTCATAAGTGGGAGCGAAATTATGAGGATGCAAAGGCATAAGAATGTCACAATGGACTTTGGAGACTCAGGTGGAAAGGGTGGGAAGCGGGTGAGGGATAAAAGATTACAAATTGGGTTTAATGTATACTGTTCAGGTGATGGGGGTCCCAAAATCTCACAAATCACTACTAAAGAACTTACTAATGTAATCAAACACCATCCGTCCCCCCAAAAACCTATGGAAATAAAATAAATAAAATTTAAAAAGAACCAAAACTATAAAAACCCTAGTAGAAAACCTAGACAATACCATTTAGGACATAGAAATGGGCAAAGATTTCATGACAAAGGTGGCAAAAGCAATTGCAACTAAAGCAAAAATTGACAAATGGGACCTAATTGAACTAAGGGCTTCTGCACAGCAAAAGAAATTATCAACAGAGTAAACAGACAACCTACAGAATGGGAAAAAAAATTGCAAACTATGCATCTGACAAAGGTCTAATATCCAGCATCTATAAAGAGCTAAACAAATTCACAAGAAAAAAAAAAAATCCCATTAAATTGGGCAAAGGACATGAATAGACACTTTTCAAAAGAAGACATACATGTGGTCAACAATCATATGAAAAAATGCTCAACATCACTGATCATTAGAGAATTGCAAATTAAAATTATAATGAAATACCATCTCACACCAGTCAGAGTGGCTACTACTAAAAAGTGAGAAAACAACAGATGCTGGTGAGGTTGTGAAGAAAAGGGAACACTTATAGACTGTTGGTGGGAGGGTAAATTAGTTCAACCATTGAGGAAGACAGTGTGGCGATTCCTCAAAGACCTAAAGACAGAAATACCATTTGACCAAGCAATCCCATTAATGGGCAAATACCTAAAGGAATATAAATCATTCTATTGTAAAGACACATGCATATGTATGTTCACTGCAGCTCTATTGACAATAACAAAGATATGGAATCAACCTAAATGTCCATCAATGATAGACTGGAAAAAGAAAATGTGGTACATACACAGAATGAAATATCATGCAGCCATAAAAAAAGAATGAATTATGTCCTTTGCAGGGACATGGATGGAGCTAGAGGCATTATCCTTAGAAAATTAACTCAGAAACAAAACACCAAATACCATATATTCTCATTTAAAAGTGGGAGCTAAATGAGCAGAACATGTGGACACATAGAAGGGAACAACACACACTGGGGCATACAGGAGAATGGAGGGTGAAAAGAGGGAGAGGACCAGGAAACTAGGCTTAATACCTGGGTGATGAAATCATCCATACAACAAATTCCCATGACACAAGTTTACCTTGTAACAAACCTGCACACGTACCCCTGGACTTAAAAGCAAAATAAAATAGAAGAAAGAAACCCACTCCACCCATAAAGACACAAAAGACTGAAAATAAAAGATGGAGAAAGATATTTCATGCCAACGGAAACCATAAAGAGCAGAGGCAGCCATACTTATATCAGACAAAATAGGTTTCAAGACAAAACTATAAAAGGAGACAAGAACATCATTATGTAATGACAAAGGAGTCAATTAAGCAAGAGAATGTAACCATTGTAAATATATATACACCTAACACTGCAGCACCCAAATACATAAAGCATTATTAGAGCTAAAAAGAAACATAGATCCCAATGCAATAATAACTGGAAACTTCAACACCCATTTTCATATTTGACAGATCTTCCAGACGGAAAATCAACAAAGAAACATTGAACTTAATCTGCACTATAGATCAAATGGACCTAATAAAGATTTACAGAACATTTCATCAGATGGTTACAGAATACATTATTTTCCTAAGAACATGTGCTATTCTCAAGGATAGACCACATATTAAGTCAAAACAAGTCTTAAAACATTCAAAAAAAATGAAATAATGTCAAGCATCTTCTGTGACCACAGTGAAATAAAAGTAGAAATTAATAACAAAGGGGATTTTGGAAACAATATAAACACATGGAAATTAAACAATATGCTCCTGAATGATCAGTGGGTAAATGAAGAAATTAAGAAAGAAATTGAAAAACTTCTTGCAACAAATGATAATGGAAAGACAAGACACCAAAACCTATGGGATACAGCAAAAGCAATAACAAGAGGGACATATAAACCTACAAACACCTACATCAAAAAAAGAAAAACTTCAAGTAAACAACCCAATGATGCATATTAAAAAACTATAAAAACAAGAGCAGAGCAAATCCAAAAATTAGCAGAAGAAAAGAAATAATAAAGATCAGATCAGAAATAAGTAAAATTAAAAGGAAATGATGCAAATCATCAACAAAACAAAAAGTATACTCTTTGAAAAGATAAATAAAATTGACAAACTTTTAGCCAGACCAAGAGAAAAAAAGACCCAAGTAAATAAAATCAGAGGTGAAAAGGGAGCCATTACAATTCATACCACAAAAATTCAAAGGATTATAAGTGGCTACTATAAGCAACCATATGCCAATAAGTTGGAAAATCTAGGAGAAATGAATGAGTTTCCAGACACATAAAACCTACCAAGATTGAAGCATGATGAAATCCAAAACCTGAACAGAGTAATAAAAAGTAATGAGATCAAAGCTGTAATAGTCTCTCAGCAAAAAAAAAAAAAGAAAAAAGAAAAAAAAAAGCCCAGAACCCAATGGCTTCACTGCTGAATTCTACCAAACATTTAGAGAACAATTCATATCAATTGTACTCAAACTATTCCAAAAAATAGAGGAGGAGGAAATACTTCCAAACTTACTCTGCAAGGCTAGTATTACCAATACCAAAACCAAAAACACATCAAAAACAAAAAACTATAGATCAATATGACTGATGAATATTGATGCAAAAAATCCTCAGTAAAATACTAGCAGACCAAATCCAACAACACATTAAAAAAAATTATTCATCATAACCAAGTGAGATTTATCCCAGGGATGCAAGGATGGTTCAACACACACAAATCAATCAAATTGATTCATCATATCAACAGAATGAAGGACAAAACCAAATGATTATTTCAATTGAAGCTGAAAACACATTTAATACAATTCAATATCTGCTCATGATGAAAACGCTCAAAAAACTATGAATAGAAGAATGTACTTTAACATAATAAAAGCCATATATAACAGACCTATAACTAGTATCATCTTGAATAGGGAAAAGGTGAAAGCCTTTCCTATAAGATCTGGAACATGACAAGGATGCCCACTTTCACCACTGTTATTCTGCATAGTACTGAAAGTTCTAGCTTGAGGAATCAGACAAGTGAAAGAAATAAAGGGCACCCAAATTGGAAATGACAACGTCAAATTATCCTTGTTTGCAGATGATATGATCTTATATTGAAAAAAAAACTAAAGACTCCACCAAAAAACTCTTCATACTGAAAAACAAATGAGTAGCATTTCTATATGCCAAGAGTGAACAAACTGAAAAAGAAATCAAGAATGCAATCCCACTTACAATAGTTACAAATAAAATTAAATACTAGTAATTAATCTAACCAAATAATTGAAAGATCTTTGCAATAAAAACTATAAAATATTAATGCAAGAAATTAAAGGGGACACAAAAAAATGGAAAGATAGTCCATGTTCATGGATTGGAAAAATCAATATTGTTAAAATGCTCATACTACACAAAGCAATCTACAGATTCAATAGAATCCCTATCAAATTACCAATGATATTCTTCACAGAAATAGAAAAAAATCTTAAAACTCATATGGAACTACAAAGAAACCAGAATAGCCAAAGCTATCCTAACCAAAAAGAACAAAACTAGAATAATCACATTATCAGACTTCCAATTATACTACAAAGCTGTAGTAACTAAAATGGCATGATACTGGTATAAAAACAGACGCATAGACCAAATGGAACAGAATAGAGAACTGAGAAATAAATCCACACATCTGCAGTGAACTCGTTTTTGACAAAGTAGCCAAGAATGTACACTGGGGAAAGGACAGTCTCTTCAATAAATGGTTCTGGGAAAACTGGATGTTCATAAGTAGAAGAATGAAACTGGACCACTATCTCTCACCATATGCAAAAATCAAATTACAATGTATGAAGGACTTATATCTAAGACCCCAAACTATGAAACTACTATGACAAAACATTGGAGAAACTCTCCAGGACATTGGAGTAGGCAAAATTTTCTTGAGTAATGCCTCACAAGCACAGGCAACAAAGCAAAAATGAACAAATGGGATCACATCAAGTTAAAAAGCTTGTACAAAGCAAAAAAAAATCAAAAAAATGAAGAGACAACCCACAGAATGGGAGAAAATATTTGCAACCTATCCACCTGAAAAGGGATTAATAACCAGAATATATAAGTAACTCAAACAATTCTATATGAAAAAATCTAATAATCTGATTTAAAATGGGCACAAGATGTGAATAGGCATTTCCCAGAAAAAGACATACAAATGACAAGCAGTCAGATGAAAATGTGCTCAATATCACTGATCATCAGAGAAATGCAAATCAAAACTGTGATGAGATATTATCTCACCCCAGTTAAAATGGCTTATATGCAAAAGAGAACCCTCATACATTGTTGGTGGAAATGTAAATTAGTACAACCACTATGGAAAATAGTTTGGAGTTCTTCAAAAATCTGAAAATAGACCTATCATAAAATGCAGCAATCCCACTGCTAGATATATACTGAAAAGAAAGGAAATTAGTAAACTGAAGAGATATCTGCACTTCATGTTTGTTGCAACACTATTAACAATAGCCAAGATTTGGAAACAAACTTAGTGTCCATCAACAGACAAATGCATAAATAAAATATGGTACATGTCCACAATGGAGTACTACTCTTCCATGAAAAGAATGAAGTCCTGTCATTTGCAATAACATGGATGGAACTGGAGGGCATTAAGTGAAATAAACCAGGCTCAGAAAGATGAACATCACATGTTGTCACTTATTTGTGGTAGCTAAACATTAAAACAATTGAACTCATGGAGACAGAGAGTAGAACAGTTACCAGAGGCTGTGAAGCATAGTGGGGCTGGGAGGTTCAGGGCATGGGGATACAGAGATGGTTAATAGATACAAAAAAAAATAGTTAGAAAGAATGAATAAGACCTAATATTTGCTAGCATAACAGAATGACTATAGTCAAAAATAATTTAATAGTACATTTTAAAATAACTTAAAAGTGTAATTGGATTTCTTATAACATAAAGGATAAATGCTTGAGGCATTAGATACCCCATTTACCATGATGTGATTACTACACATTGCACTCCCATATCAAAGTAACACTTGTACCTCATAAATATGTACACCCATTATATACACACAAACATTGGAAATAAAAATTAAAAAGGGAGAAAAGCCAATAAATTCAATTACAATACTAAATAAAATAATAATTCGAATAATCCAAAAGAATTCAGGAAAGGAAAAATATACACATTAAAAATAAGAAAAACAGTAAACAGATTTTAAACTGGTAGGCCTAATTACAACCATATTATTAACTACATTGAGAGCAAATGTTCTGGATATACCAATTAATATGCAGAAATTGTCAGAGTGGATATATTATAAGACTATAGGGTAAAAGTAAAATGATGGTAAAAGATCTACCTGGAAACACTATTCAAAAGAAAAGCTGCAGGACCTTTATTAATATCAGACTAAAAACAGATTTTAGGGTATGGAAAGTTACCAAAGGTAAAGAAAGACACTGTATGAGAAAAGGGTCAATTTGTACCAAGAAGACATAAAAATTCTAAATTTGTATGACCCTGAATACAAACCTTAAAAATACACAAAGCAAAAACTCACAGAACTAAAAGGAGAAATTGACATATCATTTATATTAGGAGTCTTCAACATTTCCTTCTCAACACTCAGTAGAACTAATAGAAAAATTAGAAGTAATATAGAAGAATTGAACAACACCATCAACCAACCAGACCCAATTGACATTTGTTGAACATCCCACCCAACCGCACTAGAATACATATTATTTTCAAGCACACATGCAACATACACCAAGATACATCATATCTCATCTTGTAAAATGAACTTTAACACATGTTAAAGAACTGAAATCGTATAAAATATGTTCTCTGACTATAACGGAATTAAACAAGGACTCAGTAACACAAATATCTGAAAAAAAAAACCCTGAATATTTGGAAGTTAAACAACATACTTCTAAGTAATCAATGGGTCAAATAGAGCTCAAAGAAATCAGAAAATATTTTGAACTAAATGAAAATGAAAATACAACACATCAAAATTTATGGGATGAGGCTAAATCAGTGCTAAGAGGTCAAATGGATTGTACTTAATGCTAACATCAGAAAAGATGAAATATTTCAAATCATTAAGGTGCACCTCCACTTAAGAAGTTAGAGGCCGGGCGCCGTGGCTCAAGCCTGTAATCCCAGCACTTTGGGAGGCCGAGACGGGCGGATCACAAGGTCAGGAGATCGAGACCACCCTGGCTAATACGGTGAAACCCCGTCTCTACTAAAAAATACGAAAAACTAGCCCGGCGAGGTGGCGGGTGCCTGTAGTCCCAGCTACTCGGGAGGCTGAGGCAGGAGAATGGCGTGAACCCGGGAGGCGGAGCTTGCAGTGAGCTGAGATCCGGCCACCGCACTCCAGCCTGGGCGACAGAGCCAGACTCCGTCTCAAAAAAAAAAAAAA
>NW_016803343.1:3893800-3926877 GCF_001698545.2 Rhinopithecus bieti | reverse complement strand
AAAAAAAAAAAAAAAAAAAAAAAAAAAAAAAAAAAAAAAAAATTAGAAAATAAGAGCAAAGTAAGACCCCCAAAAAAATACCCCATAAATACATAAATATATACACAAGAGGAAAAAAGAATTAATTATTATAGCACTGGAAATCAATAAAAATGAAAAAAGAAAACAGAAAATTAATGAAATGGGTTCTTTAAAAAAATAAAATAAAACTGATTAATCTTTAGCCAGACAGGTCAATAAAAATAGGAAAAAGACAGAAATTATTTATAACATAAATGAAACAGAATGTGTCACCACAAACCTCACATTAAAAGGATAGTATGCTGGGCATGGTGGCTCATGCCTGTATTCCCAGCACTTTGGGAGGCCAAGGTGGGTGGATCACCTGAGGTCAGGAGTTCAAGACCAGCCTGCCCAACATGGTAAACTCCCGTCTCTACTAAAAATACAAAAAATTAGCTGGGCATGGTGGTAATCCCAGCTACTCGGGAAGCTAAGGCAAGAGAATCACTTGAACCCGGGAGGCGGAGATTGCAGTGAGCCAAGATCACACCAGTGCACTCCAGCCGGAGGATACAAGAGTGAAACTCCATCTCAAAAAAAAAAAAAAAAAAAAAAAAAAAAAGATAGTAAACGAATACTAAACACAACTTTGTAGCTGTGAATTCAACAATGTAAATAAAATAGAGCAATTCCTTGAAAGAGTCAAATGACCCAAAACCTACTCACAAAGAAATAAATAACCTGAATATTTCTATTTTTACTAAAGAAATTAAATTTGTAATTAAAATCCTCCCAACAAAGAAAATTAGACTCAAATGCTTTCACTGGTGAATTCTATCAACTGATTTTGACAAAATGCAAGGAAAATTCAATAGAGAAACAATAATCTTTACAAAAAATAGTGCTAAAACAAGCATACATATATATTTTTAAACGTTGACCTATATCTAACACTTATGTAAAAAGGTAACTCAAAATACATCTTAGATTTAAATGTAATTTATAAAACTTTAAACTTTGGAGGAGAACACAGAAAAATTTTCTGTGACCTCGAGTTAAGTGAAAAGTTCTTAACTGGTAAATCAATCTTCATCAAAACTAAAAACTTTTGTTTGGTGACAGACACTATTAAAAGAATAAAAGCACAAGCTACAGACTGGAAAAAAATATTTGCATATCACATACCTGAAAAGTGACTTATATTGGGAATAGATAAAGAACACTTAAAACTCAACAAGAAGATGAAAATTGGGCAAAAAAAAAAAAATAGGCACTTCACCAAAGAAGATGCGCAAATGATAAGAAAGCAAATGAAAAGGTGCTCAATGTTAGGCAAATGCAAACTGAAACCATAATAAGATACCAATGCAATTCTAGCGGAATGACTTTTTTTTTCTTTCAAGCAACTGATACGGTTATAGGTTGGTGGTAGGAATGCAAAATGGTACAGACACAAAGTTTGGCAGTCTCTTACAAAGTTAAACATACACTTACCATATGACTCGAAGTCAACAATCCCACTCCTACTATTTACACAAGAGAAGTGAAAATTTATGTTCACTCATTATCGGACACACAGATCCAACCAACATAGACATGTGACTAATCAGGACCAAAGTCCCTCCCTGAGACTGAGATAAGGACGCTGGAAGAAAGACGATTCCTCCCCTGTGAGGTGACTGTTGAAAAGACGTGAGGGTAGAAATATTAGTGACCATCTTCTTTTTCTCTCGTGTCATAGAAGGAGGAAGTCAAGAAGACAAGGTGTCACGTAAGAGTGCTGACAATGTCATTTAAGTCCCTGGATCCAGCTAGGCCTGAATTCTCTGATTATGCAGCCAGATAAATTTATTTTTGCTTGAGATACTTGGATTTTGCTTCAGTTCAGTTGGGGTATTTGTATTTTTTTGTTTAGTCTGCATCAGAGAGAAGACTGACTCCCCATCACTATCATCACTATTATATGGCATTCAAGTTCCTTCGCACACTGGCCCCAACTTGCACTTCTAGTTTTATCTGTCACTGTTCATCTTCATATACCCAACAACATGGTAATCTTAACTACAGAAAACTCCTCCAACCAAGAATTTCCAATAAGCAAAGTTCAACGTATACCTATTTCCAAATACATTTTTGATAATCAATTGGTCAACTTGTTAAGTATAATTAGAAAATAAAAGAACCTCGCACCAGTCTAGGCAACGTGATGAAACCCTGCCTCTACAATAAACACAAAATTAGCTCAGAGTGGTGCCACACGCCTGTAGTCCCAGCTATTCGGGAGGCTGAGGTGGGAGGATCACTGGAGCCTGGGAGGTCAAGGCTGCAGCAAGCCAAGACTGCACCACTGCAACCCAGCCTGGGCAACAGAGTGAGACCCTGTCTCAAAAACAACAAAAAAAGACTCTTGGGATTAGAAACAGATATTTTTAAGTGGGGCAGGGGTTTTAAGGCAGATGGCAGGCAGGGGAAGTGGTTTTTGCAGAGAAGTTTTGAAAGCTAAAGGAAGCCAAAAAATGAAAACCTGGAATTGGCAGCATATGCTTTGGCATGACACTAAATACCCTACGCATGGGGGTGAGGTATCTGAGGACTTCCTAATCAGTCATGCCAACTAAGTTAAATAAAGTTTATCCCAAGATGTATCTATCCACTTTACCCTTTGGCCACAGGGAGACCCAGGAGTCAGCAGTCAGCCTCTCTGACTGAAAGGCACTGAACGTTTGTATAGAGAGCCTGGCATGGAGGAGTGCCCTTGTGCATGAGAATTGTGCACTGACTGTAATAAAACAAAACCACCTGTAAGCATTTCACTGTAAGGGGTGGTGACAGCCCGCAAAACAGCAAGAGGTAACTGGAAATTCACTGTGGCACACTGCTCTTACCAACATAAGAATTTTAAGTTTCTTGAACACAGGAGCCATATCCTATTAATCATTATCTGGAAATGGGTCCTTGGTAGGAAGACAGATGCACTGTCTGACACGGACCAGCAGGACAAGGAGTGGGGAGGAGCAGCAGAGATCCCCCACCAGCTGTGACCTGGGGTATGGAACATCCCACCCCCGTGACCCCATTAATAGTTGACTAAACCAGAGATTGTTTCCAGGTACACACTCTCTTTCAGTAACCACCTCAAAGCAATCACAATTTGTCAGCCCTATTCTGCAAATGGGAAGAATGCAGATCAGGAGAGTTCCACTACTTTATCCCCTGTCACATACCACTGGCTATCGGCAGAAACCAACAGCCAAGCCCTAAACCACCTGCTGTCCTGAAAATGAAAATGCCTTCCCCTAAAAAGAAAAAAAAAAAGTCTAAAGTGTAATCAGTAAATGTATTCTTCGTGAAAAAATAAAAAATTATGTTCACACATACATACACAAAATTTGACACAAATGTTTATAGCAGCATTTTTTATAGTCACCAGGAACTGAAGACTACCCAAGCGTTCTTCAATAGACGAATGAATAAACAAACGGTGGAAAGTCCAACTATCCCTAGAAGAGAATAAAAAGAAGCATCTGGTCTTGTCTGCATAGGAAGATTCTTCCTAAATTAGCCATTCTTAAATTAGAATCTACCTGTACTTCTTTCAGTGCCCGTGGGCAGGACTGAAACCATCTAAAACTTAATTATACTATTTAATAATTAAAAATCTGTTGTTGCATTACTAAAAATCTTTACAAAAAAAACTTTACAACACAAAATCCTCTCCTTACATCTTGGTTTTAAATTGAAGTAATTTAGATACTTCTATTTATTTTCATCCTATTGTATTTTGTATATTTCTGTAAATTACCAGATTTTATTTTTGAATGAGTAGCATAATTTGTTTTATATTTATGCCTCTGGATCTTTCTTGTTTTTGTGTTTAACAGCCATTTGTGTGTCTATATGCCCTATTATATAGTTTGACTACCTTAATCTTACAGGTTTGGAACCATAATTTTGTATTACACAAAAAGGAGTTTGTTTCTGCTATCTTTTCACACCCTTAAATAGATGTTGGTGCAGTAAAATTCTTTTTCCTTGATTTAAAGCATTTTACAATGTTGTATAGCACTGAATATTCACTTAGCACAATCTTATGGAATGAATTAAAAACACTTCTACTGTAGTTGTTTTAATTAGCCTGAAAGCTCCAAAAACTGACATTCAACTGAATCTCTCCAGTATTCAATCTACAAATCAAACTAATAAATCAGAGGCTGAAGTGGGTCGGATTATATTATCTTTGGCTAAGATCTTGGAAACACTTCAAAGTTGATATATTGTGAAACAGAACTAATAAAAATGCAATTGAAGTTGTCTCACATGACTTTAACCAAGCAGCAAAACCTAAAGAGAAAATGAAATCTCTCTCTGAACTTCACACACATATAAAACAGAGTGCAAGTTTATAAGACATGTAGACAATTTGCTCAAAAATAGAGTCTGATTAGGAATGTAGAAATCCATAACTGGCACTGAAAAATAATGGAGGTAAACTGAAAAATACTTGGAGGAAAACTGTATAACTGAAATTGCCTCTGGATCTTTCTTTTTTTATTAACAGGGTAAAAGTGGAGATGAACTGATTCTTTCCCTTAATTCAAAGCCATGGGATGAAAGGCTATCCTCTTTCAGAAGTTCTTGAATACTGACTGGCAGGTAGGCCAAAGGCAAAGCAATTGCTAACTTGCTTGCCATTCATCTGGCCCTCCTTTCCCACTTGGGACATGTCATCATTCTTGGTGTGATCACCTCAACCTCAGGCTGTGTTCAGAAATCACTAACCCTGACAAGTTTTTTGTTGCTTTTATTCTGACAGATTCCTCAATTGTCCCATTGAGTATCCATAGAAGGCATGATATATAATTATCAAAAATAGTAAATCTAACACAACAACTACTACTCATACCTATTTATTCATTTAACAAATTTTTTTTTGAGATGGAGTCTCGCTCTGTCGTCCAGGCTTGAGTGCAGTGGCACAGTCTCGGCTCACTGCAACCTCCACCTCCTGGGTTCAAGCAATTCACCTATCTCAGCCTCCCAAGTAGGTGGAACTTACAGGTGCCTGCCAGCAGGCCTGGCTAATTTTTGTGTTTTTAGTAGAGACAGTGTTTCACCATATTGGCCAGGGTGGTTTCGAACTCCTGACCTCAGGTGATCTGCCCACCTCAGTCTCCCAAAGTGCTGGGATTACAGGTGTGAGCCACCGTGACCGGCCAACAAATATGTTTTAAGCTGCTTTTATGTGTGCAGCTTCTCCCAAAAGCTACTGACACAGTGAAGAACAAGACAGAGAGTTTTTTGTTCTCGTGAACTATAAATCTGCTACAGAAAAGAGACATTAGGAAAGAATGACACAAATAACTATTAGTTGTGATGTATGCTCTGAAAGAAAACTTCAGGGTGACATGACAGCATGTAACAGAGGGACTCCTTTGTCTGGGAGGTCTGAAAATTCCTAGAAGAAGTAACATTCAATAAAGTGAAAACTATTTAAACTGTGACTTGAAGGGGAAGACAGGTAAAGGAAAGTGGGAAGAAGGAACAAAATAGGAGAAGCAAAGCGAAATAAGTACCGGGAAATTGATCTATGTTATCTTATTGAATATGCAAAATAGAACTTTGCATGTAATCAGAGAAAAAGTGTTTCCAACCCAGCTTTGTCACTTAACTGCCATGTAATCTTGAACAATTCATGTAATATTTTATATTTTCAGTATATTCATCTATAGAATGGGGATACAGCAGCCCTGTACATTTCACAACATTGTAAATACCATCATTTAACAGTGGCTGGCACAAAAAGAGGTTCTACAATTTTTAATGGTCTCAGTCATAATTTCTGCCAAGTTTTGTACAGGCATGAAGAATATGGCATAAAAAGACCAGGCACATAGCTTCTACTTTCTGCTTTCCACTCATTCTAGGCTTTTGTATAGCATATTCTTCAGTGGGAGCTAGCTCATCTCTGGAATCGTCTCTCCTGTCTTCTTAGGAGGTGGTGAATAGTTTAAAAATAGAAATAGGATCAAAGAAGTATCACAAAATAGAGGTATTTAGAGAAACTAAACTTCTTCCTAGAGAAATTCCAAATATAATTTTAGACTTCCCCATGGCTGGAAGTCTTCTGTGTCTACGCTACTTTGAATCTCGACTACTAGAGACTACGAGTAAAGAGGAGAAAATGGCAGGAGACACATCTTCTACAATTCATCTTTTTTTCCTACACTTAAGTTAATGGTACAAGTTAAGGAATGCAGGGTAATACTAAACAGCAGATATCGATAGTGACCATTTGAGAAATCTCGACCGAGACTTTGTTTTGTTTTGTTTTTGAGATGGAGTTTTGCTCTTATTGCCCAGACTGGAATGTAATGGTGTGATCTCAGCTCACTGCAGCCTCCGCCTCCCAGGTTCAAGTGATTCTCCTGCCTCAGCCTCCCGAGTAGCTGAGATTTCGGGCACCTGCCACTATGCCTGGCTAATTTTTGTATTTTTAGTAGAGATGGGGTTTCACCATGTTGGCCAGGCTGGTCTCGAACTCCTGACCTCAGGTGATCAACCCACCTTGGCTTCCTAAAGTGCTAGAATCACAGGCATGAGCCACAATGCCCGGGCTGGATTGAGACTTTGATCTAGGAAGAAAACTTAATGGATCTATGCTCCTCTATCCAAATATTGACTGAAAAAAATCACAATAATGACAAGACTGTATAACATATTTACCTGTCCATGAACCAAGTTTCCAAAAGACTGCAGAACACAGCCAGCAACTCAGAGGAACCTCATTACATGAATAAGGCAATGAAAAAGCTACTATTTTGCAAGGCAGATGCATCCCTTTTATGTCACCTTAGTAATGGCATTAATCTTTTAGCTTTGTGTAAAAGATTCAAAATTGCTTTCTGAGTGACTGGCTATTTTACAAGGATTCCGGAGAGATAAAGCCTTTTACCTGTAGCTGTTCAGAATGAAGCAGTAGTGCCTGAAATTTACTACCATTTAAAAGTCAAGTGGTGACCTATGTGAAACAGAAGATTACTTAATGTAATGCCACATAGGCAGGCTTCAACAACTCGGAGTGACATTTGAGCCAGTGATGCAAATGGAACAGCTGGAAAACATGGAAAGAGTTAAATCACTCTGGCTGGGTACCTATTTTTCAAACAAATACAAGAAGGAAATGTGACAGGCCATAATTACAAAGTAGATAAACAGAGGAGGATTATTTGATGTTTCAGAGATCACGTGACTCACTCTCTGGGCACCAGCTGTACCTACACTTTCTCAAATGTTTAATGCATGAGGCTCCCTATGCATGTACAAACACACTCACACACAAACACACACACACACACACACACACTCTTGAACAATCCGTTGTTGTTTTCTTCCTAGTGAATTTATACTTTTTCTTAAGATCATCTCTTGCGGTAACATTCTGACTCTTCTGAACTGTAAGGGTGACCTTTCAGCTATTATATCATCGAGAAGAATCCATCAGGAAAAAAAAAAATTAAATGCCCATCTTGATCCTTTTATCATCCTCTTGAAAGGGAGTTTCTACATCTACGTTGTTCCTCTGCATCAAAGAGCCCTGATGCTTATCTCAATAGGTGGGTTCTGCTAGATGGAAAGACCTAGTGGGATGTTGGCTGATGGGAAAGCATTGAATCAACACTACATTCAGTCTCACTCCTGTTCCATTGAAACTGCTTTTTGAACTAAAACAATAACAGAGTATCACTGAAAAACTCTCCTGCTATTCTTTTAATAGACCTCTAAAGGCTAAAGCTTTAAAGAAGAATGTTTTACTTATTCTGATGATAGAAGCATCTTCATCCACAAATACTATAATTGTGTGATCTTGTTTAAACAAAGATAGATACTGTTACGGGTTGAATGTCCTCTCCAAAATTCATGTTGAAATTTAATTGCCATTGTGACAGTATTAAGAGGTGAAGCCATTAAGAGGCGATTAGGCCATGAAGGCTCCACCGTCATGAATGGATCAATGTCGTTAATCAATGTTGTTGGAGTAAGTTGTTATAAAAGTGAATTCAGCCCTTTCTCACTCACTGGCTTCTGAGCTGTCTTGCCCATCCACCTTCTGCCATGGAATGTTGCAGCACAAAGGCCCTTGCCAGATGGTGGCAACATGCTTTTGGACTTTCCACTGTTCAGAAGCATGAGGCAAATAAATTTCTGTTCATTACAGATTACCCAGACTGTGATACTCTCTTAGAGTGAAATAAAATAGACTAAGCCAGAAAATTGGTCTCAAGAGGTGGGGCTGCTGTATACAAATACTTGAAAACGTTGAAGTAGCTTTGGAACTGAGTAATGGATAGAAGCTGGAAGAATTTGGAGAAACGGAAAAAGCCTAGATTGCCATGAGTGGAGCATTAAGGGTGATTCTGGTGAGGGTTCAGAAGAAGAGAAGAACTGTAGGGAAGTTCAAAACTTTAAAGATAAATACCTAAGTGGTCATGGTTAGAATGTTAGTAGAAACATAAACAACAATAAAGGCCATTCTAATGAGGTCTCAGGCAAAAATGAGAAATATCTTTTTTTTTTTTTGAGATGAAGTCTCGCTCTTGTCACCCAGGGTGGAGTGCAATGGCGCGACCTCGGCTCACTGCAACCTCCACCTCCTGGATTCAAGCAATTCTCCTGTCTCAGCTTCCCGAGTAGCTGGGATTACAGGCACCTGCCACCACGCCTGGCTAATTTTTGTATTTTTTTTTTTAGTACAGACAGGGGTTCCACCATGTTGGTCAGGCTGGTCATGAACTGCTGACCTCAGGCGATCCACCTGCCTCGGCCTCCTGAAGTGCTGGGATTACAGGAGTGAGCCACCACACCCGACCCAAAAATGAGAAATGTCTTATTGGAAACTTGAGTAAGGGCCATCCTTGTTTTAAGTTGGCAAAGAACTTGTCTGAACTGTATCCATACTCTACAGCTTTATGAAAGGCAGAATTTCATAGCAATGAACCAGAATATCTGGCAGAAGAAATCTGTAAGCAAAATATAGAAGGATCTGTGTGGCTACTTTTAACTGCATACAGTAAGATGCAAGTGGAAAGAAATGACTTCAATATGGAATTTATACACTGGATTTTACCCAAAAGGCTGAAAAGCAATGTTAAATATGAAATTTATAATGAAAAGAGAAGCAACCAAATTTTGTTTAAACATTCTACCTGACCATGGAAAGAATGAGAAAGCATATTTGGGAGAGCAAACTAAAGGTTTGGCCAAGTGACCATCTGCTAAAGAGATTAGTACAAATAGAAGAGATCATGAAGATCATTAGAAGATCATTAATACAAGTAGAAGAGATCATGAAGACAAGGAAGAATGGTCCTAAAGGCGTCCATCACAGACTCAGAGCTCTAGGAAGACAGAATGGTTTCAGGGGACAGAACTGGGGCACTCTCCACAGGCTTCCTGCCCAGAACCACCTTGGTCATCTGCTTTCCACATTCCAGCACAGCACTCCTCAACCGCCCCAGCCATAGCACAAGTGGGTCCCAATGTGGCTCAATCTGCCAGTCCAGAAGGTATTCGCCACAAACCTTGTGTAAAAGATTGGTCTCAAACTCCTGACCATGTGACAATAACTCTACAGCACACCAAGTACACAAGTTGTGGAGCCATGGTAGCCTCCATCTAGATTTAAAAGGATGTCATAGACAGCCTGGGGCTCAGGCAGAGACTCATCGCAGTGGTGGAGCCACCAGAGAGAGCCCACACTAAAGCAATGCCCAGTGAAGCCACAGGAACAAAGTCTCTGCAGAGAGTGCCTACAAGAGTAATACCTAGTTTCTAATAGGTCAATACCTACTAGGGCAATATCTAGTAAAGGCATAAAACTAGAGGTGCCCCCAAGATCAGAGAACTGTAGGGCCACCAGCGTACAACTCAGCCTGGGAAAGCTGCAGGCACAAGACTCCAATCCATGAGAGCTTCTGAGTGAACTAAGCCCAGCAAAACCATAGGGACACAACTCCCCAACCCCATAGGAACCCAATCTTTGCCCCAGTGTGTCCAGAAAGTGAGACATGGAGTCAAGGAAGATTATTATGGAGCTTTAAAATTTAATGTTGTTTTCCCTTTTGGGTTTTAGACTTACTTCAGGCCTGTTACTTTTTTTTCTTGTCTATTTCCCCCTTTTGGAATGAGAATATCTATCCTATGCCTATCCCACCATTGTATTTTGGAAGCATGTAGTTTGTTAATTTCACAAGCTCACAGCTGGAGAGGAATTTGCCTCAGGATGAATTGTGCCTTGATCTCATCCACATCTGAATTAGATGAGGCTCTGGGTTTTGAACTTTTGAGTTGTTGGAATAAGTTAAGACTTTTGGGGCATTGGGATGGAGTGAATGTATTTTGTATGTGAAAACAACATGAGTAATGGGAGACAAGGGGTAAAATAATATTGCTTGAATGTCTCCTCCAACACTCATGTTGAAATTTAATTGTCATTGTGACAGTATCAGGAGGTGGGACCATTAAAAGGTAGGACCATTAAGAGGTGATTAGGCCACAAGGGCACTGCCTTCATGAATGAATGAATTCCATTATCTCAGGAGTAGGTTCGTCATTAAGAAAATGGATTTGTTATGAAAGTGAGTTATTATAAACGTGAGTTCAGCCCTATCTTTCTTGCTTGCTTTTGTACTCTCTTTCCCTTCTACCTTCTGTCATTAGATGATGCAGCACCAAGACCTTCACCAGATGCTGGTGCCATTCCCTTGGACTTCACAACCTATGCAATTGTGAGCCAAATAAATTTCTATTAATTATTAACATAAAACAAACTAAGATAGATTAGATACATAGATAGATAGATAGATAGATAGATAGATAGATAGATAGATAGATAGAGTTATAAAAAGAGAGAAAGAAAGAAAGGAAGAAAGGGGAAGAAGGGAGGAAGAAAGAAATTTGCAAGTCATTTATGGATATACAATGTACATTCATACATACATACACACACTATGTAAATATAGTATTTCTACTTATGTTGCCATTTATCTAAACCAAATGGTTTGATCTAGGATACCTCTCAATTCTGAAATGATTTCACTTTGGAAAATAACTCCCTTAGCAATATTTCTTTAATGTTTTTATTAGTTTACTTCCTGTTGAAATTGCATACATGAAAAGACATTATTTTCCATTGTTTAATCTGATTGATATCTTTAAAATCTGTGACATAACATAAAAGTATAAGAAAGTGGTGCTGCAAAAATAGTACATTTTCATCCTGGCATTCTACAAAGAAGAAAAACTGTTGCTGTAGATGTGAACTAATGTCTGAAGCTTGTAACTAAATACGCCAACTAATAATTGAAGTAGGAAAAAAAAATAATTAGAAAGCCTTTGAATTATTCTTTTGTTTATGCCACAATTCCAAATCTGTGAATGAAATCTGGGACTGCCACCATGCAACCATTCCTACTTTATCCATACTTTATCTCTTTAGACTGAGCCTCTGACTATACGTTATTTTCTCACCAGCATAAATGCCAAAGTTGATTATATCAATGATAATCTCAGAATAGTTCATTAAAAATAACAGAACACAATGTCTTCTTCACCTTTTCATAGCAATAATTGAATGTCAGCTATATTAATCCCTGCACTTAATACTTTGCCCGATATGTAGAAGGCAATCAATAAATGCATATTTAATGATTGGGTGGAAAAATTGAATAACAAACAGATGGAAGAACGATGAACCTAAGACCTCTGGAAATAGAGTAGATGATGATGAATTTGTTCTTGCTGGTCCTAGTATTGAAAGCAGCAAGAAATAAGTCAAAATCAGCATCAAAGACAGAGAACATGGTCCACATTATCTCTAGTATCCCTGTCAGCTGACGGTTTTCCTATTTGAGAAATGGAACTCACGAAATTGATGGAGGCAGCATTGGTGACCTTGCACATCCCCTTCTAAAACCCATGTATCCCAGGTTAAGATGACTTTGAGCATGATCTCTAAAGGACTGAGACTTATTTTGTATTTATGCTTAAACCCTCCCACAAATAGATAATCACAGAACTTTTTAAGTCTACCTTATTATTAAAATAGATACATTTAAAGTAAGATATTTCCATATATCTGCTTTCCCGCCCCCTCCACAAAATCTATTATAGAACAAAAATGTTCATGCTATAGTGACCCTGGCAAAAATTAAATTATGTGATAGGACTACACAACAGCTGCAGCTCCCCAAACCATGGAAAATGACTCTGAGAACCTAGATATCTTTATGCAAGTGTTTCTCCAGAGGCGGATGTCAACTTGGTTTCTACTTAGACCCTGTAAGTAAAGGGCAGGTACACAAAACACTCAGCCTTTCCTTAGCAAAGGATCCAACCCAGAGTGACCTACAAAATTACATTAAGCAAAAGAATAGATAGGCTGCCACCAGTAAAACAAAGCAAGGAGTTCTCTTCTCTTCTCTTCTTTCCTCTTCTCTTCTCTGTCTCAAACACACACACACACACCTTAAACACACACACACACAGAGCTCAAGTCACTAGAGTCTAAAAAACCACTCGTTGACTTTAAGGCCCATATCCAATACAGTTGGCACAAACCCTGGAAAGTGCATGCTTTTGAGCTGAAGGTTTTCCCCAGTCTCAGAGTATTTGAAGGGGTCCATATCACCTATTTTGTCTTGTCAGGCCAAAAGAGTGCAAAAGCAAGCAAGCAAGAGAGGGCTCAACTCACTTTATAATAACCCACTCTCATGCCTCCACCTGCTAGCCAATGAAGACCACCTGTAAATAAAAAGCAATTGCCTAGTCTGCAATCTAGGAACTCTTGTAGCTCAAAAGCCCACACTAGAATGCACCCCTTTGGGTGACATCCCCAGGCCTGATAATGTCACTGCTATTATTGTAATTTGACATATAGTCTCTGGTAGAGGCCAATAAATTTTCTCTCCAGGCCTCCTTCCCATTCCAATATTCTAAAACCTCTGAAGTCTCCACATTCCCTAGAACTTAGCCAGCTCTAAGACACTGGTTTTGGGTATCCAGCCTTCCCTATTACAATTTAACCTTTTCACTTTCCATTCTCTTCCCTTCTCAAAAAGAGTCAATGGTCACCATTGGTTTTTACTACATCAAGCTTAATTTTACTAACTTTCAAGGCCTTTCATAAACGGTAATACCCCACCTGGTCAACCTGATTTCCCACAATTTGGAGTGCTCTAGTCAGGCCCATCACTTCACAGTCCCAGCCACCTTATTCCCAAGGTTTTCCAAAGCTGTATCCTGGAGCAAAGGAGAAAAATATTCTTCTGGACTGATATATCGCATTACAACAACTTTGTAGTGGTTTTTCAGTAATTAAGACGGTATAGGGTCTTGATTACAAATAAGTTATTTTTAAGTGATTGCTTGAAATGCAAATTAAGGAGACTAGTTTGACTATTTAAATATAATTCTGGCCAGATGCAGTGGCTCATGCTAGTAATCCTAGCATTTCAAGAGGCCGAGGCAGGCTCAGCCTCAAGAGTTCAAGACCTGTCTGGGCAACATGGTGAGACTCCATCTCTAAGATAAAAATGAGCCAGGCATGGTGGCATGCATCTGTAGTCCCAGTTACTTGGGAGGCTGAGACAGCAGGATCGCTTGAGCCCAAGAGGTTGAGACTGCAGTGAGTCATGACCATACCACTGCACTCCAGCCAGGGCAACAGAGCAAGACTCTGTTTCTAAAATTAATTAATAAATTAATTTTTAAATTTTTAATTTAATATGTTATGAGGTGTTTCTTTTTAGATAATATAACTACTAGGTTGTGTTTGTTGTTTGAAATGAGAGCTGGTGGGAATAAATTAAATAACCACAAGTAATCTTTAAAATTTGGCCCTCAAATTTTAGCTAACATCAGAATTGCTTGGAGAGTTTGTTAAAATGCAAATTACTGGGCCCCAGCCTGAGAGTTTTTGACTCAGTAACTCTGTGATGGGAACAAGGCATTTTCATTTCTAACAAGTCCTCAGGTGACACTGCAACTTCTGGTCTGGGGACTACACACTGAGACTCTGACCACACTTTTGAGACTCACTGTCCTAGTATTTACTACGTCCCAGGACATTTTCTACATTATTTCCTTATATTATATCATCTAATACTTATAATAAAAACCTATGAACCTAGAGGTCATTATGTTTAGTGAAATAAGCCAGGCACTTAGAGACAAATGCCACATTATCTATTTCATATCTAGATTCTATAAAATCTGAAAAAGTCAAACTCATAGAAATAGGGAGTAGAATGGTGGTTACAAGAGGATTTTTTTGGTGGGGTGAGGTTGACAGGGAAAGGGAGGAGGTTGGTCAACAAATAAAAAGTTTCAGTTAGATAGGATGAATAAGTTCTGATGTTCCACTGCATAGCATGATAACTATAGTTAATAATAATATATTGTCTGTTTCAAAATAGTTAAAAGAAAGGAGTTTAAATGTTCTTGCTGCAAAGAAATAATAAATATTGGAGGTGATAGTTATGCTAATTAGCCTTATTTGATTATTCCGCAATATATATGTGTATCAAAACATCATATTGTAATCCATAAATACATATAATTATTATTTGTCAATTAAAAATAAAATAATTTTTTAAACTATAAGGTTTGTGTTATTAATATTTGTATTCTACAGATAAAGAGGTTTAAGTAACTTACCTAGCTAGTAAGTGGTAGACAAAGCACTCAAAACTAAGCAATCAACTCCAGATCCTACATGCTTCACTCCAAGGATTTAACTATGTATTGATAGGAAAGTATCCATTTGAAATCAGTAAATGGATTGATTCCCTTTGCAGGCAAAATTATGTCCCCAGAGAAAAGGCATAGGTTACATTAAAGCCAGCATTAAAAGGGCCACATTGCTCCAACCAAAATAGAACAGTTACCTAGAGCAGATCCATGAGGACTAGTCACTGAGGTCTTTCTAAAGAAAACAACCCCAGCTTCCCTCCACTCCTAAGCCCTTTAGAAGGCAACCTCAAGACCTCCAGAATGTAGTGATGAGTGATGATTTAGACAATTCTCAGGCAGAGAAAATCCTGTACTAAGGAAAAACTGTATCACATGGACTTCTGATTCCCACTCCTTGCTTACTCAGACTTTAGTGTTTTTAAACTTCTTCAGGTGATTCCAGCGTACAGCAAATTTCATAACCAGTGCTCCAATGCAATCGCTGGATCTCCCACCACAGCTTGATTCTTTCTCAGGCAATAGAACTTTGACCAAGTTCATCTCACCAACCTTCTCTGGGTCACTGCTTCTGCTGTAGTCATTAAGACAGCCCTTCATCTGGTCTGCACACATACTAGATCTCTCTCAATACTCCATATGCCCCTCTCTAACCCCTGGGGCCCTGTCTAGGATGTAGCAGGTCTTTGAATCAGAAGATCTATGAACAATTACAAAATTATTACTGTTCATCATGGGGGCTGGGAATACCGACAAAGAGAGTCAAAATATTTATTTTGGAAAAAGTCTGTCTCAATGTACATTGGAAAGTTCTAATTCACATGAAAATACTAAACAGATGGTACCTTCCTTTGTTTTAAATCATATTTAATATTTTCATACAAGATATTTCCTTATAATAGAGCCTGATTCACATTCAAAAATATTTGTGGAATGCAAGCCGTTCCATCTATTAATGGTAATTTCTGGGGCAGCATTTTAAAGTATATGTATCATATATTTTCTGCCTATTTCCAAAAGTAAATTGAAAAAATAATAGTATCAAGATACATATGAAACAAAATAGATGAAACAGACATAAAATGATGATTATCAATCATTAGAAAGGTGAGGCTGGGCACAGTGGCTCATGCGGTGGCTGCCAGCACTTTGGGAGGCCGAGGTGGGTGGATCACGAGGTCAGGAGATCACGACCATCCTGGCTAACACGGTGAAACCCCATCTCCACTAAAAAATACAAAAAAATTAGCCGGGCATGATGGCGGGCACCTGTAGTCCCCTCTACTTGGAAGGCTGAGGCAACAGAATGGTGTGAACCTGGGAGACGGAGCTTGCAGTTGTTTTAACATATAACAGTAAAACTTATTTTCATGTTAGGCAACAGAGTACTTTCTTAGCACGCTAAGTGTGGGACATCCATCCTTTGACCTGCTCCATGAAAAACATTCCATGGTCAAATACACATATATTATGTTCTTCTCAGATATTTACCATACTCATTAGCTCTGATAAAGAAATGTTTAAAAGCATGAAAGCAGCATTTTCTAACTCATTTAACCCTGTATCTTTCCAAACCCCAACCCCATCCATTAGCATTCCACAGTCCTGCAGAACACATTGAGGAAAATGTTTGCTTCTGAACATTCTTTTACTCACCTATCCTGGTGCTATCACTCAGAGCTGTATACTAAATATGTTACATTCTTCCTCCACTTGATGAACCTTCAAGTATCTGAAGATAGCTCTCATATTCCTCTGAAACACTCCAGAGGTTGGTTGCACATAAGCTGAGAGAAACTTTCATCAGACCAAACAGGCAGCCTACAGAATGGGAGAAAATTTTTGCAACTTACCTGTTTGACAAAGATCTAATATCCAGAATCTACAGGGAACTTAAACAAATTTACAAGAAAAAAACAAGCAATGCCATCAAAAAGTGGGCAAAGGACATGAACAGACAGTTCTCAAAAAAAGACATTTATGCGCCCAACAAACATGAAAAAAAGCTCAACATCACTGATCATTAGAGAAATGCAAATCAAAACCACAGTGAGATATCATCTCACGCCAGTCAGAATGGTGATTATTAAAAAGTCAAGAAACAAAAGATGCTAGCAAGGCTGTGGAAAAATAGGGATGCTTTTACACCATTGTTGGGAATGTAAATTTTTTCAGTCATTGTGGGAGACAGTGTGGTGATGCCTAAAGGATCTAGAACAAGAAATATCATTTGACCCAGCAATCCCATTACTAGGTATATACCCAAAGGAATATAAACCATTCTGTTATAAACATACATGCACGCATATATTCATTGCAGCACTATTCACAATAGCAAAGACATGGTATCAACCCAAACATCCATTAGTGATAGACTGGATAAAGAAAATGTGGTACTTACACACCATGGAATACTATGTAGTCATAAAAAGGAATGAGATCATGTCCTTTGCAGGGATTTGGGTGAAGCTGGAAGCCATTATACTAAGCAAACTGATACAGGAACAGAAAACCAAACACCACGTGTTCTCACTCATAAGTGGGAGTTGAACAATGAGAACACATGGACACAGGGAAGGTAACAACACACACCGGGGCGTGTCGTGGGGAGGGAGAGCATCAGGATAAATGTCTAATGCATGTGGGGCTTAATACCTAGGTGATGTGTTGATATGTGCTGTAAACCACCATGGCACAGTTTACCTGTGTAACAAACCGCCACATCCTGCACATGTATCCCAGAACTTAAAATAAGAAAAAGTGGGAACCCTAATGGCTTTGGAGGCACTGACGATCTTTAAGTCCATGGATCTTTCTGGCACACACACCCAGAGAAATTTGCAAAGGATGTTAAGCAAAGAGAAATCTCCAATGTCAACTGGAGGTCCTCCAACCAAAGAACACTGAAATATCCAGCAATCCTGAAAGAAAGTGTAGGGATATTTTAGCAGTTGTTTCACCAGATTAATTAATTGCTTCTGAAAGAATAATTTTTTTTCTTTTCTTTTTTTTTTTTTTTGAGACAGAGTCTCGCTGCTCTGTCGCCCAGGCTGGAGTGCAGTGGCGCCATCTCGGCTCACTGCAAGCTCCGTATCCTGGATTCACGCCTTTCTCCTGCCTCAGCCTGCGAAGCAGCTGGGACTACAGGCGCCTGCCACCATGCCCAGCTAATTTTTTTGTATTTTTTAGTAGAGACAGGGTTTCACCGTGTTAGCCAGGATGCTCTCCATCTCCTGACCTCGTGATCCGCCCACCTCGGCCTCCCAAAGTGCTGGGATTACAGGTGTGAGCCACCACCCTGGCCAAGAAAAGTTTTTAAACAAAGCGTCACTTACCTTTCCCCGCTCTGAAGACCCAAAACAAAAAGAGAAAGGAAACGGAACCCTGATTACTCTTCAGGTTGGGTTGAATACTTCTAAATGTTGTTTAATGAAGAGGAATATTTCAAAGAGGGGCANTTTTTTTGAGACAGAGTCTCGCTGCTCTGTCGCCCAGGCTGGAGTGCAGTGGCGCCATCTCGGCTCACTGCAAGCTCCGTATCCTGGATTCACGCCTTTCTCCTGCCTCAGCCTGCGAAGCAGCTGGGACTACAGGCGCCTGCCACCATGCCCAGCTAATTTTTTTGTATTTTTTAGTAGAGACAGGGTTTCACCGTGTTAGCCAGGATGCTCTCCATCTCCTGACCTCGTGATCCGCCCACCTCGGCCTCCCAAAGTGCTGGGATTACAGGTGTGAGCCACCACCCTGGCCAAGAAAAGTTTTAAACAAAGCGTCACTTACCTTTCCCCGCTCTGAAGACCCAAAACAAAAGAGAAAGGAAACGGAACCCTGATTACTCTTCAGGTTGGGTTGAATACTTCTAAATGTTGTTTAATGAAGAGGAATATTTCAAAGAGGGGCAAACTGGTCAACTCCAAAAACCTTTTATTCAGTATTTATGAAAAGGAACAATGAATTGTATGGTATAAGCTTTTAAGCAGTCTTTTTCTCAGCTAAATAGAAATGTGTTTGAAGAAAAGATCTCTGCCAGGGTTTTCTTTTGTCTTTATAGATTGTTGCCCTAACTGCTCTGGGGGAAAAAAAATTCTAAAACCATAGGTGTCTTTGCTGCTTTTTCAAAAGGACAGAGCATGGGAGTTAAAACAACAACAACAACAAAAATGACATGAGCAAATAAAGGGAAGGTTTATATAGGAAATATAACTTGGAATTACAAACGGACACTCTTCAGACCTGTGTAGGGTTGTCACAAAGCTCTTGATGAATTAGTCTACAGGTAACATAATTCAAAACACTTGAGGTAGGGCATACAATAATAAAACTCTTGAAATCACTGTGCATCTGAAGAAAAGATCTTTCCATTTGAGAAAATAACAAGAATTACAGGTGAACAATGAAGGAAGACCATTCAGAATTCTTTTAGACTTTACCCTGCAGCAAACCAAATAAAATTAAATATTTAATGAAATCAGCCTAAATCCAACCAATGCAAGCAGTAAAATGCCAAGACAGCTTTTAAACTTAATCCTTAACTCACCCAGGGATATTGCTAATGGTGTGACAAGTGAAGCTGAGGAAGGACTAACTTTTGGGGCAACTCAAAACTCATGCATACTCAAAGCTACAATACTGTATCAAATAAGTTTTAACCAATCCTAGGCTGCATTGGCTACAGAAAGGTTTTCAAGTTGACTAATGCCATGTAGTGGCTTTATGCCATGAATTATTAGTATAGAAAGGACTGGCTTTTTTATGTTGTACTTTGGAACAAATAAAATAAAATAGAAATAGAAAAACAAAGCAAATGAGTAAAAAATCCTCCTACTCAACCCAAAACTCAATGGGAAAAGGTCAGGGAAGAGCAGTCATTAATAGCCCATCATATTAAACTCTCACATGATGTCTCCCCGTGGATTAATGAAATAGCCTCTTCAAAGGGACTCCTTGACAACCCTCCAACTCACTGCAATCCATATTTTACAGCAAAGCCAATGTAAGATTACAAATCTGATTGAAATTACTTCCTTGTCTAAAGACTTCCGTTGGTTTCCTACTGCCTAAGAGGAAAGAACTAACTTACTGGTTTAGCATTAAAGCCCTTCCCAATTTCCCCTTGTCCCACATCTCTAGTTGTATCACTTGCCATGCCTTCCCTCATCCCTAGCTCCAGTATTCATCCAAAGCCCCATGCACAGTACATTTTCTATTCTATGTCTCCCATCTGAGCCTTTGCATCAGCCTTTTTCTTCTTAGATTTCCCTCCTTCTAACCCAATTTCTGGGAACATATTCATTGATCAAAACTCTGCTCCAGTATCATGGTTTCTATGGAACTTTTTGCAGCTCTCCTGAGCCAAATTAATTGCTTCCTTCCTCGTGCGTCCAGGGCACTCTTACTCTAAATAAATAATAATAGATGAAAATCATTAAGCACTTAACTATATGCCAGGCATAGTGCTAAGCACTTTTATTCATTTAATTTAATTCTCATTTAATCCTCACAACAACCCCATGAGGCTGGGACTATTATTATTATCCCCATTTTTTTAAATGAGAAAACTGAGGCACAAAAAGTCCAAATGTCTTAGATAGGGTCATATAGCCAGTAAGTGGCAGACACAAGATTCTGACACAGGCAGCCTTGTTCTGAAGCATTCATTCTTTACCACACCACATTGCCTTGCATCAGTCTGTTCCCCTAACAGACTGAGAGGCTCCTGGAATCAAGTTGAAAGGGAGTCCAGGGCTTGGGTTGGCCAAAGAGTTTCTTAGAGGTTGGAGTCAACTGAGGGAGCCACAAAAATCAGGAAAATAAGCAGGGCCAAGAATTGAGAGGGAAGGTGAATCAATCAACCCAAAATGGTAAGAGTTCATAAGTGCCCCAATCAAGGGACAAGTGCAGATATCAGAAGCTAGCTGTGCAGTCAAGGATAAGAGAGCCAGGACCAGGCTGGTTCCAGAAGCAGGAAATGTTTTTATTCCGGAACCACGATCATTCAACTCGGCACTAGACTAACCAGTAAGGCCTGCTGCCAGGGCAGATCCTTTGGCCCACCCAGCTAAGGCATCTGGGTGGGTCCAGGGCATCTGTGTTGGTCTAGGGTGTGGGAGTTTGGTGGTCCCCATGGTCACCTGCTGGGCTGAAAACCCCAGATTGCCCTCTTCTTTTGAGCAGGTTTAGTGGTACAGGAGAGGCACCTCTGCTCCTACATGGAGGGTGATACTAGCAGTCTGAGAGCTTCCCCTAAATCTCCACCGAGGTCAGCATTTACACCTGCCCTGGAAAGCCGAGTTGCAGATTGCCCAATGCAACCCCAACCAGCTTTACTCCCTTCAGCCACCTTGGCAGCAGAGCACAGAAACAGGATGGGACCCCTGAAAGTCCCATGACCTGCCAATCAACAAAAGATCAGGTTAAAATTCCACTGCCACTACCATAACTGCCTCTCATCTGAAAGTTCCACCTACTGGTTGGGAAGTCAAACTTCAGGACCCATCATGACTGTTGACATCTTTGTACAGTCCTCAATGACTTTTACATGCAAGCACCAATGACTAGCCTATAGAGTAAACTGCACAACCCAATATAATTCCTGCTGACAGAATTGCATAGCAGTGGGAGATAAGATGAGCCTCCTGAGATCTCTCTTTTCCCATCTCTGTAAGAGATAGTGAGCCTAACCACACATACATCACTACAACCTACAAGCTACTAGAATTTGAGAAAATAACTACACCAAGGTTATCTATAACCAAGGAATTCATGCAGAACGGTGGCCCTCTAAAAGCACATAGACACAAAGCCTAAGAATCCTACTCAACTTATACAACACTCACCTCTCAGGGGGGAGAGAAGAAAAATCCCACCCAAATGAAAATAACTTCAAAAATAAGAAGTGACAGCTTCTACAGATGAGAAGAAACTAACGTAAGAACTCCAGCACCACAAAGAAACAGAATGTTGTGACATTCCCAAAGGACCACACTAGCTGTCTAACAATAGATCCTAACCCAGATGAAAACTTTGAAATGACAGATAAGGAATTCTCAATATAAATTATAAGGAAGTTCAATGAGATCCAAGAGAAAGTTGAAAAACCACAAAAGAAACCAAAAAAAAAAATTCAAGAGATAAAAAAATGAGATAGTTATATTTTAAAACCAACCAGAATTTCTGGAAATGAAAATTCACTGAAAGAATTTCAAAACACATTTGAGACCTTTAATAACAGACTAGACCAAGCAGAAGAAAGAATTTCAGAGCAGCCTTCCTAATTACTTCAATAAGACAAAAACAAATAAAAAGAAATTTCTAAAAAATGAACAAAGCCTTTGAGAAATATGGGATAATGTAAAGTGACCAAACCTATGATTTTATAGGTATACTTGAGGGAGAAAAAAGTAAGAAGTTTGGAAAACACATTTGAAGGAATGGTTCAGGAAAATTTCCCTGATCTTGCTAGAGATATAGACATCCAGATACAAGAAATACAAAGAAGATGAACATCATCAGGATATATAGTCATCAGACTACCCAAGATCAATGTAAGAGAACAAATCAAAGGCAAATACACAGAACATAACAAAACCTCTGGGATACGGCAAAAGCAGTGATAAGAGGGAAGTTTATAACATTAAATGCCTTAAAAACAAAAAGATAGAAAGATCTTGAATTAACAACTTAATGTCACACTTCAAGGCACTAGAAAAACAAGAAGAAACCAAACCCAAAGTTAACAGAAGAAAATAAATAACAAAGATCAGAGCAGAACTACAAGTGTCTAAAAAGTTGTTTGTTTTTTTTTTTTTTTTTAAGTTTATTTTAGTTTCAGAGGTATATGTGCAGGTTTGTTATATAGGTAAATTGCATGTCACAGGGGTTTGACGTACAGATTATTTCTCCACTCAAGTAATAAGCATAATACCCAATAGGTAGTTTTTTATCCTCATCCTCCTTTCCTCCTTTCCTCATCCTCCTCCACTCTCAATTTCCCAGTGTCTATTGTTCCCTTCCTTGTGTCCATACGTACTCAGTGTTTAGCTCTCACTTATAAGCGAGAACATGTGGTATTTGTTTTTCTGTTTCTGTGTTAGTTCACTTAGGATAATGGCCTCCGGCTCCATTCATATTGCTGCAAAAGACATAATTTTGTCCCTTTTTTTGGCTGTGTAGTATAGAATGTCTATTAAAACGTCAAAATCAGTAGATGTTGGCAAGGATGCAGAGAAAAGGGAACCTTACACATTGCTGGTGGGAATGTAAATTAGCAAAACTGTTATTAAAAATAGTATGGAGATTTCCAAAAGAACTAATAAATAGAGCTACTATTTGACCCAGCAATCCCCTACTGGGCACTTAATCAAAGGAAAACAAAATCATTATACAAAAAAGACACTTGCACTTGTATGTTTATCTCAGCACTACTCACAATAAGCAAGTTATGGAATAAACCCAAGCGTCCCTCAACAGTTGATTAGATAAAGAAAATATGGTGTATGTACATCATGAAATACTATACAGACATTTAAAAAATGAAATCATGTTCTTTGCAGCAAAATGGGTGGAGCACAAGGCATTTTTCTAACAGAAATAACTCAAAAATAGAAAACCACATACCACATATTCTCATTTATAAGTGGGGGCTAAACTATGGGTACATATGGATATAAAGGTGGAAATAATAAATACTGGGAACTCCAAAGAGGGGAGAGTGGCAAGGGGGGGTGAGGGTTAAAAATTCCCTATTGAGTACAATGTTTACTGTTTGAGTAATGGGTTCACTGGAAGCCCAAACCTCATTATTGTGCAACATATTCATGTAACAATCCTTCCCATATATCCCCTGAATCTAAAATTTTAATTTAAATTTTAAAAAATTCTTATTCAATTTGTGTTTCTATAGCTGAGCTCAAACAAGTTCTTTTCATTTGAAAAGATATAAATAAATTTAGTTGTGGAGGTGCTTCAAACTTCTTCTCATAGAGCTGGGTTCCATAAATTGGGCTGTTTCACTCCCTAACGTGGGATTGCGAAGGTCAAACATTAAAATGGTCCTAACTCAGATAAGCCTAGCTGAATAGCACACTCCCAAAACAACAAAACCGGGATTGAAGTCTTTTGTTTATAAAACAAAGACTACTGACTCATAACTAATATCAGCTTATTTGTTATTTGTTCATACCTTGTTTTTCATTTCAGGTCAAAACACACTGAAATTTCCTCAACACTAATGGTCTTCCCCTGATGCCTCAGTCTCTACAAGGTTGCTTTTTTCTCCAGAGATTTAACTTGCAATGCTCTGACTTAAGAATTTTTCAACTGTATGGTGGTGCAAAAGCTATATGCATTGAGTACACTACTCAATTTACCACCATGGGGCTAGGTCTCGATAAGCCCATCATGGAAGCATCTGTATTTAAATCCCTATTTTACAAATGAAGAAATCAGGGCACAGAAACATTAACAAACTTGCCAATGCATTTAGACTGAGGTCACGTGCCCAATGGGTGAGAGCAAAACAAGGAGCCAATTACAATGATGTGTGCCTCTTCTGAGCTGAGGCATTTAAAAGTAGTAACTCTCAAAGCCATGAGTTGAGATGGTACACTCTTGAAATACAGAGCCTGAATTCATGAGACACCATGTAGAAGAGGGTTACTGTGAGGAATCATGAGATGTGCATTAGACTTTCTGAAAGCAAGAAACAAACCTTTGTTATGTTAATCCCCCAACACTCCAGAGATTTTCTGGTTTTGTTGTTCTTGTTTTTGTTGTTGTTGTTGTTGTTGTTGTTGTTGTTGCTGCCACAGCATATTCTTGCATTACCCTAATACAGACCCCAACACCTGTCTCCTCAACCCTAAAACTCTAACTTTTTCCAACTTGCCTTTTCAGAGTACTTATCTAATGTAAGGCAGAGAAAAGAGATGAGGAAATAAATACATCGAATGCTACCATTTTCTTCAACAGGGATGTGGGAATAAAATATCTGTGAAGGAGCCACGTGAATACCAGGAGGAGATCATTAATAACTTTACAAGACACCACAACAGAACTGGTATCATGAGGGAGTCCACACGTTGGCTTGGAGCAAGAGGAGAAGTGGATGAAATGCAAATAGGCTGTGGCATTATTCTACGCCAACAAAATCCTTCTTCTTCTTGCTACCCACACTAAATTTACACTTTTGATTAAACTTTAATAAATTTTCTGATACGCTGAAGATTGTCATACACTGGAATACAAGATTCCATAACAAAGAAAGATTTTAAAGACCCACAGAATGGCTTTTAGATGCAGTCTTGGTGGAACAAAGCCTGAACTTCTTTCTCTCAATTCATTTATATTTAGGCATCCTCCTCTCCATTGTCTTTCCCATGCATTATACAAAACAAAAGATATATTCTCCTTCCAGTAATATTAAATTTGGAAATAATAAATGTGATTACCTTTCTTCCAGTAATTTCCCCCTGAATTTACACTACTCATACAAAATTCAAACAGATATACATATAAGTTCATGGCAGCATCATTTATAATAGTGAAAAAGTGGAAACAATTGAAATGTTCATTAACAAAATACTAGTCATATTAGTTATGGTATTTACCTGTAAAAAAAATATTTTATAGTTCATAAAAAGTATTTTGTAGCTCTAGATATACTGAAATGCAAAATAAAAACCCATGCCAGGTTTGTGAGTAAAAACGTACATTATAAACATATCTGTAGTGTAATCCTATTTATAAAAAACTGGGAAGGAGTGGCCAAGATGGCCAACTAGATGCAGCTCTCATGGAGAGGAATGGAAGGGGTGAGTAAATACAACACCTTCAAATGAAACATCCAGGTATTTGCATTGGGACTAGTCAAGAAAAACCTTGACCCATGGACAATGAAGAAAAGCAAGACAGGATAACAGCCCACCCAGGAGCAATACAGAGCCAAGGGAAACTCCCCCACCCATGGAAGTAGTGAGTAAATATGGGACCCTGGGAAACCATGCTTCTTCCACAGATCTTTGAAACCCTTGGGTCAAGAGACCTTGTGAACCTACTCCACCAGGACCTTCAGTCTGATAGACAGATATGTAGCGTCTCAGCAGAGCAGCCACCCAGGCTCACATGGAGACCCTAGAGCCTTAGATATTTGGACTATCTGGCAAAAGTAGCTGAAGTTCCAGCAAAGTGGGAGGCTAGACCCCTGTAAATACCCCTAAGGAAGAGGCTGAATCCAGGGGGTTGAGCAGTGACAGGCTGCAGGTCACACTTCCATGGCACTTCATAAGATAAGACCCACTGGCTTGGAATTCCAGACAGCCACAAATAGCAGGATTGCACCTCCCTAAGAAGGAGCTCCCAGGGGAGGGACAGGCCACCATCTTTGCTGTTTGGGTGACTTAGCCATTCCAGCCTTCAGGCTTCAGAAAGCCTGAGCTGACCAGAGGTGGAAGGTATCCCCCAGCACAGCACAACTGCTCTACCAAAACATGGCCAGACTGCTGCTTTAAGCAGGTGCCCAATCCCATTTCTCCTCACTGGGCAGGACCTCCCAAGTGGGGCTTCCAGCCATCCCACTTGTGCTCTCCAGCAACACAGATTTAAATTCTCCCTGAAACTGCACCCCCAGAGGATGGGACTGGCCACCATCTTTGCTGTTTGGGCAACTTAGCCCTTCCAGCAACAAACCTGTACCTCCCTGGAACAGAATTCCCAGAGGGAGGGACAGGCACTATCTTTGCTGTTTCAAAGCCTTCACTGGTTATACCTCCAGGTACTGGAAAATTCAAGGTGACTAGCAACTCAGGTGGGCCCCAAGCATACCACAGCAGCCCTACAGAAAAGTGGACAGACTGTTAGGTGAGTGCACATTCCCATATACCACCTTTGGACTTACAAAGTAGCAAAGACCCTAAGTGCCTTATCCACACCTCCAACAAGCTGCAGTCAACCCAAGGAGAGGAGACCAGTCCATCTCCCATGGGTCCCACATACCCACCACTGCTCATCACCAGACAGGGAACCCCTGGCTTGGGCCCATGGGACAGACCCTCCATCCTGAACTGATTGCACTGAGTAATTGCTGACCTTCATCTTTCTGCGGTGGAGACCCTAGGAGATAAGCAAATGACCCTAGACCACAACCACTAGTAAGATCCTTTTCTCTGCTGCCTTCTAGTCAGAGAAAGAAAATAAACACTGAGATAACCCCAGAGCTGCAGTGGGCAGCCAGGAGTGCCAAGTCACGATCTCAAGGGGGAGAGGAACCCACGCTTTCAGAGTATTGAGAGGGAACATGGCTGCAACTGTGTGGAAACATAGGGAAGCCACACAACCAAGCAAGAGTCTACCAACTGACAAAGAAGCCTGAGTACAACCTGCTGGATCACACCCCAAAGCTTCAAAACCACAAATATCTCACTAATACACCCCCCTCTGAAACCAGAGACAAGAAAGCAGCTTCAAATAAAGATTCTGCACAAAACCTACACCCAGTGAAAACATGCAGAAAAGAAATCTACTGACTGTATTCAATCTACACTGCAGGTAAAGGAACACCCACACACAGATATAAAAAAGAACCAATGCAAGAATTCCAGTAACTCAAATGGCCAGAGTGTCATATGTACTCCAAATGACCACACCAGGTCTCCAACAAGTGTTCTTAACCAGGTTAAGGTTGGAATGACATAAAAAGATTTCAGAATATGGATAGGAACAAAGGTCACCAAGATTCAGGAGGATAGCAAAACTCAATCTAAGGAAAAGAAGAATCACAATAAAGTGTTACATGAGCTGAAAGATAAAACAACCAGTATAAAAAAAGAAGCTAACAGGTCTGAAAGAGCTGAATAACACAATACAAGAATTTCACAGTGCAATCACAAGTATTAACAGCAGAATAAACCAAGCTGAGGAAAGAATCTCAGAACTTGAAGACTGGTTCCCTGAAATGAGACAATCAGACATAAATGAAGAAAAAACAATAAAAAGGAAGGAACAAAACCTTCTAGAAACAGGGGATATGTAAATAGGCCAAGTCTATGAACATTGGCATCCCTGAAATGGAGGGGAAGAAAGCAAACAACTTGGAAAACATATTTCAGAATTTCCTTGGTAAAAACTTCTCCAACCTTACTAGAGAGGCCAACAGTCAAATTCAAGAAATATGAAGAACTTCTGCAAGATTCTACACAAGAAGATCATCCCCAAGAAACTGTCTTCATATTCTCCAAGGTCAAAATGAAAGAAAAAATGTTAAAGAAGCTATAGAGAAAGGGCAGGTCACCTATAAAGAGAACCCCATTAGGCTAACAGCAGACCTCTCAGCTGAAACCTGACAAGCCAGAAGAGATTGGGGGCCTATAATCAATGTTCCTTAAGAAAAAATCTCCAATCAAGAATATGTCCAGCCAAACTAAGCTTCCCTAAATGAAGGAGAAATAAGAACCATTTCAGATAAGCAAATGTTGAGGGAATTTACTACCACAAGACCTGCCTTACAAGAAATATTGAAAGGAGTACAAAATATGGAAAGGAAACACCACTACCAGTTAACACAAAAACACACTTAACACACAGACTAGTGTCACTATAAAGCAACCACACAAGCAAGCCAGCATGATAACCAGCTAACAGCACAATGACAGGATCAAATCTACACATATCAATACTGAATGCCTCACTTAAAAGGCATAGATTAATAATATGGAGAAAAAAGCAAGACCCAATGGTATGCTGTCTTCAAGAGACTCACCTCAACATGTAATTACACTCATAGGCTCAGAATAAAGGGATAGAGAAAAATCTACCAAGCAAATGGAAAACAGAAAAAAAGCAGGTGATATGGTTTGACTCTGTGTCCCCACCCAAACTCATCTCGAAATGTAATCCCCATAATCCCCATGTGTCTAGGGAGGTTCCTGGTGTAAGCCTATTGGATCATGGGGCAGTTCCCCATGCTGATAGTGACTAAGTTCTCATGAGATCTGATGGTTTTGTAAGTGTTTGACAGTTCCTCCTTCACGCACTCGCTCTCTTTCTCTCCTGCCACCTGTGAGGAAGGTGCCTGCTTCCCCTTCCACCATAATTGTAAGTTTCCTGATGACTCCCCAGCCATGTGGAACTGTGATTCACTTAAACCTCTTTCCTCTATAATCCACCCAGTCTCAGGGAAGTTCTTTATAACAGTGTGAAAGAATACTAATGGGTTGCAATCCTAATTTCAAACAAAGATCAGAAAAGACAAGAAGGACATTACATAATGGTGAAGGGTTCAATTCAACAAGTAGACCTAACTATGCTAAATATGTATGCACCTAACACAGGAACACCCAGATTCATAAAGCAAGTTCTTAGAGACCTACAAAGAGACATAGACTCCCACACAATAATAGTGGGAGATTTTAACACTCCACTGAGAGTATTAGACTAATCATTAAGGCAGAAAATTAATAAAGATAATCAGAACCAAAATTCAACATTGGACCAAATGGATCTGACAGACCTTTACAGAACCCTCCATCCAACAGAATATAGATTCTTCTCATTGCCGCATGGCATATACTCTAAAATTGACCACATAATTGGATATAAAACAATCCTCAACAAATGTAAAAGGACCAAAATCATACCAAACACACTCTCAGATAACAGTGCAATAAAAATAGTCAAAAAAAGTAAAGACTATGGAAATAGCTCAAAGCCATGCAATTACATGGAAATTAAACATGATGTTCCTGAATGACTTTTGGGTAAAAAAATGAAATTAAGGCAGAAGTCAAGAAGTTCTTTGAAACTAATGAGAACAAAGATACACATACCAGAATCTCTGGGACACAGCTAAGACAGTGTTTAGAGGGAAATTTATAGCACTAAATGACCACATCAAAAAGTTAGAAAGATCTCAAATTAACAACCTAATTTCCCAATTGAAAGAATTAGAGAAGTGAAAACAAATCAACCCCAAAGCTAGCAGAAGATGAGAAATAACAAAAATCAGAGCTCAACTGAAAGAAATCAAGACACAAAATAACATTCAAGGGGACCAATAAATCCAGAAGTTGGTTTTTTGAAAAAATTAATAAAGTAGATAGGCCACTAGATAGACCAATAAAAAAGAAAAGAGAAAAGATCCAAATAAACACAATTAGAAATGATGACGGGAATGTTACTACTGATCCCACAGAAATAAAAATAATCATGTATTAGTCTGTTTTCACACTGCTATAAAGAACTGTCTGAGACTGAGTAATTTATAAAGAAAAGAGATTTAATTGACTCACAGTTCCACATGGCTGAGGAGGCCTCAGGAAACTTACAGTCATGGCAAAAAGGGAAGCAAACACATCTTTCTTCACATGGTGGCAAGAGAGAGAATAAGAGCCAAGTGAAAGGGGAAGTCTCTTATAAAACCATCATATATCACGAGAACTTACTCACTATCATGAGAACAGTACGGGGGAGATTGCCCTATGATTCAATTATCTTCACTGGTTCTGCCCTTGACACGTGGGGATTATTACAATTCAAGATGAGATTTTGGGTGGTGACACAGCCAAACCATATCAAACCACTGGAAACTGCTACAAACAACTCTACGCACACAAACTAGAAGACCTAGAAGAGATGGACAAATTTCTGGACACACACACTCTCCCAAGACTGAGACAGGAAGAAATGGATTCCCTGAACAGAACCAATAATGAGCTCCAAAATTGAATCAGTAATAAATAGCCTACCAACCAAAAAAAGCCCATGACCTGATGGGTTTACAGTCACATTCTACCAGATGTACAAAGAAGAGATGGTACCATTCTTACGGAAATTATTCCAAAGAATTAAAGAGGAGGGACTCATCCTCAACTCGTGCTATGAGGCAAACATCATCCAAATACCAAAACCTGACAAAGACATAAGAAAAAAGAAAACTACAGGTCAATATCCCTGTTGAACATTGATACAAAAATCCTCAGCAAATTACTGGCAAACTGAATCCAGCAGCACATCAAAAAGCTAATCCACTGTGATCAAGTAGGCTTCATCCCCAGATGCAAGGTTGGTTCAACATATACACATTAATAAATGTGATTAATCACACAGACAGAACTAGAGACAAAAGCCACATAATTATCTCAATTGATGCAAGAAAGGGTTTCAATGAAATTCAATCCCTTCATGTTAAAAATGCTCAATAAACTAGGTATTGAAGGAACATACCTCAAAATAATAAAAGCCATCTATACAAACCCATAGCCAACATCATGCTGAATGGGCAAAACTGGAAACATTCCCCCTTGAAAACCAGCATAAGACAAGGAGGCCCTCTCTCACTACTTCTATTCAATATATCATTGGAAGTCCTGGTCAAAGCAATCAGGCAAGAGAAATAAATAAAGGGCATCCAAATAGTAAGAGAAGAAGTCAAACTATCTCTGTTTGCAGACGACATGACCTTAGGTTTAGAAAACCCCATGGTCTCTGCCCAAAAGTTCTTCCAGCTGATAAACAACTTCAGCAAAGTTGCAGGATACAAAATCAATGTACAAAAAAAATCACTAGCATTCCTATACACCAACAACAGCTAATTTGAGAGCCAAATCAGAAAGGCAATCCCATTCACAATTGCCACAAAAAGAATACAATACCTAGGAATACAGCTAATCAGGGAGATGAAAGATCTCTACAATGAAAATTACAAAACACTGCTCAAAGAAATCAGAGAAGGAACAAATACGTGGAAAAACATTCCATGCTCATGGACAGGAAGAATCATCATTAAAATGACTATACTTTCCAAAGCAATTTACAGATTCAATGCTATTCCTATCAAACTACCAACAACATTCTTCACAGAACTAGAAATAACTATTTTAAAATTCATATAAAACCAAAAACCAAGCCTGAATAACCAATACAATCCTAAGCAAAAAAGAACAAAGCTAGAGGCATCGTGCTACTCAACTTCAAACTATATTATAGGGCTATAGTAACCAAAATAGCATGGTTCTGGTACAAAAACAGGCACATAGACCAATAGAAAAAATTAGCCCAGAAATAAGGCCTCACATTTACGACCATCTGATGCATCAACAAAGCTGACAAAAACAAGCAATGAAGGAAAGATTCCCTATTCAATAAATGGTACTAGGAAAACTGGCTAGCCATAGGCAGAAGATTGAAGCTGGAATCCCTCCTTACACCATACACAAAAATTAACTCAAGATGGATTAAATACTTAAATGTAAAACCCAAAACTTATAAAAACCCTGGAAGATAACCTAGGCAATACCATCCTGGACATATGAATGGGCAAAGATTTCATGATTGATAGTGACACCAAAAGAAATTGCGACAAAAGCAAAAAAAAATTGACAAGTGGGATCTAATTAAACTTAAGAACTGTACAGCAAAAGAAAATGTCAACAGAGTAAATAGACAGAATGGGAGAAACATTTTACAAACTATGCATCTGACAAAGGTCTAAGATCCAGCATCTAAAATAAATTTAAACAAAATTACAAGAAAAAATACCATTAAAAAGTGGGCAAAAAACATGAACAGGCACCTCTCAAAAGACAACTTACATGCAGCCAATAAGCATATTTTTAAGAAAACTCAATATCATTGATCATTAGAGAAATGCAAATAAAAACCACAATGAAATACCATCTCACACAAGTCACAATGATTATTATTAAAAAGTCAAAAAATAACAGATGCCAGTGAGGTTGTGGAGAAAAGGGAACACATATAGACTGTTTGTGAGAGTGTAAATTCATTCAACCATTGTGGAAAGCAGTATGGTGATTCCTCAAAGAGTTAAAAGCAGAACTACCATTCAACCTAGCAATCCCATCACTGGGTATATACCCAGAGGAATATAAATTATGCTACCATAAAGACACACGCATGCAAATGTTCATTGCAGCACTACTCACAATAGCAAAGATGTGGAATCAAACTAAATGCCCATCAGATTGGATAAAGAAAATGTGGTACATACATACCATGGAATACTGTGCAGCCTTAAAAACAAAGGAGATCATAGTAGGCCAGATGCAGTGGCTCCAACCTGTAGTCCCAGCACAAAGCAGGTGGATCACTTGGGCCCAGAAATTCAAGACCACCCTGGGCAACATGATGAAACCCTGAAAAAGAAGAAAGAAAGAAAAGAAAAGAAAAGAAAAGAAAAGAAAAGAAAAGAAAAGAAAAGAAAAGAAAAGAAAGAGAGAGAGAGAAAGAAAGAAAGAAAGAAAGAAAGAAAGAAGGAAGGAAGGAAGGAAGGAAGGAAGGAAGGAAGGAAGGAAGGAAAGAAAGAAAGAAAGAAAGAA
>NW_016803343.1:3856332-3893217 GCF_001698545.2 Rhinopithecus bieti | reverse complement strand
AAGGAAGGAAGGAAGGAAGGAAGGAAGGAAGGAAGGAAGGAAGGAAGGAAGGAAGGAAGGAAGGAAGGAAGGGAGAAAGAGAGAGAAAGAAAGAAAACAAGAACATGTTTTTGTTTTTGCAGGAACATGGATGGAGCTGGAGGCTATTATCCTTAGCAAACGAACAAGGGAACAGAAAACCGAATACCAAATGTTCTCACTTATAAGTGGGAGGTAAATGATGAGAACCCATGAACACAAGGAGGGAAACAATGGACACTGGGGCCTACTTGATGGGGGAGGGTGGGAGGAAGGAGAGAGGCAGAAAAGATAACTATTGGGTACTGGGCTTAATACCTGGGTGACGAAACAATGTGTACAACAAACTCATATGACATGTGTTTATCTATGTAACAAACATTCACATGTACCACTAAATTTAAAATAAAAGTTAAAAATAAAAATACTGTACACATGCAAAAGGGAGAAAAAAAAAACTGTATGTCTGGTTTTGTTTATGAGTAGAGAAGGCTTAAAAAGTATACTCCAAAACGTTAACATCAGTTCTCTTTCCTTTGTAGGTTTTGTAGTGTACTTTCATATACTCTTCTGCAGTGCTTCAGTTTTTAAATGTTCACATACTATATTTACAATCATAAAAGTAATATAATTTTTATTTGTGGGAAAAATGTTTAAACTGTATAGTAGCTATCACTTTCCAACCCTCCCAGAATTCTGTTTCTCTTTTCCTTTTTTTATTATTATCAATATTATTTTTGTTTGACAAATTATAATTGTATAAATTTATGGAGTACAATGTAATGCTTTGATATATGTATACAATGTGGGATGATCAAATCAAGCATATTTAACATGTCCATCATCTAACTTCGTTTTTTGTTTTTTGTTGGTTTTCTTTTCTTTCTTTCTTTTTTTTTTTTTTTTTTTGAGAAAAAATAGCAACTCTCTGTTGTTTCAGATTGTCACTCAGATTGTCACTCAGTCACTCTGTCTCACTCTGTCACTCAGATTGGAGTGCAGTGGCACAATCTGGGCTCACACTCCAACCTCCGCCTCCTGGGTTCAAGCTGGGATTGAGTGCTGGGATTACAGGTGTGCACCACCACACCGGCTAATTTTTGTATTTTTAGTAGAAACGGGGTTTTACCACGTTGGCCAAGCTGGTCTCAAACTCCTGACCTCAAGTGATCCCCCTGCTTCAGTCTCCCAAAGTGATGGGATTACGGTCGTGAGCCACCGCACCCGGCCACATATTACTTTTATATTGAGATGCTTGAAATTCACTCTTTTGTTATTTTGAAATATGTAGTACATTATTATAGCTCCCTTGCTATGCAGTGGGTCTCAAAATTTATTCCTTCTATCCCACTGAAACTTTGTAACATTTGACCAGCAACTCCCCATTCACTTCCTTTTCTCCCCAAACTCCAGCTTCTGGTAACAATCATTCTACTCTCTATTCTATGAATTCAACTTTTTAGATTCCACATATAAGTGAGATCATGAAGTTTTTGTCTTTCTGTGCCTGGCTTATTTCACTTAGCATAATATCCTCCAGATTCACCCATGTTGTCATAAATGGCAGTATTTCCCCCTTCTATTAAGGCTGAACAGTGTTTTATTATATGTGACACAGTTTCTTTATTCATCCACTGATAGACACTTAGGTTAATTCCATATCTTGGCTATTATGACTGTATTAGTCTGTTTTCATGCTGCTGATAAAGACATACCCGAGACTGGGTAATTTATAAAGAAAAAGAGAAGTTTAATGGACTCACAGTTCCACATGGCTGGGGAGGCCTCACAATCATGGTGGAAGGCGAAAGGCAGCAGACAAGAGAGAATGAGAGCCAAGTGAAAGGGGTTGCCCCTTGTAAAACCATAAGATCTTGTGAGACTTATTCACTACCATGAAAACAGTATGGGGAAAACCCCTCCTATGATTCAATTATCTCCCACCGGGTTTCTCCCCCAACACATGGGAATTATGGGAGCTACAATTCAAGATGAGATTTGAGTGGGGACACAGGAAAACCAAATCAGTGACTATTCCTACAATGAACATAGGAGTACACATATCCCTTCAACATATTGATTTCAGTTCCTTTGGGTATAATCCCAGAAGTGGGATTGCCAGATCATAAGGTAGTTCTATTTTTAGTTTCTTGAGGAACATCCACGCCATTTTCTATAAAGGCTGCATTAATTTACATTCCTACCAACAATGTACAAGAGTCCCCTTTTGTCTGCATCTTCACCAACACTTATCTTTCATCTATTTTATAAAAGCCATTCTAACAGATGTGAGGTGATACCTCACTGTGGTATTAATTTGCATTTCCCTAAGATTAGGAATGCTGGGCATTTTTTCCCATGTATGTTTTTGTCATTTGTATGTCTTCTTTTTAGAAACGTCTGCTCAATTTCTTTGCCCATTTTTAATCAGGTTGCTTGTCTTCTTGCCATTGAGTTGTTTGAGTTTTTATATATTTTGGATATTAACTTCTTATCAGATATATGGTTTGCAAATATTTTCTCCCATTCTACGCATTGTCTCTCCATTTTGTCGTTTCCTTTGTTGTGCAGAAGCTTTTTAGTTTAATGTCTTCCCACTTGTCTAATTTCGTTTCTTTGCCAGTGTTTTGGGGGGCAACAATTGTTGCCCAGATCAATATCATGGAGTTTTCTCTTATGCTTTATTCTTGTTGTTTTACAATTTCATATCTTATATATGTCTTTAATCCATTTTGAATTGATTTTTGTATATGGTATGAGACAAAGGTCCAACTTCATTCTTCTGTACATGGATATCCAATTTATCATTTATATATGATAAATGTGAATCATTTATCACAGAGACTGTTCTTTCACCCATTGTGTGTTCTTGACAACTTTGTCACAAGCCAATTGACTGTAAACGTGTAGGTTTATCTCTGGGCTTTCTAACCTGTTTCATGTGTCAATGTGTCCGTTTTTATGCCAATACCCTAATGTTTTGATTACAGTTGCTTTGTAACATGCTTTGAAATTGGGGAAGGTGATGCCTCTAGCTTTGTTCCTTTTTCTCAAGATTATTTTGGCTATTTGGGGTCTTTTATGGTTCCATACTGGTTTAAGGATTGTTTTGTATTTCTGTGAAAATGACATTGGAATTTTGGTAGGGATTGCATTAACTCTGTAGATTGCTTTGGGCAATATGGACATTTTCACAATATTAATTCTTAGAAGCTATGAACACACACTAGCTTTTCATTTTTGTGTGTTTTATTTAATTTTTTTCAACAGTGTTTTGTAGATTTTAGTATACAGATCTTTCACTTCCTTGATTAAATTTACATCAGATTAATTTTTGTTGCTATTGTAAATTGGATTTTAAAATTTTATCTTGAGATGGTTTTATTACTGTATTGAAACAGTGCTAATTTTTGCATATTGATTTTGTACCCTGCACCTTTACTGAATTTGTTTATCAGCTCTAACAGTTTTTTGATGGAGTCTTAAGAGTTTTTCTATATATAAAATCATGTTGTCAGCAAATAGAGACAATTTCACTTCTTTCCATATTAGGATGCCTTTTATGTCTTCTCATGCCTAATCGTTCCAGCTAAGGCTTTCAGTACTATCTTGAAAAGAAGTGGTGAGAGTGGGCATTCTTATTTTGTCCCTGATCTAAGAGGAAAAGCTTCTAACATTTTACCATTGAGAATAGTATTAGCTATGGGTTTGTCATATATAGCCTTTATTGTTTTGAGGTACATTCCCTCTGTATCTAATTTGTTGAGAGTTTTTATCATAAAGAGATGTTGAATTATGTCAAATGCTTTTTCTGCCTCTATTACGATGATCAAATGGTTTTTGTTCTTCATTCTCTGAATACAGTGGATCACATTTATTGATTTGCATATGTTGAACCATTCCTGCATCTCAGAGATAAATCCCACTTGATCGTGGTGAATGATTCTTTTAAAATGTTGTTAAATGCAGTTTGCTAATTTTTTTTAAAGATCTTTGCATCTATGTTCATGAAGGATATTGCCCTGTAATTTTCTTTTCTTGTTGTGTACTTGTCTACCTTTGGTATCAGAGTAATTCTGGCCTTGTGAAATGACCTTGCAAGTAGTCCCTCTACTGTGCTTTTTTGGAAGGGTTTGGGAATAATTATTATTAGGTCCTCTTTAAAAGTTTGGTAGGGCCTGGCACAGTGGCTCACACCTGTAAGCCCAACATTTTGGGAGGCTGAGGTGGGTGGATCACAAGGTGAGGAGATCAAGACCAGCCTGACCAAGGTGGTGAAACTCCATCTCTACTAAAAAATACAAAAATTAGCCAGGCATGGTGGCACACACTTGTAATCCCAGCTACTCAGGAGGCTGAGGCAGAGAATTGCTTAAACCCAGGAGGCATAGGTTCCAGTGAGACAAGTTCATGCTACTGCACTCCAGCCTGGGTGACAGAATGAGACTCCATCTCAAACAAAACAAACAAACAAACAAAAGTATGGTAGAATTCAGCAATGAAGCCACCTGGTCCTGAGTTTTTCTTTGAAGGTAGAATTTTTATTACTGATTCAATACTCTTACACATTATTGGTCTGTTCAGATTTTATATTTTTTCATGATTTAGTTTTGGTAGGTTGTATGTGTCTAAGAATTCATTCATGTCTTCTAGGTTATCCGATTGGTTAACATATACTTGTTCCAGAATTGCATAATGACATTAGCTGAAGTGAAGAGTCTGTTTTCCAGCAATCAGGTCTGCCTACAGTTTTCATCCTAAGAGTGGTATCTGCTTACTCAGACAGTACTCAATAAGCATAATGATGCATATATAAGAGTATGTTGAAAATTATTGTTTTAGGGGTGCTTACATCAGACTCTGACATTCAAATGTGAAGGTAGATAGATCTGACAGAGAGAGGAGATATAAATCCATTTCAGTAAAATCTTCAGGTTATTTAACTTCTTGTTGCATAACTGGAATTCCCGAGGTGATCAACGTTTTTTATCTCTGCTCAAATCTCCAGTTTATGTGGGCAGATGTTATGACATCATTAGGTTGACTGGCTGTCAAATAAAGAAAAAATAAAACTGATTCTAAACTATATCTGTTAATACCCCCAAAGCTATCACAGGAAAGATATTTTGAGTTAAGTTTTCTTTATTTCAAGCTCTTCTCATCTGTTAAGTAAAGAGTTTTGTCAAAAAAGAATTTAATAAAAGGCAGAGTCAAAATATGCTGTCAACATTTTTATTTTAAAAACTGACACAAAGGCCAGAATTTAATAACTAAGATTCAAATAATGGGAGGATGAGAGTAAACAGGAGATGGATGACTTCAAAGTTTTAATGAATTTCAAGATGACAAAAATCCACTGGAACAGTGCTGTCATAGGGATATTCCACCAGGAGATGTTATAAATAAAGTTTGATTTTTAGAGGTATCCCATCCCTTGAATATATTAGATTCTCAATAAAAGTTTGCTGAAAACCTGAAAGTTGTGTTTTATTCAGAAAAATATTAGCTATGCTACTATAATAAATACACCCTAAAATCTTAGAGGTTAAGGCACTAAAAATGTATTTCTTTCTCAAATGACAGTTTAATGTGTTTGGGTAGCTATTCTGGAATGCTCTCATCCAAGTGGTGACTCAGGGATCTAGGATTCTTCCATATTGCAATTCATCATTTGAAACATGTAGCCTCCAAGAGGCCAGGGAATCAAATCCAGGGATATAGGGACAGACCTAATAGTGGTATATAACATTCCATCCATACTCTTCTGGCTAGAACTCAGCCACATGTTTGACCTGGGAAATAATACTCTTCCTTTGTGCCCTGGAAGATGAGATGGATTTGTGAGTATGCCATATGCTGATGTGTTTACATGTTAACTCTTTTGATGATGAGCTTTCTACAACATATTATAATACCACCTTGTTTTCTTAAAGACAACAAAAAACATTACACTCTCTTTTCTTCATGCCTCAAGTTCATAATTACAAGGATCACTCACTGTTCTGAGCTAATATACGGACCTGGAAGTTATGTTCCTTCTTTCCTTTCTCAGTGCTCCCACAGTTAGTCATCTACATTCACACTTAGTAATGACTCAAATGTTCAGCCTTTGCTTTTATCCCCTCCACTGTCACCCAGTTCAGGTCTTCACCAACATTCTCCTAGAAGTTATCTCTGCCTTCACTCTTACCTCACCAATAGCTAATCCATCCAAAACACCACCTCCACATGAATCTTCCTAGAACATGCTTCCACCACCACTGAAACAATAAACTTTTGTTTTGGTATAGTATTATTATTTCCCTTTATCTTTCCAATTTTTACCTTGGCAATAAAGTTGGGTGTAAACGCCTTAGCCTCCATAAACTGAGACCATCTAACTTTCAAATTTCCTTTAATATTCCATTTCAGCCAACTGTGTTGCATTTCCTCCTCCCTGACATTATTCATTTGATTCTTCCTGTCTGAGATGCCCTCAGCATTTTCTGTAACTGTCTATATTCTACATATCCTTCAATATTCTGTTCTAGTCTCACTTTCTGTATTAGTTAAGTAACATTAGCTCTATGACACAAAAACACCAAAATCTCAATGGTTTACGTACTGGTCCATTCTCACACTGCTATAAAGAAATAACTGAGACTGGGTAATTTATAAAGAAAAGGGGTTTAATTGGCTCATGGTTTCTTGTACAAGCTGTACAGGAAGCATGATGCTGGCATCTGCTTGGCTTCCTGGGGGGGCCTCAGGAAACTTAACAACCATGGTGGAAGGTAAAAGAGAAGCAGGCACATCTTACATGTCAGGAGCAGGACCAAGTGAGAGATGGGGGAGGTGACACACACTTTCAAACAACTATATCTCTCAAGCACTTACTATCACTAGAGCAGCACACAGGGGGAAATCCGCCCCCGCGATCCAGTCACCTCCCACCAGGTCCCACCTCCAACACTGGGGATTACAATTTGCCATGAGATTTGGGTGGGGACACAGATCCAAACCATATCGGTTTAACACAATTGAAGTTTATTTCTTGCTCTCATAAAGTCTAAATTGGGTATTCCTATTAGGTGGCTCTCCTCCAAGTGGTGATTCAGGAACCCCGGCATCCTGGCTCTTCCATTTGATGGCTCTGCTATCTTTAACACTTGGCTTCCAATGCCACTGTTGCACAAAGAGAAAGTGTATGGAGAAACATGCATGAGAGGACCTCATGAACTAGGCCTGGAAATGGCACAGGGCATGGCTAATATTCCATTGGCTAGAACTCATTCACATGGCCACATCTAAGATGGCAAGGGAAGTTGTGGGCCTAGGGATAAGATGAAATAGTTTTGATAAAAAGTTATCAGTGTCTGTTGTACTTGCTTGTGATTCCTTTCCAAACCAATCCAACTTTCCATAATTCCTCCTTCCTCTGAACTTTTCTGTACTTTCCATTATCATATAGGCTGTAGTAACTTGGTTTCTTTCTCTTTTTTTTTTTTTTTTTTTTTGACACATTTTCTATGTCAACCAAACTTTAGGGCAGAATCTGTGCTAAATATTTCTTAGTATCTCCCACAATGAGAACAGTGCCCAGCACAACCTAAGAGTTTAATAAATATTAACTGATGAGAAAGGTAATAATGTCCACACGAGTACGCAGCGTCAGTTCTCCATACACAAAATGGGCCCACACTGCTATGAAGTTCTTGGTCCATACTTTTGGGTTTTCTTTCTCTTGCCTTATCATCAGAATTTAGCTACTGCTTTTTGTTGCCTTCAGCATGTTTGCTGCTTCTATTCAGCCACCCTTACTCTACTTGTAATTTACTGTCTGTAATTACAGGGTTTTTGAATCTTAACAATTGGATTCTTTCTACAAATAAAATTGCCCATGGAACTCCAATAAAGGGTACAAATAACAGCAGAACTGTTGAGATTGTGGCAGGGAGGTGCATGTTCTTACTTAGCAGCTGCCTGGCCCCAAGGAGATACTCAGGAAACATGTCTCCCTTCCTCTCCTATCCTTGTCTCAGTATTACTGTGTGTTCATTGATAAGCACTTCAGTAGGCAACCTCATCTGAGAGTTCTTATTAATGCACAAAACCTATTAATTTTGTCAGCAGTTCAACCTTACACTATCCCAATAAGATAAGAAAGGAAAGAGTGAGGAAGAGGGAATAGGAGAGGAAAAGAGTTTTAAAAGCTTTTTGGATAACAAAGTTGATAGTTGTCACAAAGATTTCCCAGACTTTTCAATGACATTCCATTTTTTCCCATGAAAATGTTCCATCTCGAGTAGCTCACAATGCCTCTTCTTAAATGCCACTTAAGGACAAAATATATGTATACAAATCTATATATTCATCATATATACATCATATATATTTATCATATATATATGCTTCGAAATGTCTTCATGAAGAACAAATGTGACTAATCATAAATGTTCATCCAAACAAGAAGCACAAACATCGCTTTCTAAAATGAATCTGGATGGAGTCTGATATGGTTTGGCTCTGTGTCCCCACCCAAATCTCATCTTGAATTGTACTCCCATAATCCCCACGTGTTGTGAGAGGGACCCAGTGAGAGATAATTTGAATCACAGGGGTGGTTTCCTCCATACTGTTCTCATGGTAGTGAATAAGTCTCACAAGATCTGATGGGTATTAAGGGTTTCCACTTTTGCTTCCACATTTTCTCTTGCTGCCACCATGTAAGAAGTGCCTTTCACCTCCCACCATAATTCTGAGGCCTCCCCAGCCACGTGGAACTTTATGTCCAATTAAATTTCTTTTCCTTCCCAGTATCAGGTACGTCTTTATCAGCAGCATGAAAATGGATTAATACAGAGTCATATATTTTTTAAACAAAAAAAGTAATAATTTACATGTTAAAAGGTATAAGAATTAGCTCAGTTATTTCCAGTTGTTAAAATTTATGGGCTCAGTGAAAAGTTCCGTGTGCCAATATCAATATTATTGTATATGTTAATGTTTATAATGGTTGTAATTTTGAATTAATTCCTGTTCCCCTGGGCCACCATTTTATTGTCACCTTTGATTAAAGTGACTTCAATTAATTGTTAACTGAATATAGTTTGAAACAAAGTAGAACAAAGTTTCTTTAAGCCACACTGACCTCTAGAGACAGAGGGATTACAAAAATGTTCCAGTAAAACCAAAATCCACTTTCACAAAATTGCTACAAATAAAAGAATTTATTTTTTGGCATAAGTATGGACTATCCTTTCCTCTCCATGCTATACTCCACTGACTAAGCATACTGTATTTCGTGTTATTAAAATTTCACTGCAAAGATAAGAAGAAAGAGGCAAAGAGAAATAATTTAAAGCTAAAAAGAAAAATGTATGGAATGGAAAAGTTGTTAAACTGTGCATTCAGAAATCTGAGTTTTGACTCTATGTCTCCCACATATACCTAGGTAACCTTGGGCAAGCCACTTTCCTCTCCGAAGCTTCACTTTCCGCATCAGTTAAATGAGGGTTTGGCCCAAATTCTCTGATTCTCTATGCTAAATTCAAACTAAGAAAGTCTAACAATTTATTTTCTAATCTGAAAAAAAACCCTAAATCACCATTTTTAGAAAACATCCTCTATTATTGATGCAATACAATCATGCATCACTTAACAAAGGGGATATGCTCTGAGAAATACGAACATCATATGTACTTACCCAAACCTAGATGGGGAAGCCTACTACATACCTAGGATGTGTGGTATAGCCTATTGCTCCTAAGGTACAAACCTGTACAGCAAGTTACCGTACTGAATACTCTAGGCAATTGTAACATAATGGTAAGAATTTGTGTGTATAACATATCTAAATATAAGAAAGGTACAGTAAAAATACAGTATAAAAGATAAAAAGTGGTACATTTGTATAGGGCACTTACTGTGAATGGAGTTTACAGGACTGGAATCTGCTCTGGGTGAGTCAGTGAGTGAGTGGTGAGTGAATGTGAAAGCCTAGGACATCACTGTACACTACTGTAGACTTTATAAACACTGTACACTTAGACTACACTAAATTTATTTTTTTAATTTTATAATAAACCAATCTTAGCTTTCTACAACTTTCATTTTTTTAATTTTTTGGCTCTTTTATATAACACAGCTTAAAACATGAACATATTATACAGCTGTACAAAAAAATCTCATTTCCTCATATCCTTATTCTATAAGTCATTTTCTATATTTAAATTTTTTATTTTTATTATTTATGTTTTAAACTTTTCTTGTTAAAAACTAAGACATAAACACACACATTAGCCTAGGCCTACACAGGGGCAGGATTACCACTATCACTGTCTTGCACCTCCACAACTTTTCCCACTGAAAGGTCTTCAGGGGAAATAACACACATGAAGCTGTCATCTCCTATGGTAACAATGCCTTTTTCTAGAATACCTCTTGAAGGACCTGCTTAAGGCTGTTATACACCTAATGTTTTTTACATGTAGAAGTACATTCTAAAATAGTGGCCAGGCACGGTGGCTGACGCCTGTAATCCCAACACTTTGCAATGCTAAAATAGGACGATTGTGTGAGCCCAGGAGCTGGAGATCAGCCTGGCCAACATAGCAAGAACCCATCTCTACAAAAATTAAAAAATTAGCCAGGCAGTAGGATTGCTTGAGCTCAGGAGTTTGAGGCTGCAGGGAGTCATGATCATGCCACTGCACTCCAGCCTGGGCCACAGAGTAAGACACTGTCTCAAAAAACAAAAATCAAAACAATAAAATAATAACAAAAAGGATAGTGTAATTAAATACACAAACCAGTAACACAGTCATTGACATGGTTTGGCTGTGTCCCCGCCAAATCTCATCTTGAACTGTAGCCTCCACAATCCCCATGTGTCATGGGAGGGAGCCGGTGGGAGGTAATTGAATCATGGGGTAGATTTTCCTGTGATGTTCTCATGATAGTGAATAAGTATCACAAGATCTGATGGTTTTACAAAGGGCAGTTCCCCTGCACTTTTCTCTTGTCTTCTGCCATGTAAGACATGCCTTTGCTTCTTCTTTGCCATCTGCCATGATTGTGAGGTCTCCACAGCCATGTGGAACTGTGAGTCCATTAAACCCCTTTCCTTTATAAATTACCCAGACTCAGGTATGTCTTTATTAGCAGCATGAGAACGGACTAATACAGTCATTTATTTATCAAGTATGATGTACTGTACATAATTGTATGTGCTAGACTTTTATACAACTGCTAGAGCAGCCAGTTTATTTATATCAGCATCACCACAAACACATGAGTCACACAGGGCACTAAAACATTAGGATGGCTATGACATCACTAGCAAATGAGAATTTTTCAGCTTCATTATAATCTTATGAGATCATCATTGAAGACCTCATAGTACAGCACATGACTGTAGTTAGACGGGTCCATGTAGTACATTACTGGCAAAGATTATTGCATTCGTTTCTTAGGGTTGCTTTAACAAAGTTCCAAAAACTATGTGCCTTACAGAAACAGAAATTTATTTTCTCACAGTTATGGAGGCTAGAAGTCTGAAACCAAGGTGTTAGCAGGCTATTGTCCCTCAGACTGTGGATAGAATCCTCCCCTACCTCTTCCTAGCTCTAGGGGTGCCCAGCGTTCCTTGGCTTATAGCTGCATCACTCTGATCTCTTCCCCTATGGTCACGTAGGGTTCTCCTGTGAGTCTTTTTTCACATTATCTTCCCTCTTCTTATCAGGATGCCAAACATATTGGATTAGTGGCCTACCCCACCTTGATATTACCTCACTTTAATTTAACTAATTACGTGTGCAATGATCTTATTTCCAAATACGATCACATTCTGAGGTACTGGGGTTAGTACTTGAACATCTCTTTTGGGGGGACATATTTCACAACAGAGATGATGGGGAAAATACATAGTCAGAGAAACTTGACAGTTTTAAAAACAGAAGCAAAGCCATTTGCTGAATTGACCACTTATAGGACAGGATGTGTACAATGAATCACCTCCTATTGAAGAATTTTACTGCTAAAAAATCAAGTGGCTAGGAAAGATTCATTCAGTACAAAAATTACAAGACCTGAGGCTGGCAAAAGTGACTCAGATAAGATCCTGGAACACTGTCAATGAAGGTAGGAGGAGTCCCAGGTACCTATGCTTCTGTGTAGTGCAGACTCAAATTCAGAACCAATGCCTGAGGGTTTGTCCTGTAAAGGTAATAACCACGAAGAAACCACTGAAACTCAGCCTTACCATTCCTTGTCAGGAAAATTATTAAGAAATGTTTGTATTTTCCTCTTAAATTTTGATACCTGAGAAGGGAATATAAAAGATAAACCTGAAAAATCTTTCTATTGACAGATAGCAGGAAAACTCTGAGACTACTAAAACTCTGAGACTACTAAAACTCTGAGACTATCAAAGACTACTGAGGTCAAGTTGAGAGGACCTAGGAGTCAAGAAGGGCTTGCACTGGCCAAAGATGGGGAAATTTCTACATGAATAAGAATAATAACTGCATTGGATTAAAACACATCAAATTCATTTAAATCCTAGGAGTTCCCAATGACACTTGTATTAGGGTTCTCCAGAGAAACAGAACTAATGAGATATATAGAGAAAGAGATTTATTATGGAGACCCACATAATTATGAAGGCTCATATAATTATGGAGGCTGAGAAGTCCCACAATCTGCTATCTGCTACCTGCAAGCTGGCAGAAACCTGGTGGTGTAGTTCCACTCCAAATCTGAAAGCCTAAGAACCAGGAGTGCTAATGTTAAGCACAGGAGGAGATCGATGTGCCAGCTCAAGCACAGGGCAAAATTCACCCTCCTACCACATTTTGTTTCTATTCAGGCCCTTAATAGATTGAATGGTGCCCACGCACATTGGTAAGGGCAATCTTCTGTACTCAGTCTACCAATTAAAATGCTAATATCATCTGGAAACACCCTCACAGACATACCCAGAAATAATCTTTTATCAGCTCTGTGAACATCCCTTAGCCTAGTCTAGTTGACACATAAAATTAACCATCTCAATAATGAATAAAGAAGTGGGAAGTCATTATTGATACTCTTGAGGCATGATAAGAAAGCAACTCATTATTCTGAAAACTTGTAAATAAAGGGAAAGAATCAAATATTGATCCTACTTTTACTACACAAACTCCAGCAAATAGTGAATGAGGGAATTGCTATGACTTGAATGTACCCTCCAAAACTCATGTTGAAACTTAATCCCCAATGTGGCAATACTGAGAGGTGGGGACTTTAAGAGGTGATTGGATCATGAGGACCTTCATGAATAATTAATCCATTTCTGAATCATGGAATAAAGGGTAAATGAATTAATTGGTATGGATTAATGGGCTACTATGTGAGTGGAACTGGTAGCTTTATAAGAAGAGGAGGACAGAACTCAGCCCCTTGGCCATGTGATGCCCTGTACCATCTCAGGGCTCTGCAGAGATTCTGCCAGCAAGAAGGCCTTCCCCAGATGTGACTCCTTGGTCTTGGACTTCTCAGCTTCCAGGACTGTAAGAAATAAACTCCTTCGCTTTATAAATTACCCAATTTCACGCATTCTGTTATAAGCAACAGAAAACAAATGAATATAGAATGTTTCTCTTTACAGAAATATTCCAGCCAGATGAGGATGCAAAGGCATTGAAGAATGATTACAATGGATTGGACTCGCTGAGGGGGTAAGGGTGGGGTGGGGGTGATGAGAGATAAAAGACTGCAAATTTGGTACAGTGTATACTGCTTGGGTGATGGGTGCACCAAAATCTCAGAAATCACCACTAAATGACTCACTCATGTAACCAAACAACACCTGTTCCCCAAAACCTCTAGAAAAAAATAAAATTAAAATTAAAAGTATTCTAGCCAGTAAATTTGTAAAAAGGATAAAATTAGAATATCACTATTCTACAATCCCTAATGAACTGAAGGGTCTAGGCATTGATGGCCATCAGTTGTTGCCCTTTTCAGAAAAAGAGTGAGAGGAAGAACTAGATATTCTATCTGAGTCTTCCTATGGAAGATGAATGCCCATAGTCCAATCTGTGAGGTAGTCTTACCAAAGTAATCTAACTTGAATCTGATAAAGACTCTAGAGGTAACTACCAATTTGCAGAAAATACCAAGGACAGAGGAACATATTGAACTACTGAACTATATCACAGGAATTCAGCAAGAATAATCAGATGTGGAAAACTCTAGAGGACAAACAAAAGCTAGCAATAAAAAGGGATGCAGAGGGGAACCTATAGATTAAAAGACTTTAAAAATGTGTCAACCAATTAGCAGTGAGAATCTAGCCAGGATCCTGATTTTGAGGGGGAAATAAAGGAAAATATATCCATGACATTCATAAGACAATTTGGAATTTTAATATTATTAGCATATTTTATGACATTAAAAAACTACTGTTAGTTTTTTAACAGTGGCAATAGTATTGGGCTTATGTTTTTCTAATAAGAATCCTTACCTTTTACAGATACATATTAAAATATTTACAAATTATATGATATGGTATCTGGGATTTAATTCAATAATATGGACTGAAAGGGGAATGGATGGAACAGAAGCTGCCATAGGTTGGTTGTGGGTGAGCGCATGGGGTTTATTCAAGAATCGTTCTTCTGTAGTTTGCTTTTTTTATTTTAAATGTGGAATAAGAAAGACACTAAGAACTAAATTTAATTTTTCTTGGAGAAGTAGGAAAAGTTGGTGACCAGCCAAACAATTGTCAGGTTTGTGTCATAACCAGCTGGGGGATCCTGGGTAAGTCATACAGTAACAGATCGTATTGACAAAATGTGGCGGTTGAATTAGATAGATTATCTCATATTCCTCTAAACCGAGTTTCACCACCAAACTGTAAACTTTCTGGGTGCAAGACCTGTTTTATTCATCTTTGTGTACCTGAAAAATACATACAGTGCTTCGTGTATCCTAGACATTCATCACATTCATGCCGAATTGGGTTGAATTTCTCCCTAATGTATTATGTTACGCAGATAAAGTAATTACTTAAGCCACTTAAATCAAGGGTCTTTTCAGAATTCTCTTTCCAGTGTGACTTCTAATCTTGTAAAGTAGATACTCTTTCCCGGGGACCTTTGACACCCCTCAAATGTAATCATAAATGAAGCCATTTAGTCAACCCACTTATAAAATCTGCCCTGCACAGTTAATATACTGTTATCTAGTAAGGTCTAGAAATGAGCTTTCTATTTTAGTTAACAGAGAATCTCAGCATACATTAAATTTAGATTAATATTTTCCAAATTAGAATTTGATTTTTAAAATATCCTACATTAAAATCATGCCAGAAAATCCAGGCATGGTGAGAACTAATACAGGGAGGCCACGTAAGCCAGGCTCAGCCCCTCCAACACTACAGTCCACACAGGCAGCAAACAGATCGGCTTTTTCTGTTTAATATGGTGGTTTCATGTATGATTTCATTTTTTAAAGGTTTCCACTCACTTTTCAAAATTAGAAACCAATTGCTTAGAAGGGATTTAGTGATCTCACAATGCCTCAGGGGATCCTTATTATAAATTTTCTTGCCCTGTAACCTCACAGAAGTATCAGGTAATGAAACAATGGAGTAACTGGCATGTTAGAGAACAGAACATTTGTTGAAAATATTCTGTACACGATGCAATGCTTTTTTCGGTAATTAAAAAGCATACTTATTCTTACCTTCTTCCATAGATGTCACTGTTTATCCCAGGTCATTTCTGCTACTCTCCTGTCTTCTTAATTAACGCCAGTGTAGAAATAATGTTCACAGTTCCTTGTAGGTACTGAACATGGAAAGGTCCCTGTCACAAACTAAACTCTGTTAAAGAGTAATACCACATTGAAAAAATCTCAGAGCAGAGTACTCTTTGCAGAGTATTCAAAGCCACTTTACTTTTGCCAGAAATATACCCCTACAAGACTACGGAAACTCAAGATCTACAAGTATTGAAGAATATTTTTTTCAATTTTTGTTACTCAAATAGGACCTCTAACTCTAGAGAACTAACTGCAAACTTTAAGATGTAAAAGACTACTTTTATGTATGAAAACAGGTCCAATAGCTTCTCACTGGAGAGAAGGAAAATGTCAGCACACTAAAGCAGAAAATGAGAGATGATCCTAAAATTGGGAAGAGATGACAGTGAAATATGAAAGGAGGCAAAAGAGGTCTAAGAAATCAGATCAGCTGCATCTTAATTACCAAGATTCCAAAATAAATCTACACACATATTTCTGAACACATTCCCAGCGGGTTTTATCTCTGTTCCCCTTTAACTTAACTCGATTGTGCATTATTGTCAGAACATATCTATCTCATCTGAGAAATTATATTTTAACTATGTCATTATACACTGTTCAAGAAGATTTGTCATTCTGCTTTAGCCACATTTAAATAAGTGACTTAATACACTATAAATATTTCTGATCATAATCTAAGCAAATAATCCTTACCCAAATAAGAAGAGAGCATCACCACTGAGCCACGGTGTGCGTATGTCAAATACCTTGACAGAATATCAGTGGCCTGTTAATCAGAGCACACGTTAAATGGCCCCACCACCTGCTCTACTTCAACATTAATATTCTTGTTAATTATTTAAAGAGATAAGCAATGTCACTATCATCCTACACCAACTTGAGCTTTCAGAATGAAAGACATTGGGTCAGTTATCATCTATTTTAATATAGTATTAACAGTTCAAGATTTTAGCAACTTGAAGCATGAATCTAAAACCTAAGTACCAAAATAAATCACTGTCTCCCAGAATTAAAATATTCAATTATGTTTTTAAAAATTTAACTCCTGAGTATTTTCTTTGATTCCTCAGTGCACACGTCACAGCAGAAATTACACTGTACTAAAATCTATTGACAGTCAGCATTTAGTGATTGAGTACCCACTGTGAACAAGGCTCTGGGTCTCAGCAGTCATTGAGAAACACCGCTTTAGACATCATATTGCTTAAGGTGTAACAAGCCCTGGGTTCTAGTCTTAGATTTACCACTCAACTCGAAGTTAGTTACGTGATCTTGGACAAGTTACTTCATTTCTCAGTCTCTTTAGTCTCATCTGCAAAATATACAAGTTGAGCTAGATTCTGTCTAGTAGGAAAATGCTATGAATATTTATGCTGCTGTCACTAATCAGTTATACATCAAAGGAAGCTGATGAAAGTACTCATTACCCAAATGTCTAACCGAATAGTATAACGTTGACTGACTTGTGCTTAACTATGAATGTACAGGTCAATTATATCTTCAAAGTTTCACCTGAGATAAGATTTTGAGTCCTTGAGAGACTGTAGGGAAAGGCATCCCAGGTAACACACATAGTATTAAGAACATTTAAGAGCTTTCTTTCATAAGGTAAGAAGCTACAGTAGAGGAAACAAATAATTTATAATTGTGAAAATGTAATTCATGTCTTTAGCTATGAACCTGAGCATAAATGTCCTTTCATCCGTGTAAATTATTCCACCTGGGTATCTGTGCTTCTACTGATTCATCAAAAGGTCAAATGAATTTAAACTTGCAAAAGAAGAATATAGATTGATTCTCTTTTCTTTGATTTTTAAATTATTATTTATACTTACTTAGCATTATGTAATTACTGGGACTGAGAATTCAGAATTAGGAGCTATAATGTGAAGTCTAAAGTTTCTGGATCTAATTAAAATCAAAGATCTTCAAATGCAGAGGAAATTCAAGTTTAAGTCCCTCACTCTAGAGGTCATATACATATACATACAAATTTACATATACATACAAATACAGCCCAAGGAATTAACTGATTTTCTCAATATCTCACAGCTAAAAAGTGACATTAAGATCTTGAATCCAGGGCTTCTATCTCCAAGCCTGGTGCTCTTTCCAGTATAGTGCATGATTGTCCTCAATCTATGCAGATGACAAAACCATCTCCAGAATTCTTTCTGGGTCTAAATTCCTAGGCCCCTGGGAGAGGGTTAAAATCCAGATAGCTCACTGTCCTACAGAAGACAATTAGATCTTCTATTTTCTGGGTGAAACTGAGAAGAGTACTCTATGGATCGGCATACTGAGTTGTGAGTAACAAAAACGCTGGCTCATTTAAGAAGGAAAGTATCTTCTGTACGATTTCTGGGTAGTTTTCAGAATCACCAAAATATGGAGATACAGGCTAAGAAAATACGAATAAGAGAGACTAGGCAGCGACAGGAGCAAAAATTTGGTCACAGACTAGATTGGTGGGCTCACCTCCCCTGCAGCTGCTGCACTCTGGACCCCGGACCTAACTGCAAGCCAGGTTGAGGAACATGCATCTGGTCTTTTCAGCTTCTACCATGAAAGTCAAGTTCGGCCATGGGACTTCCCAAAATAAAGGAAGGGGTCCAGACCCAGGGAAGCTAGCTAGCTGAGAAAAACAGCTAGATTAGATAGATGGATGATAGAAATAGACAGGATCTTTTCCACAACAAGTAATATATTTGAGAAACTTAAAGAATAGATTCATGTCTACATAAATTAATCCCCCTTTAAAAGTGGCTGAAAACTTACTGCTACACAATATCTCAACTAATATCAAGAATTTATCAATAATAGTGTGAAAGCTCATTTTAACATGATATACATAATATATCTAGGAGGATTCACATAAAAATGTTTATGCTGGCTGGCTGCAGTGGCTCACGCCTATGTAATCTCAGCACTTTGGGAGACTGAGATGGGTGGATCATTTGAGGCCAGGAGTTCAAGACCAGCCTGGTCAACATGGCAAAACCTCATCTCTACTGAAAATACAAAAGTTAGCCAGGTGTGGTGGTGTGCACCTGTAGTCCCAGCTACTTGGGAAGCCCAGGCAGGAGAATCACTTGAACCCGGGAGGCAAAGGTTGCAGTAAGCCGAGATCATGCCACTGCACTCCAGTCTGGGTGACAGAGTGAGACTTTGTCTCAAAAAAAAAAAAAAAAAAAAAAGGTTTATGTCATTAGCTTTGGTTCATGGAAAATTAGTGATTTTCTTCTTTATTTATAATTAGCTAAGTTGAGTGCTGTGGTCCTAGCTTCTCGGGAGGCTGAGGTGGGAGGATTACTTGAGGGCAGGAGTTCAAGTCCAGCCTGGGCAATATAATGAAACCCCATTTCTGAGAGAAAAAGAAAATCATACTTAGCTAGAGCTTCTAAATTTTTCTGCAAATTATACGCATTACTTGCATAATAATTTTTTACCAAAATAATAATGGAGTGAGGATCTTTCTAATTCTACTGGTAATGTTATATGATGCCAGAAATTTTAACAACATGTGATGCCTTCTAAGAAAGTACATATGGCTTTTTATGCCATTCACCAAAACACCTTTTTATTTTGTTTTATTTTATTTTTCCATAAGTTATTGGGGCACAGGTGGTATTTGGTTACATGAGTAAGTTCTTTAGTGATGATTTGTGAGATTTTGGTGCACCCATCACCCAAGCAGTATACACTGCACCATATTTGTAGTCTTTTATCCCTCGCTCCCCTCCCACTCTTTCCCCCAAAGCCCCAAAGTCCATTATATCATTCTTTATGTCCTCATAGCTTAGCTCCCACACATCAGTATTTTCTCTGTGAGAAAATACGTTGTTTGGTTTTCCATTCCTGAGTTACATCACTTAGAATAATAGTCTCCAGTCTCATCCAGGTCACTGCAAATGCTGTTAATTCATTCCTTTTTATGGCTGCATAGTATTCAATCATATATCCACAATTTGTTTATCCACTCATTGATTGATGGGCATCTGGGTTGGTTCCACAATTTTGCAATTGTGAATTGTGCTGCTATAAACATGCGTGCGCAAGTATCCTTTTCAAATAATGACTTCTGTTCCTCTGGGTAGATATCCAGTAGTGGGATTGCTGGATCAAATGGTAGTTCTACTTTTAGTTCTTTAAGAAATCTCCACAATCTTTTCCATAGTGGTTGTACTAGTCTACATTCCCACCAGCAGTGTAGAAGTGTGTTCCCTGTTTACCGCATCCACACCAAAATCTACTGTTTTATGATATTTTGTTATGGCCATTCTTGGAGGAGTAAGGTGGTATCACATTATGGTTTTGATTTGCATTTCCCCGATCATTAGTGATGCTNTTTTTATGGCTGCATAGTATTCAATCATATATCCACAATTTGTTTATCCACTCATTGATTGATGGGCATCTGGGTTGGTTCCACAATTTTGCAATTGTGAATTGTGCTGCTATAAACATGCGTGCGCAAGTATCCTTTTCAAATAATGACTTCTGTTCCTCTGGGTAGATATCCAGTAGTGGGATTGCTGGATCAAATGGTAGTTCTACTTTTAGTTCTTTAAGAAATCTCCACAATCTTTTCCATAGTGGTTGTACTAGTCTACATTCCCACCAGCAGTGTAGAAGTGTGTTCCCTGTTTACCGCATCCACACCAAAATCTACTGTTTTATGATATTTTTGTTATGGCCATTCTTGGAGGAGTAAGGTGGTATCACATTATGGTTTTGATTTGCATTTCCCCGATCATTAGTGATGCTGAGCATTTTTTCATATGTTTGTTGGCTATTTGTATATCTTCTTTTGAGAATTATCTATTCATGTCCTTTGCCCACATTTTGATGGGATTGTTTGTTTCTTACTGATTTGTTTGAGTTTGTCATAGATTCTGGATATTAGTCCTTTGTCAGATGTATAGATTTTGAAGATTTTCTCCCACTCTATGGGTTGTCTGTTTACTCCACTGACTGTTCCTTTTGTCATGCAAAAGCTCTTTAGTTTAATCAGGTCCCAGCTATTTATCTTTCTTTTTGTTGCATTTGCTTCTGGGTTCTTGGTCATGAAATCCTTGCCTAAGCCAATGTCTAGAAGAGTTTTTTCAATGTTATCTTCTAGAATTTTCATATTTTCAGGTCTTAAATATTTAAGTGTTTTATCCATCTTGAGTTGATTTTTGCCTAAGGTGAGAGACGAGGATCCAGTTTCATTCCTCTACATGTGGCTAGCCCATTATCCCAGCACCATTTGTTGAAAAGGGTGTCCTTTCCCCACTTTATGTTTTTGTTTGCTTTGTTGAAGACCAGTTGGCTGTAAGTATTTGGGTTTATTTCTGGGTTCTCTACTCTGCTCCATTGGTCTATGTGCTTATTTTTATACCAGTACCATGCTGTTTTGGTGACTATGGCCTTATAGTGTAGATTAAAATCAGGTAGTGTGATGCCTCCAGATTTGTTCTTTTTGCTTAGTCTTGCTTTGGCTATGCAGGCTCTTTTTTGGTTCCATATGAATTTTAGAATTGTTTTTTCTAATTCTGTGAAGAATGATGGTGGTATTCTGATGGGGGCTGCATTGAATTTGTACATTGCTTTTGGTAGTATAGTCANTTGCTTTGTTGAAGACCAGTTGGCTGTAAGTATTTGGGTTTATTTCTGGGTTCTCTACTCTGCTCCATTGGTCTATGTGCTTATTTTATACCAGTACCATGCTGTTTTGGTGACTATGGCCTTATAGTGTAGATTAAAATCAGGTAGTGTGATGCCTCCAGATTTGTTCTTTTGCTTAGTCTTGCTTTGGCTATGCAGGCTCTTTTTTGGTTCCATATAAATTTTAGAATTGTTTTTTCTAATTCTGTGAAGAATGATGGTGGTATTCTGATGGGGGCTGCATTGAATTTGTACATTGCTTTTGGTAGTATAGTCATTTTCACAATATTGATTCTACCTATTCATGAGCATGGGATGTTAAAAACTCCCTTTTAAATGTTAATTTTATTTATGCAGTTGTTTTGTGAATATAAAGATTTCAATTTTCATATACAATACCCTTAAAGAGTGAAATCCTTTGGATTATTTTTTCAAAAACAGGCACCACAGTTCTGATACAGAGGGAGTTTAGCATCTTGAATCACCTTATATTTTCCTTTTTACCAATTCACACATTTCCATTCCTGATGAGCTTCGTTGCTGTCAATTGCAGTTGCCTATAGCTTTCTACGCTTTTGTTCCTGGAGGGTTAATTTCTAACACTTGGATTTCTTGGCACGTTTTCCTTTCTTTTTTTCCCCAAATACCCAAGCCCTATAACCCTTAATTTTGCTAGTTGATTTTGTGCCCAGTCGCTATTTATAAATGGAGATAATCCCAGATTCGGACAGCTGGTCTGGCCCATAGTTCTGAGATCTGTGATCCCATTTAGTTTCACCACATATGACCCTAGGCCACAAACATGTTGAGGGCATGTATATAAACAAATAAGTTTAACAAAAGGAAACGTGCAAAATGTGGATCCTATACTATAGAGTTTGCATACCATGCTTTAAGGGAAAAGGAACTTACAATACAGCTAAGAATATGTCTTTTTATGCAGGAGTGAAGCTTCCCCTCTATGCAGATAGGCTCCTAGCATCCTGTGAGTAGACCATACTCATTTTCTGTTGTATCTTTCACCTACAGCATTTTCCTTGAACCTCTCCACAAGCTTAAGTCTACATGTTTCTTGAAAAATAGTCTAAATTCTGCCTTTTCCCTGAGGGATGTACAGACATGCGGCTAAAAGTAAAAAAGAAGACTACAAATCTTAAAGATAGTCATAAATAATTATCATAGATAACCATTGCTACCAAGTACCAGACTTACTCCTCCAAACAACCATATAAGCATGGATTGAGGATACCTGCTATGTTATAGGTATCATTACCATTAAGGTAAACATCACATAATCTCAGCCCTCAGAGAATTTGTTCAGCCTGATAGAACCAAAGGTAAGCAAAAATAATTAACACAGTGTCTAAGTGCAGAGATAAAGGGAAAGTTTGCCTAGAGAACAAAAGTTTATTACAGACTGGATTCAGGAGAAGGCTCCTTCAAGGAAGCCCATTTTACAGATAAGAAAACTGAGGTTCACAGAGGTTAAATGTTTATGACCACAAACTAATAAGTTGTGGAGCCAGAAATCAGAAATAGGTCTCTTAGCCCAATATTCCCACAGGTTTTCACTTATGGGAAGTTGGCCTAATTGTAACCTAATTAACACATCAAGTGTGTTAATTTCCTAAGGCTGCAGTACAAGTTACCACAGATTTGGTGGCTTATAGCAATAGAAATGAATTCTCTAACAGTTGTGAGGACCAGAAGTCTGAAATCACAGTGTCTGCAGAGTTGGTTTCTTCCAGAGATTTAGAGGGAGAATCTGTCCCACACCTCTCTCCTAGCTTCTTGTGGGTTCCAGCAATTCTTGATGTTGATGCATCATTCCAGTCTCTGCTTCCGTCTTCACATGGCCTTCAACTCCATGTTTATCCTCTTTGTCTGTGTGTCTTGAATCTGTCTTTCCATTCTCTTTTAAGGACAACATGCATTGGATTTAGGGTGATTTAGAATGATCTTATCTCAAAGATCTTAATTACATCTGCAAAGACTCTATTTCCAAATAAGGTAACATTCACAGGTACCAGGAGTTAGGACCTGAACTTATCTTTGCAAGGGACAATATTCAACCCAGTATACGAAGGACATTGTTTACAAGCCTATTCCAGCTTTGACTTCCCCTTGGACCTTTCTGGCTGAAGCCCTCATGTTCAGCCAAAGATTTGTGGATAACTCCTGAGAATGTGCACAGTCTTGGGCAGTCTCCCAAATCATCATGGATAAGTAAGAGTTTACCAAGTCCCACTATGGCTATCTCTCTGTTAAATTTCTCACTGGTTTGCTGATGTCTTGCTGGTCTTCTGCTTCTTACCAAAACCAGGATCATAATGTTGGGCTAGCTGCAACATTTGTTTGCTATTTCTGACAATAAATACCCAAGGGTGTGGGGTTTTCTGCTCCCCTCTCCAAACCAAGTCAGCCCCCACCAGCAGCTAAGTTCCTCTTAGCTGAGTAGGGCTTGCCCTATTCTGTCCAAGCTATCACATGATGGGACTGTGGGAGGTAGAAGGGAAGCAGCCCAGGTTAATACAGCACAGACTCTCCTCGTTTGTACCCATAGTTTAGTAGATGTTCTTAAATAAACACTAATCAATTTTCTGAATGTCTTTTGTCAATTCCAAGATTTCTTAAGTGGTTGATTTTTAGAGTCTTGTTTAGTGTTATTACTGTTTTGGGAAGAAGAGGATTTGCTATATTCTTCACTCTACCATTCTGAAAGTCCCAATTTCTAGATACTAACTAAAAAAGAGCCATTGGCCCATTGCAACTTGCAGCTGGACTGTCATCAGTGAAAGGAGAGGGGCAGGGAAGTCTCCAGAAATGTTCACTCTACACAGGTGGGATGGGACTACATGGAGCAGGAATTTACAACCAATTAGTTTCTTCTTCCCTTTAAGCATATTTGTTGTCTACATTTTCTCAAAATCTCATAGTAAAAGAGAAGAGTAGAATTGCCTAAACCTGTGCTTTTACGAATAAAGGAAGAGTTCAAAATTCTAGATAAAATAACCCACCCATCAAAATGCAAATTGCTACAACAATTGAAGATTATCCAGTAGGTGAGAAAAAGACTCACCTATTATGATTGTCTATAGATTATATCAATTCATTTTAAATATTTAGGAAGTTCTTTTTTTTACTTTATATATCTATAAGCCCATTATTATCACTTTCCAGACCTTTTATTTCTCTGACTTGAAAACCACCGCTACTTACAATACAATCCAGTTAAAGGATGATAAATGTAATTGTTCATTATTGACTTCAGGCTATTGTGGTACAAAATAACTCTATCTATTTTCCCATCTATTATTAACCTGCACATGCCCACAAACACAATTACAAGATAGATACCCTTTCTTCCAGAGGCTACAAACCAGTAACCTCTGGCTGAAAAATAGGCTTTATTTAGCTCTTATTGTACCTTTTAAAACATTGAGCTGACAATTAAAATCTACATATTTTACACAAAAATATGAGTACCTGCCTTTTCTTGAGAAAGGATCTGGTGATAGTTCATAATGGCTTTTCTTTTTAGAAAGTGCAAGTAATTTCCAGTATGGTGCAGTCCCCCCTGCCTGTATTGTCTTCCTAACACTGACGATGAATGTCAGCTATCATCAATTATTTCACTTGTACTCTTCTTCTTTTGTGGTAGGAAAATATTTTCTGCAAAATGTCTTTACGTTAAATACATTTTGAATTAAAATTGAAAGAAAAGTAGAAACTAAGATTATCCTTCTGATTATCCTTCACCCAGTCTTCTGTACTCATTAACACTACTTGCCTGCACCCCCATAGGCATTTGAGTTTGTTGTGTCTGTTTTCATCCTTAGATTAGAACCAAATAATCTCTTGAAATAAAAATAATTCAAGACTGCAAGGTTCTTGCTCATCAGATTGGCCTAGTCCAGAGGTGATCAAGAAGCTGGCCAAAGGTCAATTGATTATATACTGTGGTGGGGAAGTGCTCAAATTCTTCTACAGTCAGATTATTCAAGTTCAAATCCTCGCTTTGCCACTATTAGTGCTCAAAAAACAATGCCCCCAAAACATGGTGCTTTGGCATGCTGGCCAGGAGATGCAGCCTTAAGTTCTCTCTAACCTTCTACCTCCAGCCCCCTCCCTCCAACCCCTGCATCCTTATCCCTCTGATCCTCTTTCCCAAAGAACTAAGAGGGACTCTCTTTGGAATTCTTTATCTGACTAAGAAATTTTGTTTCTTAAGACAATACAATTGTCTTAAGACCTCTTACCTAGGAATCTCATCAAATAACCAGGAAAGATTAACCACTGGAAAGAGAAGAGACTGGGGGTCATGATTACAACCAGACAGACTTTTCATATATTTTTCTGAGGACAGCTCTGAGACTACCTGGGGGACTTTATCTTCATAATAAGACAACCTTTGTTCCTGTGAAGTTCTGCCCGTCTGCATTCTGTAACCTTGCCGTCCAGCTTCCAAAGAGAATCATTTACAAAATAATCTCTGCCTTCTGTGTCCATACATCTCTCCTCTATGAAGACAGCATTTAAAAATCAAACATTTGGCTCCTCCTTAAGTCTCATATTTTGTGTGTAGCTTCTGTGTTTATGCATGTTGAATACATTTTGTATGCCTTTTTCTTCTATTAATCTGCCTTTTATCAGTTCGTTTTCAGCAAACCCTCAGTGGACAGAGATGAAGCGTTCCCTTCACTCCTACGCTACCTATGGATTTTGTGATCTTTGGTAAATTACTTAATGTCTCTGAGATTCTATTGTTCTGTCTATAAAAGGCAGATAATAATAGCATCCACATTATAGGGTCATTTGAGAGTGAAATTAAGTGCTCAGAATAGTGTCTATGTGATATAATAAGAAATATATTTGGTCTTTGTTCCTAGTTTTTGTTGAAAGCCTTCTAAAATTTTTGGAAGTCCTGATAGGAACATCTTTAATTATTCATAATGATCCCCTTTATAATAACACTTGAGTTCATGCTAATGAGGTGACTTAGATAACCCTAGAAAACCTCAGAATGGCACCAGTCCCCAGAAAGACCAAGTGATTAAGGGATTGGAGGGTTGGAACTTTCAGCCTTGTTGACTAACCTCCAGGAAATGGAGTGGGGTCTAGCAATTAAGCTCTACAAAAGCTGTTGAACAACAAGATTTGACAAGCTTCACAGTTGCTGAATGTGTAGAGGTGCTGGGAGGGTGGAATGCCCCTCACGTCTATACCCTGCCTGTGCATCTCTTCCATCTGGCTATTCTTGAGTGGTGTCCTTTATAATAAATGGGTAATTGTAAACAAAGTGTTTCCCTGAGTTCTGTGAGCCATTCTAGCAAATTACTGAACCTGAGAGGGAGTCATGGGAGCCTCCAATTTATTGCTGGACAGTCAGAAATATGGGGAGCCCAGACTGGAGATTGGCATCTGAAATGGGAGCAGTCTTGTGGGACTGAGCCTTCAATTTGTAAGGGCTATTCAGGTAGACAGTGTCAAAATCGAATTAAATTGTGGAAGACCCAGTTGATATCTGCTGGAGAACTGATTGAAGTATGTGAAAAGACCCATACACATCTGGTCACAAAAATGTTCTGTGCTGAGAGTACAATAGGACAGAACAGTCTGTTGGTTTGTGTGTTTCCCAGACTGGTAAGTAGTAAACACTATATACATGTTTGCTATTATTATTGTAAGAAAGCAACTGCCCCCTAGAAACACTCCTGTATGGTACAGTGTTAATGAAATTGACAACTGTGCTTTGTGAAAATAGTCTATCCCCAGAATACTTATGTCATGCCATACCTTTATTGACTCCAATAGGGATGACACTGCGTCTACAGGCTGAAGAAGAGACTTGGAGACGTGAATAAGACATAGGGCTTATCAGGGGAACTTACATACAAAGGCAACTTGGAAAAGAAACAACACGCATTTTGCTGCCTTTAAAGTGTTCACTTAGAGAATAAAACTATCTACAAAAGCATACAACAAACAACACAGAAGCCAGGTATGGTGGCACGTGCTTATAGTCTCAGCTATTCAGGAGGCTAAGCAGAGAGGCTCACTTCAAACCAAGAGTTCAAGGCTGCAGTGAGCTATGAACTCACCTGTGAATAGTCAGTGCACTCCAGCCTTGGCAACACAGTGAGACCCCAACTCTTAAAAAAAAAAAAAAAAAAAAAAAGCAACTCATATGTGTGAGCAGAGCAATATAAGGATTCCATAAATTTATGAATCCGTGCAAACTTTCAACCAAACAAGACTCAGAGAAAAGAATGTGGACTAAAAGGTAAAAGACTGGTCTATACTTCTGATTTCTCATGCTCACTGCCTGTGTTACTCAGGACTAATCAGTGCTACTCTCTGGGACCAGTAATTAAAGTGACTAGGTTAGACCGAAAAGTTTCCTTTTGACTCTGTCTAAAACTTAATACAAAGAATATCAAAGAGTATCAAAAGGTTTGTTGCTATGTTCCGTAACAGTTATGGTTTAAATTATTAGGTAAGTCCTGAGGTTTTCATTCTAATAGTATTTATTATGACAGAATATAGAGTAAAAACTTGATTAGCATAAGGTAGAATTAAACATGGAAACTTCCTGGAGTTCTAACCCAGGAAAGGGTAATTTGATTAAAACTTCAAACCTCCATTAGAAAAATACACAAACACATTTTGCATAAAATTTAAAACATTCACTGATGCTTAGAAGGATTTAATTTTGAGAAAAACTGGGATTCGAACATGAGGAGCAGAAGAAAGGAGGAGTTACCCTAATTAACTGGTTACCTAGCCAATAGAAAAGAAGGATATCCAGGCAGCTCTTTGTTTAAAATCTAAATGCATTGTATTTGACAGCCACTTTATAATACAATTAATCTTTTTATAGCTAGTCTCCAACTTAAACTCTGAGGTCTCTTGAAACTAGAAAGTGAATACAGCTTTTCTACTCATAGTTAAGCTTTTAAAATATTAACAGAGTCTTCATTCATTCACCAGGAAAAGGAAGCGATTTTAATTTTCATTCAAAAGCCAGTTTCCTTTTCACTCTTAAAAAAATAAATAAATAAATTTGGCATAAGGAATGGTGAGGTGCCCTCTTCTGTTTCTAAACAGTTAATGCAGGCTTTTTGAATACTAGCAATTTGAAGGATTTTGCATTAAACTTTGAACACAGCAAGATTGTAAAATCTGAAAGCATTTCTGTTGACCTCCGGTGATTGGAATATCTCTTTATGCAGTAGAAGTTCCTCTTTGCCAATTAAAAAGTCCTCATTTCTCTCTGCGTAATAGCACACCCTGTTCCTGGCTGAGAAGAAAACAAAATTAACCTTGGGCTGGCGGCTGTGCTGCCTGATTTCCCTGGGCGAGTGAATGAGCTCACCAAATGTATAAATAATGTGCCCAAGTCTCCTTGTTGTTCAGTTTTTTCATATTCATTGCCCAGAAGCCTTGAGCACAATTCCAAACTGCTAATGTGTTAATACTTTCACCAGAGCTTGATTCCAGTTGCTGAAAAAACAAATAGAAAACAGTAAACCCAGAAGGATGACCCAAACTTCCTGTTCTTTATTGGCAGAATTTTGGTGTGCAACTTACAAAGTTTGACAAATTACGCAAAGAAGCAAATGTGAAAGGACAGCTCTGAGATCCAAATTGAGGTGCCGGAGCACAGTTGTTTTAGTGGAACTACCACTGGGCTGCTGCCAGTCGCATCTGGGCAGGAAGGAAATGCAAATTAAAAGGAAAAATTAGGCCATTTTAGAGCAAAGTGAATTTTCAGCAAAAGCTCAGTTGCTAACACTAAAAAAATAAAGAAGGTATTATTCCGTTTTAAATCGGATTGATTAGTTCTTTTTCTTGGTCATTCTAAAGTGCTTCTTTTGCTCTTCCCTGAGGCACTGAGGTGTTTTGATAAGGACTCATTATTTTTGCAGCACCAGTTCTTATCTTTGTGACTTCATTCAACCTCTTTTCATCTCATTCAACTACAGAAAGTGATTTTGACCTTCGATAGAACCCATAACTTTTACTGAAATCAAAGCTAATTGCTTTTCTTTTTAAATGTATTTTAATCACCTTCAAAACTAAACAAATAACTTCAATCTAGAAAAATCAGACCTTGGAATCAGAATGAAATGTTAGACATCCTCTTCTGCTTAGCAGTCCTGTGAACCTGAGATTCCTCAGCTATTAGGTCCAGAAATACCTGTTCATTTACGTCATCAAATAGTTGTTAGGATAAAATGAGATTACATATGGAAATATACTTTAATAGCATTTATTGAGTACTTAATATGTATTAGGCACTATTCTTAGCCCTTATTATTTACTAACTCATTTACTGTTCACGAGAACTTCAAGAGAGAGAACTTTATCCCTACTTTACAGATAAGAAAACTGAGGCAGAGAAGCTAAGTAACCTGTCTAAAGTCTCCTAGCTACTAAATGGAATCTGAAATTCAAACCCAGGTAGTCTGACTCCAGAGCTCACACTCTACAACCATACACACCACCTTCCAGTGTGGATGTGAGTGTGGTTATTCATTCATTAATTTATCAGCTGTTTATTGAACATCTACCATGTGCCACACTCTGTTGGATTATTACTGGAAAATAATGAAATCTATAGGATCCACTCTTTACTATCTTCACTCTTTTTGCCCTATAGGAAATGAAGAAGAGAGGGTATAGGAAGAGAAAAGAAAGAAAACTCCAAACCTATCATTAAGAACATTTTCCAAATAGTCACATAGAGCCTTAAGATGCCATAGTTCAAATGAGAGAACTCCTCCTCTCCGGCATAGACCCAGAGACCACAGATAAGAGACTAGGGGATGAGGAGACAATGGTGCAAAGCAGACCCCAATCCTCTTCACAGGCAGGGGTAGAGGGATGATGGGAGAAGCACAGATGAGATGAGTCAGGACTAGAGCCTTGAGCTTATTGAATGGCAGAGTCACTGAGCGGCAAACTCCAAACCCGCATGGCTAATCCTCACCGTTCACTTAGGTTGCTGTAAGACCTAAGAAAACTTCTGCAAAAGCACTTCCTGGACGGTGAATTTATCTACAATGTCCATTAGGAGGTGACTTCTGTTGACCTCCAGCCCCAAAAAGGACTCCAAAATTGATAGCTGCATATGAAAGACATAGATATTTAACCTGCACATATGTATTTAATTTTTTAAATGGGGGAAGAGAGACTCAAGTCCCAGAATTTACTGATAATCATCTATAAACAATTATTATTTAGAAGAAGGATAATTAACAGTTTTAACACTAATAGGTCTTTTCTTCTAAAGCAGTCTTCTCCAGAAACTTCAAGTAGTTTAACTTCATTAGCTAATCACCTTCTTCAGTAATAAGCAGTCATTGTTATTATTTATCCTATTTGTAAGAAGGAAAAAAATTAAAGCAAGAATAATTGGGACATTTAGGCATTTCTATACAAAGCCACAGCATGTCACCTGCCAGGACGAATGCCTCTATGAGGCAACATGCACATTTTCTTCCACTTGAAGGTATCGGTTCCTCTTTGAAGATGCTAGCTAAATGTGGACTCTATCCTCTTCCATAATCCACCCCTCTAATAAATACAGCATTAACTTGGAAAGCTCAATGCCCCTCTCTCTCATACGCTTTACGCTTAGCCCATCTCCTAGGACACCCAGAAAGGGGAGGAACATAGGGCCGATTGTTGTCAATCAGTTCTCTATTACACACCAAACACACCACAGACACACATACACACTGTGTATGAATGTTTACACACCCTCCTGACCCTGACCTTGCTGGTAATTTTCATGGACAAAGATGAAATGAGTAAGAGGTTCACTAAATTAATGGTTGTCAACTGGGCCAACCAACAGTAATCCCAGGCCCCTGAGTTCAAATGTTTACTCAAAAAAACAACTTCAAAATCATTTCAGAAGTGAAAGAGTAGACAGAAGTGACTACAGACATTTTTCAAAAGTAAAGTAGAAGACTGAAGAATGTGTATGATTGTAAAGTGGGAAAGAAGGAGAAGCTCCATCGTCAGTTTGCTTTTCTGCCCAGCAGGGCTGTTATTTAAGTCATCGAAGGGTAATGGAAGTCATCAATAATGTGGCGGTGCCGGGAACTTTTCATATTCAGCTTTGGAAAGACAGATTGGCTCTAGAAGAAGGCTCCATATATCAAGGGAGATTTAGGTCTTATCTGAAAACGCACTTCCAAACAGAAATCCTGGCTATCAAGGCTTAGAAAGAGAAAGTTGTAAATTCTGTAAATTCATGAAATATAGTCTTCCAAAGTCTGAACTAACTAAGTGACATAGAATTAAAGATTCCTGGAAAATATTTTTAAAATGTAGATTCTTATTCCAGGTCAGCGAGGCCCTATACTCTTTCATTGAAAGTTTCCAGTGTCAGGAAGGTCACTACCAAGGCAGTCTTACATTTTTTGAATACTAAGTGCTGGGGCTCATAAAATGATATCCCAAAATAAAGGCCTCAGAAGGCAAAGTTTTTCCTCTAACTTCCTACCCTCCTGTCTTTGCCTTTTTATTCTCCCCTAAGGCTAGTCATAGAAACTAGAATTCCTCTCCAAAGTGGACTATAGAAACCAGAACCCTTTTTCCCCACAGCCAGCCATAAAATCTGAACATATTGCTCTAACTTTCCTCCCACCTTTCTATGTAAAAACCTGCCATAAAGAAATTATCTAGCCTAGTTGTTCAATCATAGGTTATAAGACCCCACCCCCAATTCCAGAGAGTGTCTTGCCCCACACCCAGAAGGAAAGAATGCATGTACAGAGAGGCCAAGAAGAATCCAGACAGGCCGGGCACAGTAGCTCAGGCCTGTCATCCCAACACTTTGGGAGGCCAAGGCAGGCAGATCACCTGAGGTCAGGAGTTCGAGGCAAGCCTAGCCAACATGGTAAAACCCTGTCTCTACTGAAAATACAAAAATCATCCAGGCATGGTGGCCGGCACCTGTATTCCCAGCTACCCTGTAGGCTGAGTCAGAAGAATCGCTTGAACCCAGGAGGCAGAGGTTTTAGCGAGTTGAGGTCGCACCATTGCGCTTCAGCCTGGGTGACAAGAGCAAAACTCCATCTCATTAAAAAAAAAAAAAAAAAGAAAAGGAAAAGAATCTAGACAGGCCTTACTGGGCTTCCCTACTCACTCTATTAGCATTAAATGATACCCTTTTTGTCCAATCATATTTCCACATAGTTGTCCATACTTTGTTAAACCTAAGCATAAAACTGGACAGTTTCCCCTGCTTTGGGTCTTTATTCTAAAGGTTCCTGTGTCACATAAAACTGCGATCAAATAAATTTGTATATCTTTTCTTCTGTTAAAATGCCTTTGTCAGTGATTTTCAGTGAACCTGCAGAACGCAAAAGGGAAGCCTTCCCTTGGTCCCTACATGAGCTTAAACCCAATATTTTTCTTTTGTTTCATAGGACTAGACTTCCTTATGTAATCTCAATACTAAAATCTTGCACATATTCCTGACTTTTTCCAAGTAAAATGTACCTGGGAAGACAGTTAATATGCTGAATCTAAATGTTAATGCTATTTGAAATAATCGATTGGATAAAATATTTTGTCAATTCTGCCCTTTGGGAACATAACTAAAAGGTACATTAACTTTGATGTCTAAGTGAGTATGTTTTATATGTTACACAAATCAGAATTGTGAAAGTTGTATTTGGATTTTTATTATGATAGGAGCAAATAGAATTCAAAGCCAACCTTTCAGGTCCTGACCTGGTTCTGCCTGACAGGCAAAATCCTAACAACCTAAGAATATTCTTATGCATTATTTTATTTTAGGTGAAGCTTTTCCTTACTATTATTATAGTCTTAAAATGATTTACTCTTTTAAAATGTAATTATTTTATATACATTTTCTCATTTTGATCAGAGACCACTCTACCAATATTACTGATAAACTCCAATGTCACAGGTTATATAAACAATTACAAGATCCTCTTCTGAAAAAAGTAAGAGACAAAACAGATTCAGTTTTCAAGCAGGATCAAATGACAGGAGACACAGTGTCCACCTAGCAGAACAGTGAAGTGGGAAGTAGAAACTCCAGGTGCAGGTATGAGTCAGGAACAAGACATGAAGCAAGATCAAATTGCCTGAGGTGAAACTACTGCTCAGCTCTGCTTATCAGCAATGTCATGACCAGTGATATGATACGCCCAACAGCAGTGAGGCCTCCCCATGGGCAAGGACAAGTGTCCATATTAGATTCAGCTGTGACAACTAGAATAGAGTCTTCACTTGTCCCTGATTCAAGCAGAGAAACTTAGGAAACTAGTTCAAGAGCCAGATGTTCAGACACACCAAAAAAATGTTTATGAAAATAAAATAGAAGATACTATTATCAACATTTGTTTGTTTGGTTTTAACTTTAGTTTTTAAATAATTACAGGTTCACATGACGTCACTAAAATAGTTTAAAAAGGTCCCATATACTCATCAGTTTTCTCCAAAGGTAACAATTTATAAAGCAATAGTATAATTTTAAAATCAAGAAATTGACATTGGTACAACCCACAGATCTTATTCAGATTTCACCTGTTTTATTTTCATTCACTCATTTGTATGTGTTTCCGTGTATGTGTGTGTATGGTTCTGTGTAATTTTACCACATATGTAGATTTTTATATATTATCAAGCTTTAAATCTCATGAATATCGTGAATTACTTTTTAAACTTCCATGTTGTTGGTAAGTTTATTAAATTAGCATTGTAGTGAAATTCAGCCTCACTACTAAAGATACCCTATTTAACATTTATAAACATTCTTTCTTCCTCTTAAATCAGCAATAGTTTTTAAGTAATGATATTCAACTTTAGAGTTTGGTAAGTCTGGCATTCTCATACACTACTTTTAGGCGTCAAAATCAGTACCATCTTTCTGCAAACAAATATTTATCAAGGGGCTTTAAATGCTTTTATATTCTCTAATCTAGTAACTCCCCTTCTAGAAACAGATCCTAAGAAAACGATTAGAGAATTGGATGACTATTATGAGTTAATGTTCACTTAGTGTTACCTATACTAGTGAGACTAATTTAGACTAAAATGGCCTAAATGTCAAAAAATAAATAAATAAATAAGGGATCAGTTGAATAAGTTAGAGCCCATTGAACCAATGGTATATTACACAATAATTTAAAGGAGCATTTTTTCAGGAACGTATAGCCTAAAGAAAAACCCCATAATAAAATTTGAAGTAAAAACAGCCACTACAGCTCATAGTTTACATTTAGTTTTGTGTTGTTTTGTGAACATATGTGTTTTAAAAGCTCTGGACCTCTGTTTCTGGGAGGAAGGCAATGTGCTTTTTCTTATTCCTACTGCTAATATAACTAAAAGCTCTGGATATTATATGTAAAACAAATGTAAGAATACTCATAAAGGAGGAGAAAAGAAGGCAGACCCTGAGGTCTGGCTAGGAACCTCAAGACTTGAGGAATGACATGTTGAGTATCCCGGTCTTTCTGTTTTTATATATTCCAGACTCAGAGCTAAAGAAGACAGCCACACAGTAAACACCAAGTGTACATTTTTTTTCTTAAAGCCCCAAAATGTATGCTGTCTAACCAAAGGACTGGGAAAGGAGCAGGCAAGCAAGACAGAAAATGCTCAGATAAAAACTGTTTTACTGCAGCCAAACACAACAGAAAAAAACTCTACCCCAATCCTATCCATGCCAACAAAGGCTGAATGGGGAACCTAGATTTCCACCATCGCCGGGCTATAATAATGTATCCCAACACCCCTACCAGTGTTGCATCAGAGAAGGCCAAGCAGGGAACCTGAACTTTCACCCCCACTGGTCAGTAATGAGCACTCTACCATCCCCACTGGTGAATGTGAGATGAGGCCAACCACTGAATTATAATTTTCACCAATGCCCAGAGGTAACCAGGCCACCTTCCTCCCATGGTGTCAGTGAAGACTACGTGAGGAGTAACATAGCACTCCTACCCCTTCCAGGTAGGCAAGTATCAGAAGAGATCTAATGGGAGCCAGAATTTTCACCCCGACCAGCAGTAATAGGGCACCCTTTCCCTAAGTGTCAACAGGTGTCAAGTGGGAAACCTGGACTTCCAGCCCCACCTGGCACTAACAAGGCTCAGCCTCCCTTTCTCTGCTAAAGCGGTGTTTCAGGAAGACAGCAAATATAGAAGGTTTAAATAAGATCCATACATTCTTATAATACCATGAATATCCAGATTTTTATCAAAAGTCACCGTCATATCAAGAAACAGGAAGATATCAAACTGAATGAAAAACATAATCAAGAGATGCCAACTGTGAGATGACACAGATGGCAGAATTATCTGACAAATGTTTTAAAGCATCAGTCATAAAAGTGTTTCAATGAGCAATAACAAACACACTTAAAACAAATGAAAAAATTGAGGAGACTTAGTGAAGAAACAGAATACATAAAGAAGTCAAATGAAAATTTTAGAACTTAAAAAATGCAATAGCTAAAATGAAAAAACTCAGTGGATGAACTCAGCAGCTGATATGGTTTGGCTGTGTCCCCATCCAAATCTCATCTTGAATTCCCACATGTTGTGGGAAGGACCTGGTAGGAGGTAATTGAATCATGGGGGCAGGTCTTTCCCATGCTGTTCTTGTGATAGTGAATAAGTCTCATGAGATCTTACAGTTTCATAAGGGGGAGTTTCCCTGCACAACCCCCCTCTTTGCCTTCTGCGATCCATGTAAGATGTGACTTGTTCCTCCTTGTCTTCCACCATGATTGTGAGGCTTCCCCAGCCACATGGAACTGTAAGTCCATTGAACCTCTTTCTTTTGCAGGTTGCCCTGTCTTGGGTATGTCTTTATCAACAGCATGAAAATGGACCAATACAATAGCATAATGGAAAGGACAGGGGAAAGAACTAGTGAAATGGAAGATAGAACAATAGAAATTATCCATTTTGAACAACCTGAAGGAAATATAGTTTTAAGAAATAAATATGGCTGGGCATGGTGGCTCATGCCTGTAATCCCAGCGATTTAGGAGGCAGAGGCAGGTGGATCACCTGAGGTCAGGAGTTTGAGACCAGCCTGACCAACATGGAGAAACCTCATCTACTAAAAATACAAAAATTAGCTGGATGTGGTGGTGGGTGCCTGTAATCCCAGCTACTTGGGAAGTTGAGCAGGAGAATCGCTTGAACCCAGGAGGTAGAGGTTACAGTGAGCCAAGATCATGCCATTGCACTCCAGCCTGGGCAACAAGAGCAAAACTCTGCCAAGAAAGAGACCGAAACTCTGCCAAGAAAGAAACAAAAAATGAAGAAAGAAAGAGGAAAAAAAGAAAGAAAGGAAGGAAGGAAGGAAGGAAGGAAGGAAGGAAGGAAGGAAGGAAGGAAGGAAGAAAAGAAAAGAAAGAAAAAAACAGAA
>NW_016803343.1:3847001-3855916 GCF_001698545.2 Rhinopithecus bieti | reverse complement strand
AGGGAGAAGAAAAGAAAGAAATAAATACAGCTTCTGAGACATTTGGGAAAAAACAAAAGATGAAACATTAGTGTCATCAGAGTTCAGAAAAGAGAGAAGAAAGAACTTGTGCAGGAAAAAGACGCAAAGAAATAATGACTAAAAACTTCTAAAATCTGGCAAAAGACATAAACCTACAAATTCAAGAAGCTGACAAAATCCTTAACAGGATACACCAAAGAAATCTACACCAAGAGACATCATACTCAAACTTCCCAAAACAAAGAAAAATAATTAAAAGCAAGGAGAGAAATGACATTTATCTACAGGGGCAAACAATTTCAACGACAGAATGTTGTGTCACTCCCTTCTGACCATGGTTTCTTGTACTAGTGCTAGTAAAAGGACACTTGTACTAGTGAAAGTAGTACTAGTAAAAAGATACTTTTACTAGTAAAAGGACAATTCCAATAAACTGACGTAAGTTATTCCATGGGTGCAACGTTAGTGTAATATCTGAAAGTCAATCAATGTAGTCTACTGCAGTAAGAGACTGAAGAGAAGAAACCATATCAATCAATGCAGAAAAAGCATTTGACAAAAATCAACACTTAGTTATAATGAAAACTCTCAGAAAAACAGGAATAGAGGAATCTTCTTTTACCTTGATTTAAAAAAAAATCTATTAAAAAAAACTGCAGCTAACATTATGACTAATGGTGAAAGATTGAGTTTCTTTCCCTTAAGATTAGAAACAAGGAAGCTCCACTACTCTTATTCAACTCCGTGATGGAAGTTCAAACCAATACAACAAGGCAAGAAAAGGAAATACAAAGTATACAGAACTGGTGGGGAGAAATAAAACTGTCCCTATTTGCAGATGATGTGATTATCTACATAGAAAATTTCACTGGGACTACTAAAAAGTACTCCTAGAACTAGTAAATGAGTTCAGCAAGTTTTCAGGATACAAGATATATATATTAAAATCAACTGTTTTCTACATATTAACAATGAATACATGGACACAAATTAGAAATATAAGATCATTTACAACAACCTAAAAAATGAAATACAAATACTCCTTGACTTACAGTGGGGTTACCTCCTGATAAACCTATGATAAGTCAAAAATATCATAAAGCAAAAATGCATTCAATGCTGGTAACACAGCAGACAGTCCCCTATTTACAAAATTTCAACTTATGATTTTCCCACTTTACAATAGTGCAAAAGCAATAACGTATTCACTAGGAATAGTAATCCCATCATAAGCTGCAAGAAGCTCTTCAATTTATGATGGGGTTAAGTCTTGATAAACCCATCATAACGTCCAAAAATCATAAGTAGAAGCATCATAAGTCAGGAACCATCCATACTGATGTTTATATAAACCTAGTAAGTTATGTACAGGACTTGTATGCAACAAACTACAAAATGCCAGTAACAGAAACCAAATAACCTAAATAAACAGAAAGACATTTTATATATCTATGTTACCTGCTGACCACTAAAGCCATTTGAGTTTGCCACTCTTTAGATGTAGATGTCTGTTAACTTCCACTTTATAACAAACTGCCTCAAAACCTAATGGTTTAAAATAATAGCTGGGTGTGGTGGCTCATGCCTATAATCCCAACACTTTAGGAGGTCGAAGCAGGTGGATCACCTAAGGTCAGGAGTTTGAGACCAGCCTGGCCAACATGGCAAAACTATCTCTACTAAAAATACAAAAATTAACCAGGTGTGGTGGTGTGTACCTGTAATCACAGCTACTTGGGAGGCTGAGGCAGGAGAATCACTTGAACCCGGGAGGAGGAAATTGTAGTGAGCCAAGATTGTGCCACTGCACTCCAGCCTGGGTGACAAGAGCAAAATTCCATCTCAAAAAATGATAAATAAAAAATAAAATAAAATAAAATAATGAAGATTTATTATTGCTCATATTGTGAGTGGCTGGACACCTCTGGTATGAGCCATTCAAGATGGCCTTCTTTACATATCTGAGGCCTCAGCGGGGAAGGCTGGGAAATATAGAACTGTGGGAGCCTCTCTCCACGTGGTCTCTCATCTTCCAAGAAACTAGCCCAGGGGTTTTCACGTGGTAATTAATGACAGGGTTTTCAGCAGCAAGAGAGGCCAAATCTCAATGCACAGAAATTTTGAGCCTCTGCTTGCTTACATCATGTTTGATAAAGTACCATTGGATAATAACAAGTCACATGACCATCCCCAGAGTCAAAAAGTGAAGACATAGGCTTCACCTCTTTCTGTGAGGGACTGCAAAGTCACTTGGCAAATGGCATGCATACAGGAATACAACAAAGGTATTTCTTTTTATGCAGGTTTCTGCAATGTACTATGGTTTATTTTACCATTTTCTTGTCATGTTCTAATGTACATCCTTGTATGTAAATCTTTGTACATCTCTGATTACTTTTCTTTATGAAAAGCTCCTGGTTTCATAAGTGAGGCAAAGGATTAATATATCTTGATTTAAAATTTGAAATTTTATTCCAGAAAGGCTGTGCTAATTTACTTAAGATATACAGCAATGCACATTTATCCAATATTTTCATCAATATTAGACATTATTAATTTTTGTTTGAGACAGGTTCTCACTCTGTCACCCAGGCTGGAGTGCAGTGGTGTGATCGCAGCTCACTGCAGCCTCAACCTCCCAGGCCTAGGCGAGCCTCATCTCAGCCTCCCCTAGTAGCTGAGATCACAGGCACACCTCCCAACTTCTGGCTAATACTTTTTATTATTTTTGTAGAGATGTGGTCTTCCTATGTTGCCCAGGCTTTCTTAAAAAAATTATTGCCAATATGAAAGATTTTTAAATGTTAACTTGTTGTTTTGGTTTATTTTTTCATTTTTTTATTACTGTTGAAGGCAAATATTTTATAGGATTATTAGTATTTGTATTTCCTTTTATGAATTATCTGTTTATATTCTTTCCTCACTTTTCTACTGTAATATTTGTTTTCTAATTTACTTATTAAAACCCTGCATATGTAAAAGAAGTTAATTTTGGTTTGTCATGTATCCTATGGCCATTATTATTAATAGTACGTTTTAAAACCTGTTTGAAGCAATCTGGGGAGGGTTTAAAGATGGGCAGGGCTATGCAAACCTACCCCAAAGTCCAAGGAGGCTGAAAGGTCAAAGAAAAGAGACTGATGTATCTAGTTCCTTAGAAAGAAACATTTAATAAGGACTTGCTAATAGAAGCTATGTCTGCGTCTCGGGTGGTAGAGAGACAACATGGAGGATCCTTACACTGTTATCCATCAGACCCAGGGCTTCTGTACCATAGAGAAGGGGTGGTTCAGAAGGAATGTGTAAGACAGCTGAAGTACGATAACACCAAGGTTGCTTGACCTAAAGGCAGGATTTATAGTAAGTAAGTGCTCTTACACAAGGAACAATAGATAAACTGGAAATCTGAGAGGCCTTCCCAGAACAGGGGTTAGTCAGAAGCAAACATGCTGGATTCGCTCCCAAGATGGGATTGCTTTGGCCTCTACTGGGAGTACAGAAACTTTTCATTTTCATGTAGTTCACCCAATTTTTCTTTCTTCTCTGAAGTAAGATATTGACCATATTTTATTCAAGTTTTATTGCTTAATATTTTACATTTATCTCTCCAATATACTAAGAATTTATTTGATTTATAGCAAGAACTAAAATCTAATTTCCCCCTGTTTAACAAGTTGCTCAAGCACAACTTATAAAACAATGCAGCCTTTCTCTAGTGATTTGGATGCTACTTCTATCATATGTGAAATTCTTTTACTGTTTTGTCTGCTTCCAGGCTTTCTATTCTGTTCTACTGGTCTGACACTTACTAATTATTTTAGTTTTAAAATATGTATTAATACATAGCTGTAAGACACCTTCCATCCCCTCCACTCATCATTACTGTTCTTTATCAACATTTTCATGACTATTCTCATTTATCCACTTTTCATGTGAAATTCAGAATAATTTTGTCAAAACTCCCTCTAACATTTCCTTCAAAACATCATTAAATCTATAAACTAACTTTCCTATCACTAGACATGGTATGTCTCTTTCATTTATTTGCTTCTTACTGTCTCAAAACTTTGCAATTCTCTTCAGATCACATTTTTATTATTTATTGGTTTGGGGACAGGTTTGTGCTCTGTCACCCAGACTGGAGTATAGTGGTGCAATCAGGGCTCACTGCCGTCTCAATCTCCTGGGCTCAAGCAATCTTTTCACCTCAACCTTCTGAGTAGCTGGGATTAGAGACTCAAGCCTCCACACCCAGCTATTTTTTTTTTTTTTTTTCTTTTGTAGCTATGGCTATCACTATGTTGCCTAGACTGGCCTTAAATTCCTTGGCTCAAGCAATCCTGCTGCCTCAGCCTCCCAAAGTGCTGGTGTTACAGGCATGAACCACCATGCCCAGCAATTTTCTTGTTGGCGAGTCTGACAAGTGGTTTATTGATTTTGTTTATCTTTTCTAAACACCAATTTGTCATTTTGTTGCTTCCTTTTATTTTTTTAGTCTCTATTCCATTTTGTTCTGCTCTGATTTTTATTATTCCTTTCCTTCTACTAATTTGAGGTTTGGTTTGTTCTTGCTTTTCTAATTCCTTGAGGTGCATTATTAGATTATTTATCTGAAATCTTTCTACCTTTTTGATGCAGATGTTTATTGCTATAAAATGTCTTCTTAGCATTGATTTTGCCGTATCCCATAGGTTTTGGTAAGTTGTGTTCTAAATTTCATTTAAGATTTTATTAATCTCCTCCTTGTTATTTTCCTTGACCCAATGTCACTCAGGAATATATTGTTAATTTCCATGTATTTGTATAGTTTCCAACATTCCTCTTGCTGTTGCTTTCTAGTTTTATTCCACTGTAGTCTGTAGTCTGAGAAGATATTTGATATGATTTTGATTTTTATAAATCGTTGAGTTTGCTTTGTGTCCTACCATCTTTCCTATCCTGGAGGATGTTCCATGTGGTGATGAGGAGAATTCTGCAGCTGTTGGATGCAATGTTCTGTAAATGTGTGTTACATCCATTTGATCTAAAGTGCAATGTAAGTCCAATATTTCTTTGTCAATTTTCTGTCTAGATGATTTGTATAATAGTCAGAATGTGGGGCTGAAGTCCCCAACAATTATTATATTGAAGTCTATCTCTTCCTTTAAATCTAATAATATTTGCTTTATGCATCTGGGTACTCCAGTGTTGAGTGCATATATTTTTTTTCATAGCAACCTTTTAAACAATGCATGCATGTTTAGAATTTTATTCTCTTGCTGAATTGATCCCTTTGTCATCATGTAATTACCTTCTTTCTCTTTTTTGCTGTCTTTTACACAACATCTATTTTTATCTGATATATATATAGCTACTCCTGCTTGCTTTGGGTATTTATTTGCATGGAATACTTTTTTCAATCCCTTTATTTTCAGTCTGTATGTGTCTTTACAGGTGAAATGAGTTTCTTATAAGCAGCATATAGTGGGGTCATGTTTTTATATTCACGTATCCAGTCTATATCTTTTAAATGGAAAGTTTAATCTGTTTATGTTCAAGATTATTATGTGAAAGTTTATTTCTATCATTTTATTAAATGATAGATAATGCAAAACAATATCTCTGATTGTTTTGCATATCCTTTTTTCCTGTTTTTCTCTCTCATTGTTTATCATTATGGTTTGGTGGTTTTCCCATAGTGTTAACATTTGTGTTGTTTCCCTTCCTTATTTGTGTATTTTCTCTATCCATGATTTTTATAATGTCAGATGTTTTCATGATGGTAAATAATGTTACTTCCAGGTATAGAACTCTCTTCAGCATTTCTTGTAGGGCCAGACTAGTGGTGATGAATTCTCTTGGCTTTTGTTTGTCTGGGAAAGACTTTCTTTCTCCTTCATTTATGAAAGATAATTTTGTTGGATATAATATCCTTGGCTGGCAATCTCTTTTCTTTCAGCACTTTGGATATATCAGATGGTGTGTGCATGTTGGTGCCAGCTGTCATGGTAGTGGCAGGGTATATAGGCCCAACTTCAGGCCCCCAGGAGGAGAACTCAGGTTCCAACAGTGGTGAAATGAGGCAGGCAATCTCCAGGTCCCTAGACTGCATGCTGTGGCATGGGGGAAGGGGCAGGCAAAGCTGGGATGGGTGGGTTTGTCTTCCTTGCTTTCAATATTTCCCATCACTTTTCTGCTGAATTCCAGTGTTCTCTTTTGAATTACCCATCTGAAATGTAATTATCTACTCACTAGTTTGGTTCTCCTTATTGCTCAATGCATATTTCTTTATTTTCTTTTTATTTCTCAATGCATATTTCTGAATGAGTTGAAGAATCTGAGTGGTCACCACCAGCCTGAGGATTCTGGGAAATCTAAACTTTATTACTTATAATAATACTTCAGTTGATAAGCATATGAAATGTTTAAAGAATATCACAAACCAATGTATCAGCAAATGAATATGTATGAATTAGATGAAAATGAACAGAAATAAAGAATGCTAAGGATACAAGTAAAAATATTACAAAAACTTAGCCATCACAACATGCTAAAACTCTCTCAGAGTTAACTAAATTAACATACTGGAAACAAGCAAATTAAGATGCAATAAAGTTTAAATGTATGCCAGCATATAATTAGAAATTAGGGGACAGAAAAAGCTACTCTACAATATGTTTGATTGCCAGGCTCAGGGAAAATGTAGTAAGCACTTATTAAGTATCAGGCAGTATTGGGGAATTTCCTATCAGTTATTGCAGTGGCTAACCATATTACACTCTGAGGTAGTTATGACACAGGTTCTGCTGATGAGGAACCAAAAGTTCTGAGAGTTTAACTTACTCAGGATAACACAGTCTGTAACTGGAGGGCCTGAGGTTTAACTTGGGTCTAATGCCAACATCTACACACTTTCCACTGCACCATTGACCTTTCAGATCCTTTAAGGAATAAGAAAAGGTATTTGGAGAAAAATAATAATCATAATAAATAAAAGTGAAATTCAACCTTCCAAGAATTTAACAGATAAAAATATAGCTTAGCAATTTCCCTTAGAGTTAACATTCTATAAACTTGAAACTCCATACCCTTCCCTCACAGTGGCTTCTCTTTCAGGTTCAAGATTTACCACCTTAAAAATGAATAAATCTCATTTAAAGTACCAAAACTTTGGAGGTTTCTCATTTTAATAATTCCAGCAATAAGTTCATTTAAGCATTAAAAGAACACATTATTTTCATTTTCTTTACTTTTAAAACAAAATATTCTCTCTAACCAGTGTGGGCCCCCTACATCAAGGTTACCTGTTGCTTGTTCAAAATGCAGATCTCTGAACTCCAGCCCAGGTTTACTTAAACCAAATCACTTAGGGTGAGGCTAAAAATTTCCTGTTGTGAGCAGGCACCCAAGGATCCTAATGCACACTGAATTTTGAGAACTACAACCTCAATCTCAAGAATTCATGAAGCCCAAAGAGCACCCTCAGTGTCTTCAGAACTTAATCTTTTTTTCTTCATTCTTATTTTATCTTTTGTAACATCAGATGAGTTAAATCAAATGACAAATGCCTAAATACATAGTCCAGTGTCTGACTCCTAGAAGACATTGAAAGAACAAAAAAGTAGCCATATCTAAATCTCCTTGCTATTGAAAGGCTTCTAGAGATAATTGCCACAACTGAAGAGCTTTTAGTTTTGTTCCATAATAAAAGGATTATCTAGTAATACTATGGCAAACAATTTTTTGGCAAAACCAAATACAAAAAACAGCCACAACTGGGAAGTTAAAAATTGCAATTTCCTTTCCAACATTTTCTTTTTAAGTTTTACATTTTCTTTTTATTATTATACTTTAAGTTCTGGGATACACGTGCAGAACGTGCAGGTTTGTTACATAGGTATACACATGCCATGGTGGTTTGCTGCACCCATCAACCCATCATCTACATTAGGTATTTCTCCTAATGCTACCTCTCCCCTAGCCCCCCACCCCCCGACAGGCCCTGGTGTGTGATGTTGCCCTCCCTGTGTCCATGTGTTCTCACTGTTCAACTCCCACTTAGGAGTGAGAACATGCAGTATTTGGTTTTCTGTTGCTGTGTTAGTTTGCTGACAATGATGGTTTCCAGCTTCAACCACGTCCCTGCAAAGGACATGATCCTTTTTATGGCTGCATAGTATTCTATGGTGTAAATGTGCCACATTTTCTTTATCCAGTCTATCATTGAGGACATTTGGGTTGGTTCCAAGTCTTTGCTATTGTGAACAGTGCTGCAATAAACATAGGTGTGCATGTGTCCTTATAGTAGAATGACTTATAATCCTTTGGGTATACACCTAGCAATAGGATTGCTGGGTCAAATGGTATTTCTGGTTCTGGATCCTTGAGGAATCACCCCTCTGTCTTCCACAATAGTAGAACTAATTTACATTCCCACCAACCCTGTAAAAACATTCCCATTTCTCCACATCTTCGCCAGCATCTGTTGCTTCCTGACTTTTTAATGATCACCATTCTAACTGGTGTGAGATGTTATCTCATTGTGGTTTTGATTTGCATTTCTCTGATGACCAATGATGATGAGCTTTTTTTCATATGTTTGTTGGCTACATAAATGTCTTCTTTTGAGAAGTGTCTGTTCATATCCTTTGCCCACTTTTTGATGGGGTTGTTTTTTCTTGTAAATTTGTTTAAGTTCTTTGTAGATTCTGGATATTAGCCCTTTGTCAGATGGATAGATTGCAAAAATTTTCTCCCATTCTGTAGGTTGCCTGTTCACTCTGATGATAGTTTCTTTTGCTGTGAAGAAGCTCTTTAGCTTAATCTGATCCCATTTGTCACTTTTGGCTTTTGTTGCCATTGCTTTTGGTGTTTTAGTTATGAAGTCTTTGCCCATGCCTATGTCCTGAATGGTA
>NW_016803343.1:3833608-3845944 GCF_001698545.2 Rhinopithecus bieti | reverse complement strand
TGATTTGGCTCTCTGTTTGTCTATTATTGGTGTAAAGGAATGCTTGTGATTTTTGCACCTTGATTTTGTATCCTGAAACTTTGCTGAAGTTGCTTATCAGCTTAAGGAGATGATGAGGTTTTCTAAATACACAATCATGTCATCTGCAAACAGAGACAATTTGACTTCCTCTCTTCCTATTTGAATAAACTTTATTTCCTTCTCTTGCCTGATTGCCCTGGCCAGAACTTCCAGTACTATGCTGAATAGGAGTGGTGAGAGAGGGCATCCTTGTCTTGTGCCAGTTTTCAAAGGAAATGCTTCCAGCTTTTGCACATTTGGGATGATATTTGCTATAGGTTTGTCATAAATAGCTCATCATTTTGAGATATGTTCCCTCAATACTAGTTTATTGAGAGTTTTTAGCATAAAGGGGTACTGAATGCATCTATTGAGATAGTCATGTGGTTTTTGTCATTGGTTCTGTTTATATGATGGATTACGCTTATTGATTTGTGTATATTGAACTATCCCTGCATCCCAGGGATGAAGCCAACTTGATCGTGGTGGTTAGGCTTTTTGATGTGCTGCTGGATTTGGTTTGCCAGTATTTTATTGAGGATTTTTGCATCACTGTTCATCAGGGATATTAGCCTGAAATTTTCTTTCTTGTTGTTGTTGTTGTGTTTCTGCCAGGTTTTGGAATCAGGATGATCCTGGCCTCATAAAATGAATTAGGGAGGAGTCCCTCTTTCTCTATTGTTTTGAATAGTTTCAGAAGGAATGGTATCAGCTCCTCTTTGTACCTCTGATAGAATTCAGCTGTGAATCCAAAAATCTAGAAGAAATGGATAAATTCCTGAACACATACACCCTCCCAAGACTAAACCAGGAAGAAGTCAAATCTCTGAATAGACCAATAACAGGTTCTGAAATTGAGTCAGTAATTAACAGCCTACCAATCAAAAAAGCCCAGGACCAGACAGAGTCCAACATTTTCTTTTCCATTACTCACATACATATGCATACACACTTTTAGTTTGTCTGTTTGTTTACTTCAATTTTGTTTCCTGATTATAGTTTTTAAATATAATAAGTTTGCATATTATATCCTTGAATTAAACACACCATCCTTCCATCCCTCCACAGATCTATATTGTTGCCTATGTTGAGGTAAATCTGTTATGAGTCTGTCATGGTGGGATGGTTATGAGATTATAAAAGCTGCAGATATCTGGATTAAATTACTTTTATCAGACCCAGACAAAACAGGGCCAGGAAGGCCAACAGGGGAGGCTCATACTTACATGTCTAAGATAAGAACTGTTCCCAAAGACTTTCTAAAAACTTTCATGTCCTTCATGCCTCTTTTCTTTTGGTATAGTTTATCACTATATATTCTTTAGAACTGCAATAATTCAAATAAGATGTTCTTGAAAGAGCATTTGCCTAGTAATGGCATCTCCACAAATGAACTGACAGCAACTCTAGCTTTGAACCTCTAGATCCAATGAACTCAGTTTCTAAGCAGCTTACATAAATCTATTTGTCTGCAAATAAATCTCCCTTTTTCCTGCCCTCACTGAATGCACTAGTGGCTTGCCATTTCACACATTCCAAAGCATAATCCTCATTTCTATGCCAGAGTAAAGCCAACATATTTAGAGATAATTTTCTCTAGTGTCTTTTTTTAGGTTGACAAGATGATAAAAAGATTTCCACAGACATCAATGATATAAAGTTTCTTCAATGGTAGAGAATATAAAAATTTCAAAGATGGTTACACAAAGCAGGTGTAGGGGAGCCAAAAACGACTTCCCTCTACCCTTCTAGGTTCTTTGGCTGGGTTACAAATTAAATTAATGTGAGGCAGATTAATAGGAGAAAACATGTATTACATATATATGCAAGGGAATTCCACAAAGTATGAGACTCCAAGAAAGCTTACACAGTGCCTGAAATAAAGAAAAGAATAGGCACTGGGGCTTCTGAAGTGGTGGTGATACATATTATGTGACAATGAGGGGAGGAATTGTATGGTGAATAAGGTTGCTTTGTTATGCAGATAAAAAGTCTCTCAGGTAATAAAAGGTGTCTCTGAGTAAAACTGCCTTTGCAAAAATTACAACAGGGAGAGACATCTGACAAAGCTAACTCCACCTTGCTTCTAACTTCACAAGCTATCTTTGCTTATTCCTGGGCATAGGCCAAGCTAACTACGGTAAGGATTTAGTTTATAGTTTAACTTTAAAACAAAAGCCACCAAGGCTTGGGGTTTGTACCCTCTGAACCAATGGCCAGAGGTGTACTTTGGTCCTTTTTAGCTACGGCTGGAGCTGGAGCAGCTGGGACACAAGACACCAAGTCCCAAGGCTGTGCAGAGCAGCAGGGCCCTGGGCCTCACTTACAAAACCAGTTTTCCCTCCTAGGCCTCCAGGCCTGTGGTAGGAGGGGCTGCCACAAAGATCTCTCAAATGCCCTGGAGACATTTCCCCATTGTCTTGGCAATTAACATTTAGTTCCTCATTACTTATGCAAACTTCTGCAGCCAGCTTGAATTCCTCCCCAGAAAATGGTTTCTCTTTACTACCATGGTCAGGATGCAAATTTTCTAAGCTTTTACATTCTGTCATCTCTTGAATGCCTTGCTGCTTAGAAATTTCTTCTTCCAGATACCCTAAATCATCTCTTTCAAGTTCAAAGTTCCACAGATCTCTAGGACAGGGGCAAAATGCCGCCAGTCTCTTTACTAAAGCCTTTTGCCTTAGGAAAGTTTCAAACTTTGCACATCTTCTTGTCTTCTTCTAAGTCCTCCAAGCTGTTCCAGTCTCTGTCTGGTACCCAGTTCCAAAGCCACTTCCATATTTTTAAGTATCTTTATAGCAGTGCCCAAACTCCTGGTACCAATGTACAGTGTTAGTCTGTTCTCACACTGCTATAAAAACTGCGTGAGACTGAGTAATTTATAAAGAAAAGAGGTTTAATTGACTCACAATTCTGCATGACTGGAAAGGCCTCAGAAAACTTACAGTCATGGCAGAAGGTAAAGGAGAAGCAAGTACCTTCTTTAGAAGGCAGCAGAAAAGAGAGAGAGAGCAGGGGAAACCTCCACTTATAAAACCATCAGATCTTATGAGAACTCACTCGCTATCACAAGAATAGCATGAAGGAAACCATCCCCATGATCTAATCACCTCCCACCAGGTCTCTCCTTCGACACATGGGGATTATAGCTCAAGATGAGATTTGGGTAGGGACACAGAGCCAAACCATATGAAAGAGCTTTGGAAAAACAAGACCAAGACCAATTTACCCTTCCTACTTCATATTCTCACTAGGCAAATTTAAATTGGGTCATTGCTTCCTATAATCATATCGGCTGGCTTTGTCTCCTGCTTCATTAAGAAAATTTAGACCAACAGACAGAAATCATCTCAGCTTTATTTTCCCTATTTATGTATTTTCTACATTAGCTTCCTTTAACAAACCTGCACATTCTGCACATGTATCAGAACTTAAAGTATAATAATTATTTTAAGAAGAAGTGGTAAGTCATAGTGATCAGAAGCATAGACTCCAAACAAAACCACACATCTACCTGACTACCCACCAGCTGTGTGATCTGGGGCAAATTACTCAACCTCTCTGTACCTCACTTTTCTAATACGTGAAATGAGGGTAACAATAATAATACATACCTCATAGGATCCTTGTAAGAAAGAAAGGTTAACATTCACTAAATATTTTGAAAGCACCCAGGATAATGCCTGGCACATAATAGGTATAGGTCAGTGTTTGATATCATTACTCTAATCTCAGAAAATGAAGAATTCTTTTCTGTAGGTAAGCTCCTACACTTGCACCCCTGATGCCATTACCATCATCTCCAACAAGAGCTGGCTCTATCAGTGCCTTTTGCTCTAACTGCAACCTCTCACTCTCTTCTAGTTCCCTCTCTTTACCTTTAAAGGTGTGCAGGTGTGGAAGAATTACGGCAGGGCTCACAGAGGAAGGTCAACTAAAACTATTCCCAGACGAAACTGAGGGTCAGGCTGCTTTTTCTCATGGCCCAATAATGAGATGCAGATGAACTGGGAAAGGAGGGAGTTTATTTCTGTAACTAAGTACAGGAAGAAGGCCTGGAAAATATCACCAGATCAACTCAAACTTACAAAGTTTTCCAGAGCTCATGTGCCTTCTAAGCTATATGTCTACTTGTAAGTGTGCATTCATCTAAAGATATAAGTGATTAACTTCTTCTAATCTGTAACTAAGATCTGAGTCCTTAAGACCTTCCTCTGGAGCCTCAGTAAATTTATTTAATCTAAATGGGTCCAGGTACTGGGGTGATTACCCTTATCTTGTATCCTGCTAAATCATGGAGGTTTGGGAAGTTCCTTCAGACCCCAATAAACTTGGTTGTGGAGGCCTGGGGAGTTTCTTCAGACCCCCAATAAAACTTGTTTAATTCTAAATGGGTCCTGTTAAGAACTCATTTGTTATCTCATCAGGCCTCAAGGCCCGGGAAAAGCCTGGCCAAAACTCTTGGTGGGCTTTTGTTCCATTCCAGCCTTCGTATAGGGCGCTGGCTCTTTCAGCTTTTAATATTTAACTTCAGCACTCGGTCAGTGCTGAAACAGTTGTTACGGAGGCCTGTCTATTCAGTCTTTAGGGAGACCTGGCCTGCCACAAAACCAGCCTTGAAGACTGAATAGGATTTTGCTTGATAGAAAAAGAGGTAGCCTGGAATCAGTGGGTAGTTGAGGGGACGGGATTTCCGGCAAGAGAAACAGCACTAGCAAATAGCTTTGATACTGCATGGAGTATTTGAGGAGTTGATCAGGGTAATAGTTGCATAGAAGACCTGGTACTAGTTCCTAAAGGTGAGTCTCTAAGGTAGGTCACAACCTCAAATGCCTATAGGGTCATGAAGGTAAACTGACTGAGTCAAGTAAGCAGGTTGAGAAAACAGGGAAGGGATGGGTTCCCACCTAAAAACAAAGGCTTCAACAGGGGCTTAACTGCAGAAAGCTTATTTTAGGAAGTGTTCCCAATAAATGAGAGTGAGGGACTGAAAAGAGCAAAAAGGAGAAGCGGAGAAAGCCAGTCCAAGGGTGAATGTGGATCAGGTTACTGCTGTGGAAAACTGAAGCTCTATTCCAAGGGGTACTCTGAGAAACTATGTAGGATATACCTCGGAAACATCCACCTGAGACACAAGAGTGGGGAGTGTTTATTTATCAACTGTTATTACCCAGGGGTTACCCTATAGGGTATTAGTTTCTCACACTTCCCAGTTTGCATGTGCATCAGAAAGGCTGGTGAATTCCTATGTGCAACCTACCCTGAAATAGCAGAGGAAGCTCTAGGGGAAAAAGCAATATTTACAAAGGGAAACAGCAGCTCAATTAAGAAAGTAGCCCTAGGGGAGTCCAATACAGGGAGGACTGTTGCAAAGTGGAAGACAGCTCATGCCCCTTCCAAAGAGTGTAGCCACAACCTATACAGAATGTTGGCCAAGATGACCGGAAACCCAAATTTATTTCTTAAATCCCTTGACCTTCATCTCTTGGTAATAAATTCTAATTTTTCTAAAACACTGTAGGGCTAGGCAAAACGTATCCAGCCAAATTCAGACCTAAGCTCCTGGTTTGTGACCTCTGCCAATAGAATTTAAAATTTAGGCAATGAGAAACCCGTAGAAGTTTTTAAGCAAAACAACGTCATGACCGGATTTTACTTGGAAATACTCCCCCTTTTCGAGTTTGTCCACCTTCAAATGCTTTGCTCTTACTCTAAGCCCAATGGTCCATGAAATCCAAAGGTGGCAATCACATGCAGTAGGACAGTTATGAAGCAGCAGACAAATCTCTCTTCAAATCCAGCATAGCCAGAGTTTTCCTAACTGGTAGTGACTTTGCAAAGTCCTTGAGTCCAGACATGAATTTCCTGTTTTCCTCCTCAATTACCAAGTGATCAAATGATGATCACATGCAAAGAAACATTAAGCTCTCATTCTCTTTCCGTGGTCCACTAAGAAAGACTTGGTAGGAGGGCATATTGAAGAAATGTATAATGGCATTAGACAACAGTCATTCTGAGAGTGTCCATCTGCCGAACAGAATGGATATTTCCTGCGGCTCTTTCTAATAGCTTGAACCCAGTGGCTGGATGCTGTCCTGCCAGCTCTCTGAGAGAATTCTCTGAACCAAATTCATCAGTCCTCCTGCACTGGTAGAGGAAGGAAAGGGAGAAGGAACAGCATCTCACTCAGCAAATAAAAATCCCTCAGGCTACTGACTAAAGAAGCCACCAGCACTAGAAGAAAAGAAATCCAAGTGCAAAAATAAGGCACATTCCTCATCCCCAGGAAAGGCCTCATCCTTACAATGTTATCCATCTAAAACAGGAGTTACATAGATGTTACTGCCTGCCTTTTAGAAATATAATTCTGATATAGCAGTGAACTCTTCAACTTTGGTAATTTGCTTCAATCCTCTGCAGTGTATTTTTAAGCTGTATCCTGAGTAAATAAATTCATAGCTAGGATAACAAATGGAAGAGTTTAGCAAATCTGGGAGAGAGGTGAGAAAATACAGTTACATAAGAAGCACTATAATTAATATTAAAAGCATAAAGTTTAAAATTCTTCCCCAACAACAAAAAAATTACATATGTAGAAATACATAGAAAAAGATTTGAAAGGATACACATTATGTCAATAATGCTATTTACCTCTGGGAAGGGGAAAGCAGGATTAGGGAAATAGGGAGTTAAAAGAGGCTTTTCCCTTTCAAAAGTGTTTGTTTGATGGTGAAGATGTATGTATGTTTACTTATGTGATTACATATGAATTTAAGTAACGAAAAAAATGAACTTTCAGTTTTGAAGTTTCCGTTTTGATATTTGAAATCCAGTTGTGATTTAACTGCCCTGTTCTACAATTTATGTGCAAAGATGTGGAGTGACTGGAGAGATTAATAATTGCTCAGAGACTCCACTGAAAGATCAGGAATTTTCCCAGGGTTAATCACAATGACATTGCAGTGTTGGGCAGAAAAGCCCCAACCATTGAATCAACAAAATCCTGAGTTCTCTCTTCCTTTGCGTACTGAAAGTCCGTGCCACATCCAGGTGAGTGGGTGGCAGCTTTTCTTATGGCAGGGTCCAGACTCCATGCTGAAAGCATACTGCTGCACATTCTCACTCAACATCAAGCAAGGGAACCTTACCTTCCTTCAGTGTATTATTTCTTATGACTAATGTATTCTTCTGACTTTCTGATAAACTGTACCATTTCATTCAAAATCTCAACATTTTCTTAAGTGGAAAGGAAATTTTCCCACAAAAATTAAGTTAGATGATGTTAGTAACGTGCTTATTTGATTACCTGATATAGAGTTAGGGGCTTGCTAGTGTTTGTTCAACTAAGAACTAATTATACTTAAAATAGGACAAAGCATTTTGATAAGTTACTGGAAGTTCCATCTACCTATCTGCTCTAGCCCCTTATGGGTAAAACTGTTCTTTCTAGAGAGGCATCCCAATAAAAGCCATGTGCCACACACACTGCAGCCATAGTAATTTCAGTCCAGTGGTCATGGATACATATTAGACACATCTAAGGAGCTTTTAAAAATTCCTGGAGGCCGGGCACAGTGGGTCATGCCTGTAATCTCAGCACTTTGGGAGGCCAAGGCAGGTGGATCACGAAGTCAGGAGATCAAGATCAGCCTGCTAACATGGTGAAACCCCGTCTCTACTAAAAATACAAAAAATTAGCCAGGCGTGGTGGCGCACACCTGTAGTCCCAGCTACTCAGGAGGCTGAGGAAGGAGAATCACTTGAACCCGGGAGGTGGAGTTTGCAGTGAGCCGAGATCGTGCCACTGCACTCCAGCCTGGGTGACAGCGACTCCATCTCAAATAATAATAATAATAATTAATAATAATAATAATAAATAAAAAATCCCTAGAGACCCAGGCACATCCTAGAGTAATTAAGTCAGGATCTCTGAAGGTATTCCCTGGCTTAAGCTGTTTTGTCTTATTTTGGTTTTGAACTTCTCAGGTAATTCCAATTTGCTACTAAATTTGAGAACAACTGCTCAAACTTTAATAAGCCTATGGTTCACCTGGGGATCTTGAATAAATATAAGCTCTATTTCTGTAAGGTCTTGAGTGGGTCCTAGGATGCTGCATTTCTAACAAGCTCCAAGGTGATGTAACAAAGATTTACTCTTATGCAAATGTCTACAGAGATTATGTATCAAAACATTCAATGCAGTGTGGTTTGCAATAAGAAAATATTGAAAACCACCTAAATGTCTATGGACAGAAGGATGAATTAATTGTGGCATATTCACACAATGGAACTCTACATGGCATTTTAAATAAATTATGGCTTCCTATATCATCATAAATAAATCTCATAAACAATGTGCTGAGCAAGGTATCAGAGCCCCAGGAGCAGAAAGTGGTTGACTTGTGGGTTGGTAAGAAGAATTTACCAATAACAGTATATGTTTGAAAAGGAAAGTTTTATTAGATAGAAAGTACATTGCAGAAGAGCACAGCAGGGCACCTCAACAAGAAAGGACTGAGCGCACCACTGTGGATTTTTCCTTAGTAGTATTTATGGACCTTAAAGCAGGAAATTAAGGGTAATTCGGATCATATTACCCATGTAGCTCATGATAAATGATTACAATTTTGGGCATTTTGGTGCCTTAATGTCAGCAAGGGTTGCACAATGAGTTTCTTTATGTATGCATTCTGGAGACATATAGAAATTCTAGTTACTTATAAATTTTTGGAAAAGAAACCTGGAACCAGATGCCTGCTCTAGATAATAGGGAAGTCTAATTACCTCTGAATTCCTGAGATCAGGAGTTTTGCCTCTGGCTGATCTGCTTCATGGCCACCAGGTGATCTTTGCTCTCTTCACAATGTTGAGTATAGAGATCCCATTTATATTAATTTTGAAAGCATAAGCAACAATACTGTGTATTGTTTATAGATACCTATGGTATTAATACCGATATGAACAGGAGACAGGAAATACCAGCGAGAAGATGGCAGTTCCCCGGCAAAGACCCCATCTTCAAGCCTGGATACCCATGGCCCTAAATGGGAATAGGCATTCCTGTTTTCGCACCCAAAAAGTTGCCTTTTGGCCTCCCATGACCCTTTTCCTGTACCCATAATCAACCCTGAACCCAAGGTTCCAGAAGGAGATCAACAGATGAGCAGACAAACAGCAGAACAGAGAAGGAGAGAAGAGAAGGATCATCTGAACACCAAGAGGAGTTTGGCTGGGGATGATCAGAGAGGGGATCAGCCACTGGATGGTCAACCTCCAGGGGAAAATCATCTTCCCACTTCACCCCTCTTCCAGCGCCCTATCCATCCCACTGACAGCCACCTCCACCACTCAATAAAACTCCTACATTCACTCTTCAAGTCCGTGTGTGACCCGATTCTTCCAGGATGCTGGACAAGAGCTCAGAATATGGAAAGCTGTCACATTGGCCCTCTGCCTTTGCAAAAAGGCAGAGGGCCCTCTGACCTGGTTAACACTTAAGCCATCTACAGACAGCCAGGCTAAAAGGGCACATTGTAACACATGCCCACTTGGGCTTTGGGAGTCGCCAACACCCACCCTAGATGCTGCCATGAGGTTGGAGCCCAAAAGCATTCACCCCAGTTCCTGCGGCTACCGTCTGTATGCTTCCCCTCCCGTAAGTGGTTTGAGCTCATAGTGGCAGAACAGAGAGCCATGCTTCTGTTGCACATCCTGTGAGGGGGCCCTCGGAACTCTCCCATTTCAATATAACAATATACATGGAAAAAATAAACAGAAACTCAAGATCAGGGGCTTATGTGGGAAGGCAGACTGGAGATTGATATTGGAGAGGGGTGTAAAATAGGCCTCAGCTAAATCTGTAATGTTTTGTTTATTTTAAAAATAGAATATGGTAAAGGTAGAATAAAATATGACAGAATCTTAGATTTGATAGTGCTAGGGAGCTCAGTAGTGATATATGTATGTTGATTTGCTTATCCCCAATACTTTTAAAGAAAATCAAGAATATTTCACACCAAAATATACTTCTTTGACATATTTTGAGATGACTCTTCAGAGGCCCTACAAACACAAGAATCAGCCTGCAAAGCTGTCTTTTGTGGAAGATATTTGCATCTGTAGAAGAAATAAAGTGAAGTAAACAATAGATTCAAACAGGATTTCTCTGAAGTCCCCATTGCCCAGATCTGGGAAAAATTAACTGAGAGCCAGATACCTTTAAAGGTTTTATAGAAACATCTACCACGGCTCCCACCTCTTCTTCCTGAAGGCTGCTACCTGTGAGATCACCTGCATAACAAGACCACCTTTGCAGCACTCCTTGCCTCATCTCTCCTTCCCATAACCTCTCATGCCACCATAACCTGTCTTGACAAGCTTCAAGCCCCTATTCTTTCTGTACTCTCGAGATAGTATAAAACCAACCATCTGGCCATTTGTTTGAGTTTCTCACACTTTGTATAACTTCCATCTGATATGCACATTAATAAATTTGTATGCCCTTTTCTCCTGTTAATCTGTCCATTATCAGTTTGTTTTATAGACTCAAATTAGTAAAATTTCATGGGAAAATTTTCAACTTCCCTACAGTCTTGGTGTTATCAGCAGGATAACAAATCACTCTGTTCTGGAGCCTATGGATGAGATTTGGGAACAACTGATCACAGCCAGCAAAGAAAGGTAAGAAATTTTTTCCCAAGTCACTTTTATCAGATCTCTGCCTATAGCACCCGGGTCAAATGAGGGAAGTAAGAATCTGTCTTGTTCCCTTTCCAAGTTGGATTAACAGGGGTAAAAAATGTATGGAAACTAGTTCACTTTTGGAATAAATAAATTGGCTATACTTAAAATAAACATTTTTTAAAACGTTTATCTTAAACAGCTATCTTATCAGTACCTATGAAAAGATACAAAAGGAATATAGCTTTAGAAACTCCCTTGGCAAGATTAAAAAAAAAAAAAAAGGAAAGCAGAAATCAGATTTAAACTTAAAATCTTTTCTATACTCAAACTGCCTGCTTTGGATCCCCTGTAAGATTTGCAAAGCAGGGCACTCCACCTAGTAGTCTGCTAATTAAGATTCTGCACTTTCACCACTTCAGCCTAGGTCTGATTCCCATCAGGGAACCAGTTTCTTGGTAATGTAAGTCCTTTAACTCAGGAGGAAAAAAAAAAGAGAGAGAAACATTTATTAGGAAATTTATTTGGGTCAGGCACAGTGGCTCACACCTGTAATCCCTGCCCCTTGTGAGGCCAACGGGGGAAGATTGCTTGAGGAGTTCAAGACTAGACTGGGCAACATAGCAAGACCTCCCCCTACAAAAAAAAAAAAAAAAAATGCATGGTGGCTTGCACCTGTAGTCCTGTAGTCCTGTAGTCCTACAGCTACTCAGAAGGCTGAGGCAGGAGGATCCCCTGAGCCCACGAGTTCAAGGATACAGTGAGCTATGATTGTGCCACTGCACTAAACCTGGGCAATAGAGAAAGACCCTGTTTCTAAAAGTAAATAAATAAAAATTGGTGTAATATGTGTGTGATTCTTGACTTTTAGGGGTATCCTTTTTTTTTTTTTTCTTTTTTTGAGATGGAATCTCACTCTGTTGCTCTCAGTATGGAGTGCAATGACGCAATCTTGCCTCACTGCAACCTCTGCCTCCTGGGTTTAAGTGATTCTCCTGCCTCAGCCTCCTGAATAGCTGGGATTACAGGCACCTGCCACCACACCTGGCTAATCTTTGTATTTTTAGTAGAGACAGGGTTTCACCATGTTGGTCAGGCTGGACTCGATCTCCTGATCTCGTGATCTGCCCGCCTTGACCTCCCAGATCCTTTTCCCTTCCATGGACAGCTTCTGACCTTTCTTATTGACATTTTGTCTCTTTTAATCCTCCATCTATGGGGTATACAATTGTATGTACAATGTGTATGCTGATGGTCAGTTGAGAAGCTGACATCCTAGAGAATACTGCTGGACAGAAATGCAGATTGTATCCCATTTGTAGCTACTAAAACTTTCCTTTCTTTGACCTCTCTTTGGGGTGGTTTTGAGATGGTTGTGAGGACACTTGCCTCTTAGAAGATGCCTCATGCATCTTTAGTTAAGTCATAAAAGGCTTATTGGTTTTGGCTCTGAGTCACTTGGAAAATACCTTTGGTTTAAAATCTGATAGTAAAAGATTTGAAAATATTTTTAAGAGCTCTGTAGGCAAAAGTCAGCTTAATAAAAAGCTGATATTCCGGCTATATATATATATATATTATTTTTTTTTTTTA
>NW_016803343.1:3822506-3833302 GCF_001698545.2 Rhinopithecus bieti | reverse complement strand
AAGGTCCATCTGCTTTTTTTTCTTTTGGATCTTGTTTCTGCCTAGAAGTTTTTCTGTTGAATGAAACCTTTTGTAAAAGAAGTTATAAGTTCCATCCCTTTGTTCACTTTCTTTCTTGTTGGTATAATTTTGCTGAGAAAACAATGTAAAACTTAATTGGTTTTGGAAGGTTTAAAATCTTTCCAAATTGGTTGTTCTAAGACTTGTTTTCCCATTTACTTCTACTCCTTCCTTTTTTGTGACATTCAATACCACATGAAGCGATCTAGAGGGGACTTCTGGTGGCCCTGAGACGGCTTGAAGAACACAGAAAGAGGCAGCACATACCTCTTTGTTGGTGAAACAAGAGTTTCCTGACCCCCTCTCAGGCCATGTGACAGGGGTGTGGCTCATCTATTCAGTTGCCACTGCTGCTCAAACCCCTTATGGGATGGGGAGCACGTAGATGGACAGGCACAGAAGCTGAAGCACTGGGCTTCAGCCTCACAGCAGCGTCCAGGAGTGGGAGTCTGTGACTCCCAGATCCCAAGTTGGCATGTGTTACAGTACACTCTTTTAGCCTTGCCATCCACAAACAGCTTAATTGTTAACCAGCTCAGTGGAACATCTACCTTTTTGCAAGGGCAGACGGCCAGTGTGACAGCTTTCTGTCTCCCGACAAAAGTCCAGCATCCCAGAAGTGAGTCACACATGGGCTTGAAGGATGGTGAATGTGGGGTTTTATTGGGTGGTGGAGGTGGCTCTCAGCAGGATAGATGGGGAACTGGAAAGTGTATGGAGTGGGAAGGTGATCTTCCTCTAGAGTTATCCAGCCAATTCTCCGACCTTCCCCAGCTGAACTCCTCCTGACATTCCTTCTCTGCTGCTTTTCTGCTCTTGTCTGTCTGCTTATCTCCTGCTGGAGTCAGGGGTTTGGGGGTTATATGGGTACAGGGTAGGGGGTGTGGTGGGCCAAAAGGCAACTTTTGAGGCATGAAAACAGGAATGTCTGTTCCCATTTAGGACCACAGGTATCCAGGCTTGAGGGTGGGGTCTTTGCAGGGGAACTGTCCTCTTCTATCCAGTATTTTCTTGTCTCCTGTCCATATCATTAGGGTCTTCTGTATTCCTCATGGAACCCCAAGAGTCCTGGACAGGCTGCTCTCAGGTCTAGAGCTCTACTCCATTTTGCATTGAGTTTCCCAGTCTCCTTGGCTTTTAGAAATACCAGGGGTTACTTTTTACTTGAAAGAACACTTAACCTTTGGGGTGTTCAATGGCTGATACGTCCCTGCAGTTTTAGAGGTGGCTGACAGTTGTTCAGTGAATGGGTAGTACTGAAGCGAGGCTAATTGTTTGAGTATTTAGATAAGAAAAGCACAGTTTGGACACTTGGAGGCTGTAAGAACACTTGCTACCAAAGTATAAAATTCCCATGGGGACAGGCTGATCAGGGAGTGGACTAATTGGCATTAGGTTTCCCAACAGCCTCAAAGAAAATGTCCTTGCAGTGAGGTGCACTGTAGAAGTGTTGCCCAGCCTAACCCCATGACATTTCTCTCTTGACCTTTTGCCTCAGCTCTGGGGCACCTGGGATTCAGTGTAAAAATGGGATCCTTGGTTTCCGGGGATCTAGGTGCTCTGCCTTCCAGCTGCGCCTACTTTCCACATATAAAGTACTGGGCCCTGGAACCTACAAGAGCCTTGCAGTCTTATTCACTGCCCTGAGCTCCATGGTCCAGTAAAAACACAGAAACTAAATTGGAAGTTACATATCCAACTAAAATTGGTCTCCTTATAAAGTATGTGATGAATTCCTATGATTTTGTGTTATCTTGATATCTATTTTTAAACTTCTTCTGTGTCTGTAATGCACACCCAAACTTTTTCTTGGAAAAGCTTAAATTCTCTCTGGTTTGACAGTGAATTTGCTACCCTGTTTCCTTTAAACTTAGTAGGGACTTAAACCATGTGGCACAGATAAATTTTAACTTGTTACATTTACAGAGGCACAGTTCAAACCAACAGTCCTTTTGAACTAGGGAGTTCTACCTGTCTCACGGCAAAATTTTAAAATCAAATCTATAAAATCTGTGTGTGTCTGCATTTTTATGTATACATTTGTACATTTCTGTTTATATATTGTCTACATGGTACAAAATTGACATAAATGATCCCTCATAAATTCAGTAAATAAGCCCAAATGATTTTCAAGTTCACATGACTAGCAATCTTAGATAAATATAGCTAGTTTTAAAATTGTTGGTATAATAAAATAGAAATGTCTTCAGAATTTTAAGCATTTTTGCATGGGTCTACTGGTCAAACCAATTTATACTGTCTCTACTACATGTTTTAAAGCCATAAAACTTTTGCTTCTGTGATTTTTTTGACTTTATTTTTTGTACTTGTACAAATTTATGGGGTACATGAGAAATTTTGTTATATGTACATATTAGCGATCAAGTCAGGGTATTTTGGGTATCTACTACCTGAGTATGATACCCTTTTGCTAATCGTCATCCTACTCTGCTATCAAACATTATAGAATAGATTTTATATATATATATATATATATATGTCTTACTGTATGTTTGTAGCCTTTAGCCCACTTCTCTCTATCCTCTCCAGTTTCCCTCTCCCTACCATTCACCCTTCCCAGCCTCTGTTATATTTTTGTACTATACCTCCATGTATTCAAATTACTTAGCTCCCACATTTTTATACTTATTTGTCAGTGTGCTAAAGCTACATGGGCTGGCTTCTGGGCTCCCCCAAATCCTTGCACACAACTTGCTGTGAGTTTATGTCCTTGATTTTGAGCTCTTAGATTCTAGAGTCTAGACAGGTGGCCATGGTGAGGCCTGGGGAAATATGAGTGTCCACAATGTCTGGGCTGCAGAACAGAGCTAAGCCCAATATGGCCCCATCTTCCCTGGCCCAGCTTGGTACCCTGGGAAAGTTGGGAAATGTTGAATCCTTCAGGCATTGTTATTACAGCTCTATCTTCTGTACTGGGCTCTCCATCTGGTACATAACAATTGAAATTTCTAACTTTCTTGGTTTTTCACTGGAAATGAGGGTTACTCATTAGTAGTGGTTAAAATTATAGTTAATATATATACTTTAAAATACTAGATATAATAAAAACAATTCTGCTTGGAAAGTATACAAGATAGAATGTGTTTTTGGTAGGGAAGTTTATAAATAAGACATAAAGATGTGGATTTTGTTCATGGAAATGCAATTTTGTCTAGTTTAGAGGTTATTTAAAGGTTATTTCACATTGACGGAATAAAAGAAGAATGACATAGATAAAACAGAATGAGGATTGGAGGCAGAGTAAGATGGCAAAATAGAAGGATTCACTGATCGTCCCCCCAACAGGAACACCAATTTAACAATTATCTACACACCAAAAGGCATCTTCATAAGAACCAAAAATCAGGTTAGCACTCAAAATACCTGGTTTTAACTTCATATCACTGAAAGAGGCACCAAAGAGGTAGAAAAAGCAGCCTTGAGTTGCTGACACAAAACCCCTCCATCCTCCAGCAGTGGCGGCATAGTGCAGAGAGCATTTCTGTGTCCTAGGGAAAGGGAGAGCACAGCAACTGTGAGGCATTGAACTCAGTGCTGCTTTTGTCACAGCAGAAAGGAAAACTGGACCAACTTCAGCCAACACCCACCCACAAAGGGAGCATTTAAAACAGCCCTAGCCAGAGAGGTATCGGTGATCCCAGTGGTTGGAACTTGAGTTCCCACAAGCCTCACCACCATGGGCTAAAGTGCTCAGAAGATCTAAATAAACTTGAAAGGCAGTCTACGCCACAAAGACTGCAACTCATAGGAGAGCCCTACTGCTGAACAGGGCCCAGAGACAGTGGACAATGCAAGTATGTGACCTACTGCAACGCCAACTGGGGCAGCTAAGGCAGTGCTGGCATCACCTCTCTCCTAAACCCAGGTTAAACAGCTCATGGCTCCAAAAGAGATCCCTTCCTTCCACTTGAGGAGAGGCGAGGGAAGAGTGGGGAGGACTTTGTCTTGCATCTTGAATACTAGCTCAGCCACAGCAGAATAGGGCACCAGTCAAGGCTGTGAGATCCCCATTCCAGCCCTAGCTCCCAGATGACATTTCTAGGCACATCCCGGGCCACAAGGGAATCTGCTGTATTGAAGGAAAGGACCCAGACCTAGCGGCATACATCGCCTGCTAACTGAAGAGCCCTTGGGCCCTAAACAACCAGCAGTATCATCCACTTATTATGTTGAGGGCCATGAGACTCTGAGACTTACTGGCTTCAGGTGAGACTCAGAACATTCCCCCATCTGATGGCTACAGGTCAAAACTCCATCTGCTTGAGAAAGCAGAGGGAAAAGTAAAAGGGACTTTGTCTTACACTTCAAGTACGAGCTCAGCCAAAGCTGGGTAGAGCACCAAATAGGCTCTTGGGATCCCGATTCCAGGATTTGGCTCTTGGATGGCATTTCTGGACCTGCCCTGGGCCAGAAGGGAGGTCACCACCCTGAAGGGTGAGTCCCAGGCCAAGAAGCATTCACCACAAGCTGACTAAAGAGCCACTGGGCCTTGAGGGAACATTGGCAGTAGTCTGGCAGAACCCCCCATGGGCCTGTGGTGGCAGTGGCCATACAGTGAGACTCCTCCGCCTTTGAAAAGGGGAGGGAAGAGTGTTAAGGACTGTGTCTTGTAGTTTGAATGCCAGGTCAGCTGCAGTGCAATAGAACAGCAGGTAGCCATCTAAGGCTTTTGACCTCTAATCCCTGGCACCTGGATGGCACCTCTGGACCTACCTGGGGCCTGGGGAACTCACCACCATGAGAAGACACAGGCCTGGCTGGCTTTGCCATTGGTTGATTGTAGAGCCCCAGGGCCTTGAGTGAACATAGGCAGTGGCCAGGGAGTGATTATAGCAGGCCTTGGGTGAGACCCAGTGCTGTGCTGGCTTCAGGTTTGACACAGTGCGGTCATAGTGGTGGCAGCCATAACGGTGATTTTGTCACTCCACCACCAACTTTAGGTGGCTCAGAACAACAGAAAGACAGAGACTCCATTTGTTTGGGAGAAAGTAAGGGAAGAGTACAAGAGTCTCTGCTTGATAATACAGAGAATTCTCCCAGATCTTGTCCAAGACCATCAAGGCGGTACCTCTATGAGTCTGTAAGAATCACAATGCTGCTGGGCTTGGGGTGCCCTCTCAATCAGGTACAGCTTAGATAATAACATCCAAGTCATTTCAAATACCTGAATGCCTTCACAAGAAGGATAGGTACAAACAAGCCCAGACTGAAAAGGCTATAATTAATACCTAGGTCTTCAATGCCCAGACACAGACAAACATCTGCAAGTATCAACACCATCCAGAAAAACATGACCTCACCAAATGAACTAAATAAGGCACCAAGGACCAGCCCTGGAGAAACAGAGGTATGTGACCCTTCAGAAAGAGAATTCAAAATAGCTGTTTTGAGGAAACTCAACAAAATTCAAGATAACACAGAGAAGGAATTCAGAATTTTTTCAGATAAATTTAACAGAGATTGAAATAATTTTTAAAAATTAAGCAGAAACTTTAGAGTTGAAAAATGCAATTGGCATACTGAAGAATGCATCAGAGTCTCTTAATAGCAGAATTAATCAATTAGAAGAAAGAACTGGTGAGCCTGAAGACATGCCATTTGATTATAACCCTTCAGAAGAGACTAAAGAATACACAATGAAGAATGCCTACAGGATATAGAAAATAGCTTCAAAACAGCAAATCTAAGAGTTGTTGGCCTTAAAGAAGAGGTAGAGAAATAAATGGGGTAGAAAGTTTATTCAAAGGGATAAAAACATAGAACTTCCCAAACCTAGAGAAAGATATCAATATCACAGTACAAGAAGGTTATCAAACACCAAGATTTAATCCAAAGAAGACTACTTCAAGGCATTTAATAATCAAACTTTCAAAGGTCAAGGATAAAAAAAAGATCCTAAAAGTAGCAAAAGAAAGAAATAACATGTGATGACGCTCCAAAACATCTGGCAGCAGACTTTCCAGTGGAAAATTTACAGGCCATGAGAGTGTGGCATGACATATTTAAAGGGCTGAAGGACAAAAATATTTTATCCTGGAATAGTATATCCATGAAAATATTCTTCAAACATGAAGGAGAAATACTTTCACAGACAAAAGCTGAGAGATTTCATCAACACCAGACCTGTTATGCAAGAAATGCTAAAGGGAGTACTTCAATCAAAAAGAAAAGGATATTGATGAGGAATAAGTGATCAACTGAAGGCATAAAACTAATTGGAAATAGTCAGTACACAGAAAAACACAGAATATTCTAACACTGTATGGTAATGTAAACTACTCTTATCCTAAGAAGAAAGACTAAAGAATGAACCAATCAAAAACAGTAACTACAACATCTTTTTAAGACATACACAGTACAATAAAATGTAAATATAAAAAACAAAGAGTTAAGAAGTGTGGAAACAAAGTTAAAGTGCAGAATTTTATTAGTTTTCTTTTGCTCGTTTGTTTGTTTCTTTATGAAAAGAGTGTTAAATTTTATCAGCTTAAAATAATGGGTTATAAGATGGTATTTGCAAGCCTCACAGTAACCTCAAACCAAAAAACATAAAAAAGATACAGAAACTAAAAAGCAAGAAACTAAGTAATATCACCAGAGAAAATCACCTTCAATAAAAGGATGACAAGAAGGGAAGAAAGTTGGAAGAGAAGACCAGAAAACAAATAACAAACTGGCAGGTGTGTATCCTTACTTATCAATAATAACAGTAAATGTAAATGGACTAAACTCTCCAATCAAAACACACAGAGTGATTGAATGGATTTAAAAAAAAAGAAAGAAAGAAAGAAAGAAAAAGACCCATTGATCTGTCACCTACAAACACACACACACATTTACCTATAAATATACACATAGACAGAAAAATAAAGGGATGAAAAAACCTATTCCATGCCATTAGAAACCAAAAATGAGCAGGAATAGTCACGCTTATTTCAGACAAAATAGATTTCAAGACAAAAACCATAAGAAGAGACAAAGTAGGTCATTATATAATAATGATAAAGGGGTCAATTCAGCAAGAGGACATAACAATAGTAAATATACATGCACCAAACACTGGAGCACCCAGATATATAAAGCTAATATTATTAGCGTTAAAGAGAGATAGACTCCAATACAGTAATAGCCAGAGACATCAATGCCCCATTTTTAGCACTGGACAGAAAATCAACAAGGAAATATGTTACTCAATCTGCCCCATAAAACAAATGGATCTAATAGATATTTATGGAATATGTCATCCAATGGCTGCAGAATACACATTCTTTTTCTCAGCACATGGATCATTCTAAAATATAGATCATATGTTAGGTCATAAAAAAAGTCATAAAACATTCAAAAAAACTGAAATAATATCAAGCGTCTTTTCTAAAAACAATGGGATAAAACTACAAATCAGTGACAGGAGGAATTTTGGAAACTATACAAATGCATGGAAATTAAACAATATGATCCTGAATAACCAGTGGATCAATGAAGAAATTAAGAAGGGAATTGAAAAATTTCTTGAAACAAATGATAATGGAAACACAACATACTGAAAGTTTTGGGACACAGCAAAAGCAGTACAAAAAGGGAAATTTATAGCCAGAAACATCAAAAAAGTAGAAAAATTCAAACAGACAACATAACAATGAATCTTAAAGAAGTGGAAAAGCAAGAGCACACCAAACCCAAAATTAGTAGAAGAAATAATAAAGATCAGAGCAGAAATAAATGAAATTGAAATGAAGAAAACAAAAGATCTTTGAAGCAAAAAGTTGACTTTTTGAAAAGTTAAATAAAATTGACAAACCTTTAGCCAGACTAAGAAAAAAAGAGAGAAGATTCAAATAAATAAAATCAGAGATGAAAAAGGTGATATTAAAACTGATACCTCAGAAAGCAAAGGATAATTAGTGGCCAGTATGAGTAACTATATGGCAATTAATTGGAAAATATAGAAGAAATTGCCAAAATGCTAGACACATACAACCTACCAAAATTAAACCATGATGAAATCCAAAACCCAAACAGACCAAAAAAACAAAAAACAAAAAAATCTCCCAATAAGGAAAGCCCAGGACCCAATGGCTTCACTGCTGAATTGTACCAAATGTTTCAAGGAGAACTGCTACCAATTCTAGTGAAACTATTGTAGAGGACAGAATACTTCCAAATTCATTCTACAAAGCCAGTATTCTCTGATGTCAAAACCAGACAAAATTCATCAAAAAAAGGAAAAAGAAAACTACAGGCCAATATCTCTGATAAATATTAATGCAAAAATATTCAATAAAATACTAGCAAACCGAATTCAATAATATATTAAAAAGATCATTCATCATAACCAAATGAGATTTATTCCAGGGATGCAAGAATGACTCAACATATAAAAAATCAATCAATGTGATACATCACATCATCAGAATGAAAGACAAAACTATATGATTATTTCAACTGAGGCTGAGCAAGCATTCGATAAAGTTCAACATTCCTTCATGATAAAAACTCACAAAAAAAACTGGGAATAGGAGAAATATACCTCAACATAATAAAAGCCACATGTAACAGACCCACAGCTAGTATCATATGAATGGGGAAAAAATGAAATGAAAGCCTTTCCTCTAAGATCAGGAACACAAGAATGCCCACTTTCAGTACTATTCAACATAGTATTGAAAGTCTTAGCTAGAATGATCAGACAAGAGAAAAAAATAAAGGTTATCAAATTGAAATGGAAGAAGTGAAATTATCCTTGTTTGCAGATGATATGATCTTATATTTGGAAAAACCTAAAGACTCTACCAAAATACTATGAGAACTGATAAATAAATTCAGTAAAGTTGCAGGATATAAAATTAACATACAAAAATCAGTAACATTTCTTTATGCCAACAGTGAACAATCTGAAAAGAAATTTAAAACTAATCCCATTTACAATAGCCAAACATAAAATTAAATACTTAGGAATTAACCAAAGATGTGAAAGATCTGTATAACGAAAACTATAAAACACTGATGAAATAAATTGGACACCAAGAAATGGAAAGAAATCCCATGTTCATGGATTTGAAGAATCAATATTGTTCAAATGTCCACACTACCCAAAGCAATCTACAGATTTAATATAATCCCTATTCACATACCAATGACATTCTTCACAGAAATAGAAAAAAAATCCTAAAATTTTTATGAAACCACAAAAGACCCAGACGAGCCAAAGCTATCCTGAGCACAAGGAAAAAAACTGTAGGAATCACACTAGCTAACTTCAAATTATACTACAGAGCTATGGTAACCACAACATGGTACTGGCATAAAAACAGACACATAGACCAATGGAACAGAATAGAAAACCCAGAAACAAATCCATACACCTACAGTGAATACATTTTCAACAAAGGTGCCAAAAGCATACATTACAGAAAAGACAGTCTCTTCAATAAATTGTGCTGGGAAAACTGGATAACTATATGCAGAAGAATAAATTTTATCTATATCTCTTGTGTTATATAAAAATCTAAGATTAAAGCTTAAATCTAAGACCTCAAACTATGAATGTACTACAGTAAAACACTGGGGAAATTCTCCAGGATGTTGTTCTGGGCAAAAATTTGAGTAATACCTCACAAGCACAGGCAATCAAAGCAAAAAATGGATAAAGAGGACCACATCAAGTTTAAAAGTTTCTGTATATAGAAAAGGAAACAAGCAATAAAGTGAAGCGACAACCCACAGAATGAGAGGAAATATTTACAAACTACCCATCTGACAAGAGATTAATAACCAGAATATATAAGGAGCTCAAACAACTCTACAGGAAAAAAATCTAATAATCTGAATAAAAATAGGCAAGAGATTTGAACGAACATTTCTCAAAAGAAGACACACAAATGGCAAACAGGCATATGAAAAGGTGTTCAATATCATTGATCATTAGAGAAATGCAAATCAAAACTTAACTAGGGTAAGATACCATCTTACCAGTTGGTGGGAATGTAAATTACTAAAATCACTTTGGAAAACAGTTTTGAGATTCCTCAAATAACTGAAAATTGAGCTACCATGCAATCCCATTGCTAGGTACATATGCAAAAGAAAGGAAATCAGTCTATCAAGGAGATACCTGTATATTTGTTGTAGCACCGTTCACCATAGCCAAAATGTGGAAGCAATCTAAGTGTCCATCAATAGATGAATGCATAAAGAAAATGTGATACCTATACATAATGGAGTACTCTCCAGACATAAAAAAATAACGAGATTCTATTATTTGCAACAACATGGATGGAATTGGAGGTCAATATGTTAAGTGAAATAAGCCAGGCACAGAAAGATAAACATCACATGTTCTCACTTATTTGTGAGATCTAAAAATTAAAACAATTGAACTCATGGAGATAGAGAGTAGACTGATGGTTACCAGAGGCTGGGAAGGGTAGTGAGGGGAGGGGAGGAAGTGGGGATGGTTAATGGGTACAAGAAAGTAGTTAGAATGAGTATTATAACACCTAGTATTTGATAGCATACCAGGTTGACTATAGTCAATAATAATTTAACTGTACATTTTTAAATAACTGAAAGAGTATAATTGGATTGTTTGTAACACAAAGAATGAATGCTTGAGGGGATGGATACCCAATTTTCTATGATGTGATTTTTACGCATTGCATGGCTGTATCAAATATTTCATGTACCCCATGTATACATCTATGTACTCATAAAACTTA
>NW_016803343.1:3817520-3821957 GCF_001698545.2 Rhinopithecus bieti | reverse complement strand
AAAAAAAAAAAAAAAAAAAAAAAAAACTACAACCCAGGAAAATCTGCCAGATTGCCACAGCCTGTCTGTTTCAACTGAAGATGTTTCTAACCCAAATCTGGGCATCTTCTCAACTGACTGCCCTCCAGACTCTAAAGAAACTAATTTATAGGCTGTTCCAAATGTTAACGTTATTTTTCCTCTGTTTTCATAGAAATGTCTCTTATCAAAGATGTTTGGCCTAACTTTGAGAGTCCAACTGCAATGCCACCTGTTGCAATGGGAAACAAGTTTAACTGTTGTAGTATCACAACTAAGAGACGGAGTCAAGAAGATATGCCATGACATACTTATATTTGTTCTTTTCTGCTTATCACAATTTGTTTTCCTCCCTCTTATCTCAAAACTTCTAACCCAAATCTCTCCATAGCTACCAATCCTACTTTAATAAGTGAAACTTTTTTTTTTTTTTTCCCCTGAGATAGGGTCTCTCTCTCTCTCTGTCACTCAGGATAGAGTGGCACAACCTCAGCTCACTGCAACCTTCCCTTCAAGCCTTAAGTGATCCTCCCACCTCAACCTCCTGAATAGCTGGGACTACAGGCACATGCCACCGTGCCTAGCTAATTATTATTATTTTTTTTTCTGTTGAGATGGGCTTTTCCATATTTCCCAGGCTGATCTCAAACTCCTGGGCTCAAGCGACCCACCCGCCTCAGCCTCCTAAAGTGTTGGGATTACAGGCGTGAGCCACTGCGCCCGAACATTAATAAGTGAAACTTTCTGAAGTTTCAAGTGGGGGACTAAAGGAAACCAAAAAATATTTCACTCCAAAATATACTTCTCTGACATATTTTGAGAGGACTACTCAGAGAGCCTGCAACACAAGAATCAGCCTGCAAAGCTGAGTCTTTTACGGGGATTTGCATATGTAGAGGAAATAAAGTGAAGTAAACAACAGATGCAAACAGGCTTTTTCTGAAGCCCCACCTTGCCCAGAATAAGGAAAGATTGAGAGCCTGACACCTTCAAAGGTTTTATAGAAACATCTACCACAGGCTCCCATCTCTTCTTTTTTTTTGAGATGGAGTCTTGCTAGTTGCCCAGGCTAGAGTGCAGTAGCATGATCTCAGTTCACTGCAACCTCTGCCTCCCAGGTTCAAGCTATTCTCCTGCCTTAGCCTCCGAAGTAGCTGGGACTATAGGCACCTGCTACCACACCCAGCTAATTTTGTATTTTTAGTAGAGACAGGGTTTCACCATGTTGTCCAGGCTGGTCTCGAACTCCTGACCTCAGATGATCCACTTGCCTTGGTCTCCCAAAGTGCTGGGATTACAGGCGTGAGCCGGCCTCCCATCTCTCCTTTCTGAGGGTTGCTACCTGTGAGATCATCTGGATAACAAGACCACCTTTGCCGCACACCTTGCCTCTTCTCTCCCTCCCATAACCTCTCATGCCACCATAACCTGTCTTGACAAGCTTCAAGTCCCTATTCTTTCTGTAACATCAAGATAGTATTAAAAGAGTTGTGAATGGAAAATAAAATTTTGGGACCCCATATTCTCCATACCTAAGGGAAAAAGTCAAGCTTGAGAACTGAGTCACACAAAACTGCCTCCCATTTTGTTCCTCAACAGCTACAAAGATGAAAGACTACCTACATACCTCCCTCCCAATTTGCTCACAAGGACATTTTTTGTGGGCCCCCAAGATCCTTACCCTAAAACAATTCTGTTGAATTTCACCCTGACAATAACTAACAATTTATCTTCAGAGGAACGGGACAAAGGATAGAACCAGAAGTCATACCTCTGATCACCTGAGACAGATGCGTATTTGGCTGCTTCCTCTATTCTGTTTACTTATCTTATGTAAAAATGTAGATTCACTGAACACGAGACAAATGCCTCTACCCTCTCCTTTCACATGTAAAGTGTGGATCCACTGAACGCTGATTAAACCTTGAAAAGATTGCAATTCCTTGCCTCTTTCATCTACCCTTCTTTTCTCTCCTGCCCATGTTTTCCCCTTTAAATATGGAAGCACTCAAAATCCTCTTTGGAAAAAAAGTGTGAGCCACAGATTCTATTGTGGCTAGTGTCTTTTTTGCCTGGGTGTATCATCAACCTTGGCAAAATAACTCTAAATTGATTGAGACATGTCTCAGAGACTTTTTGGTTTACAGCATCAGCTGTCTGGACATTTCTTTGAGTTTTTCATATTTTGTATGACTCCCATACCCATATGCACAATATTAAATCTGTATGCCTTTTTTCCTGTTAATCTATGGTCAGTTTGTTTTACAGACTCAAATTATCAAAGCTTCAGTGAAAAAAAATTAAATTTTTATACACTTTGCATATATAAAATAATTTATAATTTTCCAAGTCTTCAGCTATGTACACCTATGGTCACAGTAGCATTATTCACAACAGCTAAAGACGGAAGCAACGTAAGTGTCCATCAGAGGATGAATAAACAAAATGTCATCGATACATGCAATGAGATATTACTCAGCCTTAACAAGGAAGGAAAGGTGATAAATGCTTGAGGCAGTAAGACACCCAAATTACCCTGACTTGATCATTACACACTGAATGCTTGTATCAAAATATCACACATACCCCATAAATATGTACAATATTATGTATCCATAATTAAAAATAATTTTTAAAAATGAAGGAAATTCTGATACATACTACAACATGGATGAAGCTTGAGGACATTATGCTAAGTGAAATAAGTCAGGCACAAAAGGACAATTGACGTATGATTCCACTGTATGAGGTACCTCAAATAGTCAAAATCATAGAAACAGAAAGTAGAATGGTGGTTGCCAGGGACTGGCGAGGAGAGAATGTAGAGTTATTGTTTAATGGGTCAAATTTCAGTTTGGGAAGATAAAAAATTTCTGGAGATGGAGAGTGATTATGATTGTACAACAAAGTGAATATACTTAATGCCACCGAACTGTACACTAAAAAATTGGTTAAAATGGTAAATTTTATATATTTTACAATTTTTAAGGGTTTAATTTTTAAAATTATTATTACATAAATGTCCATCAATAGCGGACCAATAACAGAAATTTTAGAACTCATACAAGGAAACACCACAGAATGAAAAATAATGAAATAGAAATCCACATGTGCTGGTATGGAATGCTTGCCAAGGTCACACACACACACACACACACACACACTAAGGTGATGAACAGAAGGGATGGAATGCCTCCATTCACGTTACATAGACTATATCTGGAAAAGACTCAAGAAACTGCTAACCGCGATCAATTGCCACTGGGCACGGGGACATGGAAGCATGGAGTTCAGCGGTGAGTTCGGGACTTATGTATTCAAAAAAAAAAAAAATTCTTTTTGAAAACATCAAGCTTCTAAATTATCCATAGTACTGAGAGAGAGGAATAAAGAAGAAATAACTAGATCCACCCCTAATGCCCCACTTGTGGGGATCTGAATTTCAAGAGATCAAGTGACAAGCCAAGGAACATACTGGTGACAGAACTGAGACCAGTTACCCAGTATGTACTCTTTCTGAATGTTTGAAATATTTAATAAAAATACTTTTTTTAAAGAAGTCTCTTTCTTCATTGCTAGCTTATTAAAGCAGAAAATATTATGTTTTCCCCAAAAATAAACTATGTTTGGGAAAACTTTAATATTTTATAGTTTAATTTTTATGTCAACAAGATTTCCATGTTTGGTAACATCTGCCCTTGTATATAATTGTGTTTTAAACTTTTCAAGTCTTCCTTGATGAAAGATTTTTCTAGTCCTTTACTTCCTGGTTGGGGCTTTCATTGACCATTATTTTAATTTCCATGTTTGTTGTTGTTCACATAACCAAATATGTAGAGAACAGATTTTTTTTTTAACAAAATAGACATTTTTAAATAATCACAAAAAATGAGACATTCACACATGCCTGTGCAAATGTATCTATACCATATATATGGATCCTGATTTCCAATTCAACACTTTCCCACTCTGTTATCCTTTAGCAGCTTAAGCTGTAAAAACAGTCCTCAGTATCTCTTAAAGACATGACTTCTTCGTTTTATTTACAGATAAAAACTCATATCCTCCACAAGGTGGTTTTCAACCAAACATCCTGCTTTAAAATTAGTTCACCAACCACCAACTGCTAACTGTAAAATCTAGAGAGTCCACAAGGTGGCACTAGATACCGTTGGTCAAAGTCCGTAACCTAGTAAGGATTTCTAGAAAACAGGGTTAGAGAGGTGCCTCTGGCATCAGCAAAGATGAAAAATTGAAGCTAATATGAAAGACATCTTGTTCCTGTCTAGAGAGACAACTTCCAGCCAAAACACATTTGAAGTTCTAATTACATACTTTAAAGATTTATCCAGGCCGGGCCCGGTGGCTCAAGCCTGTAATCCCAGCACTTTGGGAGGCCGAGACGGGCGGATCACGAGG
>NW_016803343.1:3794364-3817038 GCF_001698545.2 Rhinopithecus bieti | reverse complement strand
AAAAAAAAAAAAAAAAAAAAAAAAAGATTTATCCAAAATGCCAAGCCTAAGTTATAGACTGCCTGTGGTGGAGTGTGTTTCTTCCAGTGGCAAATTTACATCTGTTCCTTTGGACACACTTCATTACTAGCATTTGATCATCTTAAAACATATTTCCATTAACTCTCTCCTAGTATACATGCCCCCTAAATATATATACACACATACACACAGACTTGAAGATTAAAAACAATGAAATGTATTTTTAGGGGATTTTTTGGGTAAGAACTCATAATCAGATCCCTTTAAAATAATATTCACATTACACAATCGCTATCTGTCTTCATCTTTCTGTAATTCTTAATTTTCAAGTTATGAAGATCCCACAATTAAGAATAAAACTTGGTGTTTTAAGCCTCAACTCAGATGATAAAATCTTAAAACTCATCACAAAAGATCTATTTCTGATCTTTATAATCTTCTATCAATTTATCATAGACTGGGAAACTTTATCACTAGCCTTTTAAGAAATTATAAAGGATAACACCCAGTATTTGATCTTGAATAGATTTTCAGCCAATGAATGAGCCTCAGAAATGCCTTTAAAAAGGCTGAAAATCTGAAATCATTTAAGACTTTTTTGGTGCATATTATCGTGGCTTTTTTTAAGCTAAGAATCTCCTGGAGATGATTTAATAAAATGAGCTGATGCCTTGAGTACTTTATAACACACGAATTCAATGTGATCTATTCACTTCATTCAGAAACATTTTTTGTGTGTGCAGACCCAAGAATTTTTCCCACAACAGTAAGGGTATGTGTCTTGCATCCTGATGAATCAAAGCATAACAGCATCTTACAGCCTATAATCTACTTTTTTGAATGAGCATTTAAATTCAAAAGTACACTGTATACAGAAAACCAGGCTGTGTAAAGGACCATATCTCAATTATGTTGCATATATAACTTGATTATATTTGTAAGAGTATTTTATACGTGAAACACCCAAAACACTAATGGGTATATGCTTTTTAATAACGTGTTTATTTCCAGCAGTGTTTATGGTACTAAGGCCAACTTTCTTAAAATTTGAAGGGAAAATAAATATTAAAATCTATCAATAAAATTAAGAACTCACTCCAGTTCCAGGCTAACTCCAGTGATGGCAAGAACAGGCAGTGTGAGCAGCTAGGTTGATTCTACTGCCAACCTAAAAGCTTACTGTACTTTGCATGACTTCCAGAAGAGCATGGCAGATTGTGTCCAGACTGATGAATGGGGAACCCGCAGTCATCGAGAGTCGGCATCAAAATAGCGTCTCAGTGTCGACAATTTACCTTCTTCCCTTGATCTTCAACTCATAACCAAACAATTTTCAGACAAGACTCAGAAACCATTTTATTAAATTGGAACACAAAATGCCTGTTATAATAATGTCAAGCCTTTATCAGAAATCAGTACATAAGTCAGGATACACAGCCAAAATGAGCCATCAACAAAAGCAGTATAAATTTTAAATAAGTTTCAGATTTCTATACTCAATGTGCTAAAGAAAATAAAACCTAAAGAGCAATTTCAATTACACAATTCACAGTTGATTGGTTTTAATCCCATGACACAGGTGTCATTCTGCAGCCCCAGAACACAGATTTCCAAAGCAGTGACTGGCACTCTGACCCAGCAGCACACACAGATCTTAAGCCCCTGGATGACATTTAGAGAAAATTTTAATCAACAACCCTAATTACACACAGTTTGGGCTGACATTTTTTAGCTATATCCTTTACCAAAGATAGTTCTAGTGAAATAGCAAAAGCAGTTTTAAAAGTTTGCCATGCCATTAAATGAAGGGTTCTAAAGTCTCCCTTGGTTTTACATTTTATTCTCTAATTTAAAACAATAAGTGCATTAAAATGCAACCTTAATGGAGAAAGCAAAATCAGTTTTGCTTCTGAATCTAGAGCACATATCCAAGGAGAGGCAACTTATTGTCCCAGCAGATAAATGGAATGCTTTAAAGCAGGATCTGACATACTCCAGTAAGGCATTTCAAAGCAGACACATCATACCCAAACTAAATCATTATGGTCAGTCAAGGATACCACAGGTGAACACCAAGTAACACAGAGTTAACATGAAATTCTTACAAATGACACACGATTTACAAAACCCCAGAAAGGTACTCAGGTACCAAAAGAGGGCAAAACAATGACCAGCCACTCCAAAAGAGTTTTGTTACTGTACATGCCATATTTGCAGAGTAGAAATAAACTGCTCTACATGCGCTCTGCCCTAGGATAATATCACTCATTCTGACATGTGGAGTTACTTTTCCTTAAAAAAATATATCATGTAAAGAATACACAAATAATAATGAATGATATAGAACATTTATTATTTTCACTAGTGAGGGGGTCGCTTAAGCACTTACAAAGACTTATAAATGAATCATGAAGGTCATCAAAATGCAAAAACATCTGATAAATGCTGCATTATTAGTATTCAACAGTGCAGCAAGATTTTTAGCAACTGCATCGGGCTTAATTTGGAACTATAGCCATGAGAATATCTTTAAGTTCAAACAACTGCCAAATGTCCAAAAATAAAAGTGTAATTAGTAAAAATACGTAATTTCCCTCCAAGAGCCCAAAGGAAGTGTTCAATTACTTTGGAAGCCTTGAATTTTATCAAACACACACAATAATATGAATCTGGAACATTTCAATTCTGATTCAATTCTACCCACCGAATCTTCATGACCTGAAGAAAGTCACTTAAATTCTTTAGATTTATTTACAAAAGTGGGCATAAAATAAAGGCATATGTAAAAAAAATTTTCTAAACATGACTATAGTAAAGCTAAAGATGGTTACTAAGGCTTACAATTTCAACAACTCATTGTACAGTACAATCATTTTTAATTCTGCTAATTATAGTTGGAGGAAGCATGGATAATTACAATTCTCAGAGAATTCAAATCGAATTCTTTAGAAAAATTAATAGTTTAAACTTACTAAGCTACTAAATCTGTTCTCTTAGAGTTGTTTAAAACAGCTAATTATATAGGGGTTTGACCCTTACTCCCCTCTACCTTCTGGTAGAGCAGCTCAAAGTAGTGAAAGGAGAAGTGACAAGAGGGAGAAAAGCAGCAACAGATTGAAATGAGGTACTTGCTGATTTCATAAACCCCAATCAGTAATTTACAGTTTTTTGAAGAAGCTGCATAGTTTGGCAAAAATACATCATCAGAAGTAGGGAAAAGAAAAATTATATTGAAACTTTAAAATTTATGACAAGCATTTAAAAATGACCAATTCTAAAATAAACTTGTATTTGAGAATTGTCCTCCCTCACCCTAAGCACACACAAGAAGAGAAACTGGAAGACAAAAGTCCACAGGAGGAAAAAAAAAGTGTATTAATTGGCTCAGGTTATCAACTTCATACATCGCTTTCAAAAAAGATATTTAAATGAATATTAAACCTTAATTAATGACACCCATGCTAAGAATTTAGGGCAGTGTATTGCCTAAAATTTACTTTGGAATGTTCTTTTTTAAAAAAAAAAAAACCTGATAGATCAATGGATGAAAAGAGGGATGGAGATATGAACAGATAGGTGGCAATACAAGTATAGTCAAATGTTAATGGCAGAAACTAGCAGTGGTTATACTGCGAAGTTTTTTCAACTTTGATATATGTCTGAAAGTTTTCTGGAGAAAATGTTGAGGAACATGTTAACACTTCTGTAATAAAATTAGTCTAGCAATGTGTTTCAAAGATTCTAAGTATTCAGACAATGTAGAATTTTAAATTAATTAAACTAGGGAAAATTTTGCTTTTAATGGCCTCAAACTTGATTTGTGAAGATACTTCATTTAATACAGAAATGAACTAACACAACTAATAATTACTGTGCCAGTCTCTTCATATGCTTTAGTTGCAAATACATAATTTTCCCCTCTCTACAGAAAAGACAAGTTTGAAAATGACCACTAGAATAAAGAATTTTTCCAAACATCAGTGTCAAGTTCTTCCAATCGACCACACTGCCATTCACCGAGTACAAATGCAACACAGATCAAGGTGAAAAATGATCTATGTCTGCTGCCAGCTTGGGACAACTGGATTCATTTTCAGAATGTATGGTTTCTGATAATAATGACAATAGTTTTACTTGATATCAAATTGAGATTGCATTAAGAAAGGGAAAAAAAAGATATAGAACAGAATTCACACAGACCTTTGTTATTCCAAGCTCCTATTTATGAATGGTGATTAATAGCAATAATTCTGTCATCTCTTCTCTTGGTGAAATGCTAATACTTGCTAAAGGCACTCAGATTCTGGGCTTAACGGAGACAAGGTCACATGGGACCATTAGCCAGTACGTTTTTTTGGTAGCTACCCAGAAAAGGAAGTTTATAAATGTTCCTCCCATTCGTAATGGGAAGAAAAAGTCAAACAGCTATCAGTAGAAATGGTTTATGAGAAGCTATTTACACAGCATTTGTCCATTCAGCTAGAGTGAGAGGAACAGCTCACAATGGTAGGGGTTCTCTCCTGCCAAGAAAGCAAAAACAACAACAAAACACTTTTTATCATATGTGAAACTCCTGTACAATGATTTGGCTAGAAGAAAAAAAATAGTTGGTAAGTTGGATATTTTAAAACATCTGTTCAAAAAGCTGTATTAAACTTTTATCTGTCCTGACAAAACATGTCTCAATTTCTTTCTAAAGCAGCTCTATTGTCCTAGAATATTCCTCACCAAGTTCTTTAGAGAGCATTTCCAACCTAAGTTCTGACAATGAGGACATAAAGTAGGTTAGGTTCCAAAACCACCCTTCCTAGTCCTCTCTGTAGAAAATACCACGTCACACAGTTACATGTGTCCCCTGACACCACCGAGACTCATTTTACGTAGGTCACTGAACCTCAAACTGTTGTTGCTTGCTGTCCCAGCCAATTTAGGAGTGAAGGAAGAAGTAGCCAAACATACATATCTCCCTTTCTCCCTGTCCTAACTGTCAATAGGTAGCTATAAGCAAGCATATCGTTCTGTAGAAAAGCTTTCTAAAAGGAGGCGGAAGATCTCATGCTTCTTATTAGCTTTTTAAGTCAAGGGGACGTAAGGATAATGTCAAGTAGCCACGATTCTTCTTTTAAACTCGGAGCTTCAAAAATCCTAACTGGTTTTCTAAGTTTACCAACTAATTAAAAGGTGAATAGTGAGGAAGAGTTGGAGGAGGAACTTTTTCCAAATAAATGGTATAAAGAATTATTCACCTTGCAGAATTTAGTACAATAAGAGACAGGCAGACAAACATAAACAACATGCACATATTTACAAGTTGCAGGACATGATGTACAAAGTCAAGACCAACAAAGTATTTTCAAAGTATCTTCAGTGTACTCAAAAGGATTACAGGGCACACTCAGTTTGGTAACTGAACTTTTTTTACAAAACCACTTCAAAGGTATATGCAATCCAATCTTTTAATTGAAACACGAATTCTCTTTCTTTACAACTTCTTACCCTCAATACCTAGGAAGAATTCTAATTGTCATCTTCTAACATTGATTTTTTATGACAACTTACACAAGATATTATTCACAGAGAAAAGAGACTGATGGTATGCATTCCTATGGATGATTACTGAAATCTAAGTTTTTGGTTTTTTTTTTTTTTCTAATTTTTTTTTTTGTTGTTTAGGCCTCTGTCCATCCTTGAAGACAGCATAGATAAAGACACTGACATAATTCCTGGGGAGCACAAGGTGCAAATCCTAAAGTATGTTACAGAGCCAGACTGAGCTTCACAAAATGAAACCAACAAAGATCACATATCACTGACTCAGAAGAAACAACAGTCTGCTTAGACAGAGAAAAAACACTGTCTATGGAATACATGAATATGAGAAATTGTACCATGCAGAGATGTATCTATTTAGGCATTTCCTGTCTGATAATCTCTGTCACCCTTTGTTTTCATCTAGGGAACAGAGAAGAATACTGCAAGGTAACAAGCTCAAAACACAAGCTACTGTCATAGAGATCTGTGATTTTTTTTTCAGATGTGCATGTAACTTTTACAAGTGATCATGGAAGTTATTTATCAACTTCCCAGAGTTTGGAAATTAAGAAGCAAATTGAGTTATTGTAGGCAATATGGTACTAAAGTGTCATATAAAACAAATACATAGTTCTTTTTTAGTGCAAAGAAATACAGCAAGTAAGAAATAACACTACAAATCTAACTTCTTTCTTTAAAAGAAAATGCGCTTATGCATTCATAACATCCATTAAGGGCACTGGGAAACTGGAAACCTGAATACACAAGGCCTGAAAAAACATCAAGCCCTTAAGCCGCTGCTTTTTCTATGTATATAATGAAGTTGTTAAGTGCAGAGAGCAAGGGGAACCCTTCTTTTAAAACTATTTCCAATAGAAAACAAAGTGGATGAATACTATTTTTACAAAATGTAAATTCATGTTCGTATCTTCTACTGTTATTTGAAATAAGGGTTGAAATACCTCTCTATGGCAACATACATGTGTATGTGTGTGTGTGTGGGGGTGTGCATATACAATCTACCTACAGAGAAAAAAAACTAGATTTTTAGGTAATCATAGAACCAAGTGGCCAGCACTATAATGTTAAAATTAACCAAAAAATTATACTTAGCAGCAAAATGAATAACCCTACTGGCCAATAAGAAAAGCCCTAAATTGCTCAAAACTAAGCAACTCTACTTCATACATTACTGCAAAAAAAAAAATAAATAAATAAAAGGGTTATTATACTAAGAGTCACAGGTCTAGATAGAATCCTAACAGAATAGTATTTGATTCTTCTGTTTCTGGGAGAAAAAATGTTACAAAACAATTCTACTTCTCAAAGAACCACCACTTCAACAGAAGACAGTAACTGGATACTATACAAGGGTTGATCACACAAAACTCATTTTTAAACATGGGTCTGATCTGTTTAAAATTGTCCCAAAGTATTACAGAAAAGCCTTCCCCATCTATTTGCCTACAGAATTCTCGAGAAAAAATAGAAGTTGTATCTCTAATTAGTAAAACAAGCAATTGTATGTGAACTGACCATTGTGCAAATATATTGCTTAAAATATAAACTTCCTGATCAAGAGGGCTTTCAAAAGAAATATGGATGACCACTAGACTTACCCATATAAAATATAGTAAATAGATAAAATGTAGTTAATGAATATTCACAGAGCACTCCATTAGTTAATCTAGATACACATTACAGCTTTTTTTTTTTTTTTTTTTTTTTGATGGAGTCTTGCTCTGTCGCCCAGGCTAGAGTGCAGTGGCACGATCTTGGCTCACTGCAACCTCCACCTCCTGGGTTCATACGGCTTCTTATTTTAAATGTAAAAAAATGAAAATAATAATACTGATATAATTATCAGATGTCAAAGTGATCTATCATACACTTGTTAGTATCTTCAAGAAAGCTGAATTACAAAGAATAAAACCATAGTTCGTATATATTTCTACTGGAAACGAAGACAGTGAAACTTTATTTGCTTTTAAAAAATTCCTCTCTGTATATGAAACAGCAGGTGGTGATATTTTCAGGACGGCCAACAGACTGACAAGACAAAGGAAAATGTAAGTAAAGCGTAAGAATCATATTATCAAAAAAGAAAGTCTGGCAAAACAAAATGTCAAGCAATCTGAATTTATGGTTTAGATCATGATATAAGAGCATGTTACTATCAATGAAGAAGTAACTCTAAAATCGAAAAATCAAACATACCTTGTTTCCTAAAATCCATTGGAAAATGTATTTTTTTAAATCATATCTATCTTAAACTCACTGAATATTCAAATACGAGGTTTGGAAAACCCACAGCACAGCTGGGGCATGAAAATGAGCTTGTTAGACAAGCTGATTCAATGAGGGGGGAAAAAAGAGGAGGGAAGAAGGCAGCAATTACATGTATGAAATCCACAACTGGAAATCAAGTTTAGCTGTTTGGAAGTATACAAGCTCAGTGGGAGTATTTGAATTTAACAAAACTTGCATTTCAATGATGGGGAGACATGATACAGAAAAAAAAATGACCCTAACAGTTTATAATAATGTATCCTACTGACAATGCATTGAGGTGGCGGTTCTGGTTAAGCCCTGGGAAACTGAAATCTCTGCTGACCTATTTTTACTTTGATCTAAAAAGAATTCAATACAATTCTTTAACAGTATATAAAACTACAATTGCAAAAGAAAATGGCAGAAAAAAAAAGTCCCAGGAAAGACCTTAACAGTGTCTAATAATGTATTCTACTGACAATGCATTGAGGTGGTCGTTCTGGTTAAGCCCTGGGAAACTGAAATCTCTGCCAACCTATTTTTACTGTGATCTAAAAAGAATTCAATACAATTCTTTAACAGTACACAACACTAAAATTGCAAAAGAAAATGAAACTTTTAAATAGTCAGATTCTAAGCAGTCAGGCTACCAGTTGATCAGAACTCGGCCAAGTTATTTCTGATGGGGTAGGCAGGTCACATGCTATGAGCAGCTCAACACAATTGACCCTGCAAAAGCGTTATGACCTAAGAGAAGCACGTTCTCCACACCCGCCTCCCCCCACCCCGCCCCCAGACCCCCAGGTTTTGACATCTCATGGTACCACCGTGGGTTACATGTATTACCATTAAGCAGAGGAATGTACTCATATCAAAAGGACCACAAAGCAGGGCAAGTTGACAAAAGGCAAACAACAGGCAGGACGAGCTGCTCTATCTTAATGTGATAATCACTATACATATCCCAGATTTTCCATCTCATTCCTGTACCGCTGTTCCGACACCTTGCTCTTATGTTGCTTGCTCTCTAAATGCTGCCGGAATTCCATCTCTTCGCCAGCCCCAACATTACACATTGAACAGTAAAACTGGCCACTTGGAGTAACACACATGGCCAGATCACGTGGAATTCTCTGCCGAGAGCGAGGATTGAAGTAAGGACCTGCTAAAGCAAGAGATAAAAAAAATATATTCAAAATATTCATTAAGTGAATAACAACCTGACCAATTATCACTGTAATTTGTAATTCTAAGTTCAAATTACAAAATTCATAGATTCTTAGCCTTAAGTGAATGTGAAGTTAATGGATTTTTTAAATTACAATCTTACACAGGTTTGATCTAAAAGATAAAATGATTCCTCCAACTATTGTCAGAAAATTGCTATAGAGTCAAACCCAAATTCCAAATGGCTGTGTCTCTAAAAAAGTGAATACACTTTTAAAAATACTTTAATTTCCAAGCATTATATCAGAAGTCTTATGCTTATGCTACCCCTTTCATCCAAAAATTCTACTTGTAAGAATTATCCTAAGAAAATATTAAGAATTTTCACACTGAGATTTAATAGCAATATGTTTACCTCAGCAATGATTATACAAGCAAAATTTAGGGGAAGGAGAGATTCAAAATAGGATTAAAGAAAATATGGTAATGAATGCAATGGAAAACTATGCAGTTGCTAAATATAATAATGCTATAGAAAACTCTTATGCTATTAAGTAAACTATGAATATCCCAAACTAGGATCCCATTTCTATTTTAAAGAAGTCATATATATGATTAGACTAGAATGAAATCTGCAAAAGCGTTGGTGACATTACTGATAATTTCATTTTCCTCTTTCTACATTACTGACCTCATACGCTGGACCCTTAGAGTTCATTAACTTTCTGCTTTTCACTTCCACTATAATAATATCTATGTAATGCTTTTCTCAAAATACTGCTTTCACTGCATCCTACAAGTGTTAATATATTTTCATTACTGTTTCATTGTAAGAATTTTTAATTTCCAGTATAACTGTTTCTTTGAACCATGAGTTATTTAGAAGTGTTTTTAAATTCCCAAACAAATGTAAATTGTGTTTGCTTTTCTATTTTTGTTGTTGACATCTCATTTCATTGTATTCGTTGCATTGTCAGAGAACATAATCTATCCTAAAATTTATTTTTCTGATATTAATACAGCTATCCCAGCTTCTTTCATTTCAGATGGATTTCTTTCATTCAATTTAACATTTTTTGGACTTTGGCAATTTTACTTTTATTATAATTACTAATACATGTTTAGACTTTTATTAATCATAATGAATTGTGCTTTTCTTTTTTTCTTTTTTTTTTTTTTTTTGAGACAGAATCTTGCTCTGTCACCCAGACTGAGTGCGGTGGTACAATCTCAGCTCACTGTAGCCTCCACCTCCCAGGTTCAAGCGATTCTCCTGCCTCAACCTCCCAAATAACTGGGATTGCAGGCGCATGCCACCATGCCCGTCTAATTTTGTACTTTCAGTAGACACAGGGTTTCACCATGTTGGCCAGGCTGATCTCGAACTCCTGACCTCAGGTGATCCACCTACCTCAGCCTCCCAAAGTGCTGGGATTACAGGCATGAGCCACCAGCGCCTGGCCTGAATTGTGTTTGCTATCTGTCCTTTTTATAGTAGGCCTCTCTGGTTTTTCAGTTAGCTCTGTTTTCTATTTCTTTCACTGTTCAAGTAAATGACCTCTGCGGGCATGTGCATGAATCAGAGGCTGAAGTAGAGGGCAGGGTGAGGGACTACTCAGCCCACTCTCCCTACTGAAGACAATCAGAAAATGCAGAATTTATTCCTATAGATCAGTGTTTGTGAACTAAATGTGTATATCAGAAGCATCAAGTAAGCATTTTCAAAACACGCGTATGTCTGGGTCCCACTCCAAATTTACTCATTGAAAATCTCTAAGTCATGGTTCAGGCATTTTGTAAAGACTCCTCGGGTAATTCTGTTTCACCAGCCTGGTTAAAAACCACTGCTTTAGAATCTTTTTTTTTTTTTTTTAACATGGTACAACTTTAAACCAAGTAGCCCATTTTTATCATGCCTTTTATATTTCTCAGCTGGCAAATATAAACAAACATAAAGGGACAATGTTAAGAGATCCTAAAACATAGACTATGGTGTAAAACCAAAATAAATAATATATTTAGTATTTACAAGAATAAGGTAAATAAATGAGACCTGAAATACACACCAGCCTAGACTAATTCAATAAAACATAGACTAACTCCAAATTCTCAGGGCTATCTATTATCATTAAAAGAAACAAAAACAAAGGAGACTATGTACAGAATGTCACCAAGGTATGCGGAAACAGACAAGATACCTGAATTATTCTGTACTGTATACATATTTCTCCTGTTAGGCATCATCTTAAACTCATTCCCTTCTTTCCTGGCCCGCCGTTGACCCAGCTCTGTGGATTCCCTGGAGAAAAGAAGTTTAAAAAAGAGTGAGTCTTCTAAACAAGAATCCCTTTCTACTCTTTTTCTTTAAAGACAGTCAATCTCACATAACACTTTGGCCTCAAAGAAAATGGCAATACCTACGAGAATGAGTTACTCTGAGCTTCCGCCAGCCGCAGCCTCTTGGCATGATTCTTCCCTTGATAGTGAGCCTGAGCCACAGCCGGGGAACTGAAGGAGGCATCACAGAGCTTACAGTAATCATTCTCTGTGGCCAGGATCACTCGGCCTCCTGGCTTAAAGGAGCCCATCTGACATCAAAGACACAAAAAGAAACAAGGTTAAAAAAATATGGAGCTTCCTCCTTTTCCTCAAATGTCTTTCTAAGAGCTGAAAAACCACCAAAGGATATGGCATGACCACAAGCGTTAAGCTTCATCAGGAAAACAACTCATTCCAGGAAAACAAAAAGGCTGGGAGATACTTAATCATGGTTTTGCATTATAATCACTCAGGTACCAAATTAGTGAATGGCTCATTGCTGTCGCCACTGAAGACATTTTTTAAAAGAGTTTTAAAACCTTAGATTTAGGACAGTAAGTCATGGGTAAATAGGTAAGGCCTAAAACCACATTACGGGAAAGAGTAAAGTCTATGCAGAATCCATCAATAAGCATTTACTGACTTTTAACTGTTTTTTAGGGTTGCTGTCTAGTCCAGAAGGGATATATAGTCATATATTTTTTTAAAAAGAGCTCCTGTCCTCAAAGAGTCTACAAACAAGCTACAGATATAAGCAGGAAAAAGCTAAAAATGAGTAGCAAATCCAGACAACTGTATTCAGGTTGAGGAATAACATGTTAAAGAGAGCCTAACAGAGGGCCCAGAAGGTAGCAGGCACTCAGTAAATATTAGGTTAACAAAAAAAAAAATGACACACTAGGTTTTGGCCAAAAGAGAATAATATAGTACACGATAAAGATCTGGAAACCATATATATCATGAACAGTTGCAGAAAATAGCATCATTTCACTTGGAAGGGAAGATTTTTCTGGGGTATGCTATGAAGAAAGGCTTAGGCTGCCTGCCCAGGAGGGTGGAGCCCACTGAAAACAGCCCCCACTGCGGGGGGCAGCTATTCAATTCCAGAGCAGCCTTCAGAAACCAGTGACAGGAAAACTATGCAGCTTGAAGATCTCTCTGGGTATCTTCTTGTTCTCTGATTTGGTTTTTTATATATCTCGTTTTCCCCACAAATCCATGAGAAGGAGGAACAGCCAGAATTGCTACTCACACTTTTAAGTACCAAAAACTAACACTCAGAAAAGTAAAATGATACAAGCTAGTTAGGAGTAAAGGTCTAAGATCAAAAGAAATTCTTGGGCCAGGCGCGATGGCTCATGCCTGTAGTCCCAGCACTTTGGGAGGCCGAGGTAGGTGGATCACCTGAGGTCAGGAGTTCAAGACCAGCCTGGCCAACATGACGAAACCCTGCCTCTACTAAAAATAACAAAAATTAGCTGGGTGTGGTGGTGGGCACCTGGAATCCCAGCTACTCGGGAGGTTGAAGCAGGAGAATCGCTTGAACCCAGGAGGCGGAGGTTGCAGTGAGCCAAGATCACGCCATTGCACTCCAGTCTGGGCAACAAGAGCAAAACTTCATCTCAAAAAACAAAAAAAAAAAAAAAGAAAGAAATTCTTGTTCCACCACTTTACAAAACATGTAACACCATGGAAAGTTACTTAGCTCATCTAAGCTTCTAATAAACTTCCAGTGAGGCTGATACTACTGGCCCATGGACACCAATTTGAGTAATATGGCCAATACCTCTAAGTTGCCGAAAGCATTAAATGAGGTCAGGACCTGGGACTAAAATGAAGCAAGTGAGACACTTGTCTTGGGCTCAGAATTTAACAGAGCATCAAAAAAACTCAGTAATTAAGACAAATAATACTTTAATGGAGTATTTTTTAAATTAAATTTTCTTTTTATTTTTTTTAGACAGTCTCACTCTGTCGCCCAGACTGGAATGCAGTGGCACAATCTTGGCTCACTGCAACCTCCACCCCCCGGGTTCAAGTGATTCTTGCGCCTCAGCCTCCCAAGTAGCTGAGACTACAGGCGTGCGCCATCACACCTGGCTTAAAAAATTAAATTTAATGCAAAAAAAATTAATGATTAATAAAATACCAAAATTTTACATTCAGAATCAGTAACAGAGCCACGCCAAGTCATATTGCAGCCTGGGACAAAAGGAAAGTTAATGTTTTGTCCTTTTTTAAGTTTTTAATGTTTTGTTCACTACTATTTTACATCAGTTTTATATTTAATGTTTTTAATGTTTTGTTCACTACTATTTTACATCAGTTTTATATTTCTAAAATGTTACATTAAATATCCATCTTGATTACTGAGTTTTTTGGCTCCTCCTTAAATTTTATGCCCAAGTTTAGTGCATCCGTCACCTCACCGTAGTCCCAGCCCTGAATGAAACAATGTGTGAAACATTCTCAGCACAGTGTCTGGCACGATATGTACTCAATTATAACTATTATTATTTATGACCACTGTACTGTTTTACAGATATATAACACTTCAAAGACAGATTAAGGAGTAGACTCTATGTTTCAGAGACAATTAAGGTACAGGAATATATTGCGTAAATCACCTGTTCTATCTTCCAAAGAGCAAAAGAACTTGGTTTTCAAGTCTGTTTCATAATAGCAAGGTCCAAAACATGTTTATACAGGCTCTCTGCATAGAGGTAAGTAATAAGCAATCTCAAAAAACTAATTTTGCAACTGGAAGACAAAATCTGAAATAAATGAGATGAACTGCAATAAAGGTACACGTTTGAAAATCTCTTCATTTTGGGGTTAGCCTAGACATTCAGGATCATTTAGCCCAGATTTTTTTTTTTTTTTTTTTTTTTTTTTTTTTTTGAGATGGAGTCTTGCACTGTTGCCCAGGCTGGAGTGCAGTGACGCAATCTTGGCTCACTGCAAGCTCCGCCTCCCAGGTTCGTGCCATTCTCCTGCCTCAGCCTCCTGAGTAGCTGGGACTACAGGTGCTCGCCACCACGCCCGGCTAATTGTCTGTATTTTTAATAGAGACGGGGTTTCACCATGTTAGCCAGGATGGTCTTGATCTCTTGACCTCGTGATTCCCCCGTCTCGGCCTCCCAAAGTGCTGGGATTACAGGCATGAGCCACCGCGCCCGGCCCATTTAGCCCAGAATTTTAAGAAATGTATAAAGAATCATGTAACAATCCAGCACTGTAGTTCAAGGAATTAAAAGTACCAAGCAGCATCTTTCAGGATTATTTTCCCAACTGTACCCTGATGGACACATGGACGACAAATGTCATCCATAATCATTTGTGCATACCACAGCTTCCACCCTAATGCTGCTTCACCCTGACATATGTGTCTCACCTGCGGAGGGACTGGAACAACTGGAGTAGCAGCAGCCTCGACCATATTGCTCATTCTAGCAGGAGGAGGACAGCTATTTGCTGCATAGTAATTTCGGAGTTTCTTACCATGATTTTTACCCTAGAAATAAAAATAAAATGAGTACAGCAGTCCCCCCTTATCTGCAGTTTCAGCAATTTCAGTTAGCTATGGTCAACTGCGGTCCAAAAATATTAAGATATTTTGAGAGAGAGACTACATTCACATAATTTCCATTACAGTATATTTTTATAATTGTTCTTTTTTCTAATTAGTTACTGTTGTTATTCTCTTACTGGCCCAATTTATAAATTAAACTTTATCATAGGTTATGTATGTACAGGAAAAAAAATGCATATGGAAGTGTTCAGAAATATCACAGTTTTAGGCATCTACTAGGGGTCTCGATATCTCCTACGGAAAAAAAGAAAACTGTAATCACCATGAGAAAGGGTGTCAAACTGAGTTAATCAATGTATTTACTTAATCACTTAAAAAAAAAAAGAAAAAAACACAAGTAACACTAACTACATTTTATTCCTTCATACATACACAATCCTAGGGGTAAAAAGACTACTAGCTAGATTTGATTGCTAGATCTCAAAGTAAAAGAGCCTACTCTTTGGCTCTAACAGAATGATTAAACTTATCTGGGAAAGATAAGAGAACAAAGGCAAAGGAAATTAATTTCCTATATGTTTCTTAAAAAGTATCACATTGGCTGGGCGTGGTGGCTCACGCCTGTAATCCCAGCACTCTGGGAGGCCGAGGAGGGTGGATCACCTGAGGTCAGGAGTTCAAGACCAGCCTGACCAACATGGTGAAACCCCGTCTCTACTAAAAATACAAAAATTAGCTGAGCGTGGTGGCACATGCCTGTAATCCCAGCTACTCGGGAGGCTGAGGCAGGAAAACCACTTGAACCCGGGAAGTGGAGGTTGCAGTGAGCTAAAATCACACCACTGCACTCCAGCCTAGGCGACAAAGTTAGACTCTGTCTCAAAAACAAACAAACAAAAAAAGTATCACATTTTCCAGTGACCTGCGTCCTCACCCAAGTTCTTGCAATTTATATGCTACAGTTAAATATGAATTTCATGACACTCTGATCTAATATACTTTATAAGTTAGTAATGAAGTGGATAATCCAATTATTCTTTAAAAATTGCACTTACAGAGTATCTTTTTACTTACAAAGGATGTTCATTGCATTTATTCATTTGCTGCTCACAAAAATCTTATAAGAGGAATTTGTTAATATTGTACATTTATGACAGCCAAGGAATTGCAATCCAGAGACTGTAAGGAACTTGCCCCCAGCTCCCTTCTCAGGGGCTAAATGGCACAGTCAAAGCCTGAGACAGGCCTTCCAAATCAAAGAATGGCCCTTTTCCACTACAGCATGATGGCTTCAAGATGCACTAAGAATCTCTACTAACATGAATTTGCCTTTCTCATCACGTTTTAAATTATTAGTCACACGATTATATTCCTTGAATTGACACAAACTAGTGGCAAGGGTCAACACTACAAAAGCATTCTAAATAAGGGTAAAACAGTAAATTATTCTTTAAACTGCATTGTAAAACTAAAACCTGCAGGCAAACATTTATTCACCATCTATTTATATGCTAAGCCCTAGAAATAAACTAAGGACTAGCACATAGAGGAGGAGACAGATACGTAAGCAGCTAAATAGAGTAATGAACTAAGATTCATCTTCTCCTCACTTGAATACCCTAAAGGCGCTTTTACCATGGTCACAGTGAACTCCAGAATCAAATCCAGTGGTCACATATGTGCCTTCATCTTACTGGAACTCAAAGTAACATGATACAGTTCATGTCCTTCTTGAAACATTCCTCCTACTATCATCTATACTCCTTCTTCCCTCCCCACCTCTCCTCCTCTATCAGACCTCTAAACTCTACAATGTCCAAGGACCCACCCTTGGCCCTCTTCTACTCTCTGACTCTAGGTTATTTTACCCAGGCGTATAGCTTTCAAATACCATGAGTAAGTTGGTGACTCCACATATCAATCTCCATCCTTGACCTTTAGAACCATATATCCAACTTCCTCCCGGTCATCCACACTTTCATGTCATAAGAGACATATCCAACTTAAAATAACTTTTGATTCCTCCTCCATAGAACTTTCTCATCACCAGCATTACCACCACCACTAGTCATCCACAGTAGGTAAATGGCACCACGATCCACAAAGTTACCCAAGAAAAGTCAAGGGGTCCTTTTCCTGATTCCATCCTTCCCTAAGCCCAACACATTCAACCCATCAACAAGTCTTGTCATTCAAAATACATCCCACATCACTCCACTTCTCTCCATGGATACTACAAATACCACAGTAATCCAAGGTACCAACATTTTTCGTTTGCAGTAGGTAACAGTGGTAATCCAAGGTGCCAACAATTTTCATTTGCAGTAGGTAACAACTCCTAATTGGTCTCTGCTGTTAATCTTGTCCTCCTAGAATTCTGCTCATTATAAACCAGGGTAATAATTCTTGACATGAATCAGTTCCATGTCACTCCCTCACATAAAACTCTTCCAATGGCTTCCTGCTATACTTAAAATTGACAAATCTTACCTATAAGGCCCTACATGACCTGGCCCCGTCTACCTCTCGGGTCTTATGTCAGACAGAACTCCTTCCTTTCCCCTGCGCGTTATGCTCCTGGCTCACCAGGCTGCATGTGCTCCTTAAACATGCCAAGCTCACTCTAGCTCCAAGGTCTTTGTACTTAACTGTTCCTTTTGCCTAGAATGTACCTCTTGCAGATCTCTGTATGGCTGGCTCCTTCTAGAATCTTTCAAGTCTCAACTCAAACTGGACCTCACTCACTCTCAAGTGTCACAACCATTCCCCCTCCCCACACCACACACACTCCATCATATTACCACACTGTCTGGTTTTATTTTATCTTAGTACCACTAATCACTGTCTAAAATAATAGTTTGTTTACTTGTTTTTTTTTCCACTTTCCTCCGCTCTGTAATGTAGACTCCTTGAAAATGAGGACGTTATCTGTCTTGTTTACCGTTCTAATCCCAATGCCTAGAATGGATTCCAGAACATAGCAAGCAAGCAATAAATAACTGTTGGATAAATGAACCAAGTATTATAATGAAGTTAATAAACTGCTAGGAGAACACAGAGAAGGAATTTCTTACTCCAGCCTGAATGTATCACAGAAGACTTCCCTGCAACGGGGGCCACTGACTCACCTTTTTAAAGGAGCAAATATTTACAGGGGAGGTAAGAAGTAAGGGAAAAGAAAACTGTGCACCAAGAAAATACATTAGCAACAGCCCAGCCTTCTGTGTTGAGGGACCACAAGGAGAGAAAACGGTCTTCTAGATCCTTTGGAGGAGAGGCAGAAATGGAAACACACAGGGGGCTCATTCTTAATGCCTTTGCCCACGATAAAGAATTTGGACTTCAGAGGCAGCAGGGAGCCTCTGAGGAACTTTAAGCAAAGCAGTGCATGACTTGATTGTATTTGATAAAGATGAGCATCAGGGTAGCAGACCAACCTGGAAGCTGGGAAGATACACAGAGGAGAGTCAAGGACAAAATCCTAGGACACTACAATATAGAGTCTAGTAGAGAATGAAGATCCAGAAAATGAGATTGAGAATGTGTAGTCAAAATGTAAGACAAAAATCAGATAGTGTGTTATCATTAGAAGCCCACAATCAAACTGGAGTTCAAGAGTGTGGTCAGGATGAAGACAGACTCTCAGGAATGATCAGAATGTGGATGGTATTTAAAGCTATGGAGCCAAAAACCATTGCCTAGACAGAGTGGAGACAGATAAGAGCTTGCAAAATAGGCCTGAAGCAAGATAATGGCTGGATAATGGAGAAAGACACAGGAACTATGAAGACGGTAAGAAGAAGTAATAACATATTGAATAAGAAGGCAGAAGGGAGGTGAACCTCAGGGTAGATGGAAATATTTATGAAAAATTTTTTAAGGTGTGGGGAAGAAAAAAGGCTTTGGGGAAGAAGATAGAGTCAACATACTGAGATTGAGACAATAGAAAGACATCTCGATGAATCCAAGAGACAGTGCAATGTGTGGATTAGTGACAGCAACTGGAGACAGACAAATTCCTAGGCAGACAGGGATGGGTCCCTGTGAAACCCAACCTTCACGCCAAAGACAGTTTAAAGCCTGAAAACTGAGCTGGCAGTTCCAGGTAGAGTCCACAACCAGAGTGAGAACTTCCTCGATGCCTTTTAGGCAATTAAATGGTGCTTTTTCCAAGCCCACCCATGAACCAATCAGCACACACTCCCCATTCTCAGCCCATAAAATCCCAGACTTAGCCCCACAGATGGCAAACCTCTTTTGGGTCCCCTCTTAAACAGAGGGCTAATCACTCTTGGGCCCCCTCTCCGTTGACAGCTTTCCTTCTGTCACTCAACAGAATTCTTCTCCACCCTACTCACTCTCCAGTGTCCATGTACCTTATTCCTCTTATTCCTCTTGGTCGTGGGACAAGAACCCAGGATAGGCTGACCTGTAACGCACACCCGTTCACTGAACTGTAGGTGGTGGGACCAAATGAGCTGTAACATGCCCCTGTTCACCAAGCTGTAGGTGGCAGGAACAACAGAAAGCTGCAACATTTCTTGGGAGGTCAGATCTTGGGACTCCCCAGGTGACAGTTGTAACACCCCTTGGGACTCCATCATTGCTGACATCTCTGAGTTTTCAGGCACCACCCACATTCCCCTCATCTAAATGATGACACCCAATGCAGAAGCTGCTGGCAACACACCCAGTGGAGCCATAGGCTGAGCGCAGATCCCTCAGTGGGCACAAGATCCAGGTCAAGGCACAAGCCAAGCACAGCCTGCCGGGCTGAGTGGGCGGAGTGGGCTCGGTGGAACGAGGCCCCAGGCAAAGGGCACAACAGCCACAGAGATCTCCAGCTGGTGAAGCAGCACCAAAAGAATCCTTACACTGCAACCCTCCCTCCTGCTCACCAAGCAACCGGGGAGAAAAAGCCAGTGTGCCATTTCCTCCCACTTGCCGAACTACAAAAGCTGCAACATTAGCACTAAGGAAGTCAAGGATAAGAAAGGTTTAGGAATCTTCTAAAAACAGGTGAGAATTTGAATCTACAAATCTGGCAGAAAATAACAGGGTTAGTTACTGACTACCCTCTATGTTCTGACCACCATTCTAAGAAAAGGAGATAAAACAGTAAACAAAGGCAAAGTCTCTGCCCTCGAGAAACTTTTCTAGGGAACATAAACAGAATACATACATACATATATACATATGTGTGTGTGTGTGTGTGTGTGTGTGTGTATGTACGCACACACAACCAAAGAAGAAAGAGTGACTGACAACTGCTCTGCAAAAAAAAAAAACAGGATGACATAACAGATAATGTGGACAGGGAGAGGGTAGGATGGGCAGATAAGGCTTCTCTGGGGAAATACATGTCAGCTAAAACATGAAGCATGAGATGGCTCCATGCAATGTAGAGAAAGAGGGGAAGAGCTGGGCATCAAGAGACCCACTTGGCTGTGTTAAGTCTGAGATCCTTTTCAGATGTCCAAAGAGAGACCAACCTGGAGTTTACGAACGAGGTCAGGTTAGAGATAGAATCTGAGGAGTTATCAGTATGTAGGTGGAATTTAAAAACTAGGGCCAGGCACAGTGGCTCATGCCTATAATCCCAGCACTTTGGGAGGCTGAGGGAGAAGGAACACTTGAGTCCAAGACTTTGAGATCAAACTGGGCAAAATGACAAGACCCTGTCTCTATAAAAAAATAAAAATAAAAAAATAAAAAAATAAATAAAAAAAAAGAGCCAGGCATGGTGGTGCAAACCTATGGTCCCAGATACCAGGAGCACTGAGGTGGAAGGATTGGTTAAACCCAGAAGGTTGAGGCTGCAGTGAGCCATGACTGCAACACTACACTCCAGCTGGGTGACAAAGTGAGACCCTGTCTCAAAAACTAAAATAAAATACAAAATGGCTGAATAGGAACAGCTCTGGTTTGCAGCTCCCAGCATGATTCATGCAGAAGACGGGTGATATCCACATTTCCAACTGAGGTACCTGGTTCATCTCACTGGGACTGGTTGGACAGTGGGTGCACCCCACAGAGGGCGAGCTGAAGGTGTCGCCTCACCCGGGAAGCCAAGGAGTCGGGGGATCTCCCGTTCCTAGCCAAGAGAAGCCGTGACAGACTGTACCTGGAAAAATGAGACACTCCCACCCGAATACTGTGCTTTTCCGAAGGTCTCAGCAACCAGCAAACAAGGAGATACTCTCCCGTGCCTGGCTTGGTGGGCCCCATGCCCACGGAGCCTTGCTCATTGCTAGCGCAGCAGTCTGAGACCAAACTTCAAGGCAGCAGCCTGGCTGGGGAAGGAGCGTCCGCCATTACTGAGGCTTGAGTAGGTAAACAAAGTGGCTGGGAAGCTCAAACTGGGCGAAGCCCACCGCAGCTCAGCAAGGCCTACTGCCTCTAGACTCTGCCTCAGTGGCCAGGGCTTAGCTGAAAAAAGGCAGCAGACAACTTCGGCAGAGTTAAATGTCCCTGTCTGACAGCTCTGAAGAGAGCAGTGTTTCTCCCAACATGGCATTTGAGCTCTGAGAATGGACAGACTGCCTCCTCAAGTGGGTCTGTGACCCCTGTGTAGCCTAACTGGGAGACACCTCACAGTAAGGACCAACAGACACCTCATATAGAGGTGTGCCCCTCTGGGACGAAGCTTCCAGAAGAAAGATCAGGCAGCAATATTTGCTGTTCTGCAGTATTTGCTGTTCTGCAGCCTCTGCTGGTGATACCCAGGCAAACAGGGTCTGGAGTAGACCTCCAGCAAACTCCAACAGACCTGCAGCTGAGGGACCTATTAGAAGGAAAACCAACAAACAGAAAGGAATAGCATCAACATCAACAAAAAGGACATCTACACCAAAACCCCATCTGTAGGTCACCAACATCAAAGACCAAAGGTAGATAAAACCAAAAGATGGGGAGAAACCAAAGCACAAAAGCTAAAAATTCTAAAAATCAGAGTGCCTCTTCTCCTCCAAAGGGTCGCAGCTCCTTGCCAGCAATGGAACAAAGCTGGAAGTAGAATGACTTTGACGAGCTGACAGAAGTAGACTTCATAAAGTCAGTAATAACAAACTTCTCTGAGCTAAAGGAGCATGTTCGAACCCATCGCAAGGAAGCTAAAAACCTTGAAAAAAGGTTAGATGAATGGCTAACTAGAATAAACAGTGTAGAGAAGACCTTAAATGACCTGATGGAGCTAAAAACCATGGCATTAGTACTTCGTGACACATGCAGAGGCTTCAATAGGCGATTCGATCAAGTGGAAGAAAGGGCATCAGTGACTGAAGATCAAATTAATTAATGAAATAAAGCAAGAAGACATGGTTAGAGAAAAACGAGTAAAAAGAAATGAACAAAGCCTCCAAGAAATATGGGACTATGTGAAAACACCAAACCTACATTTGATTGGTATACTTGGAAGTGATGGGGAGAATGGAACCAAGCTGCAAAACACTCTGCAGGATATTGTCCAGGAGAACTTCCCCCACCTAGCAAGACAGGCCAACATTCAAATCCAGGAAACACAGAGAACTCCACAAAGATATACCTTCAGAAGAGCAACCCCAAGACATGTAATTGTCAGATTCCCCAAAGTTGAAATGAAGGAAAAAATGTTAAGGGCAGCCAGAGAGAAAGGTCAAGTTACCCACAAAGGGAAGCCCATCAGACTAACAGTGGACCTCTCGGCAGAAACCCTACAGAAGAGAGTAGAGGCCAATATTCAACATTCTTAAAGAAAAGAATTTTAAACCCAGAATTTCATATCCAGCCAAACTAAGTTTCATCAGTGAAGGAGAAATAAAAACCGTTCCAGATAAGCAAACGCTTATAGATTT